>NW_011495078.1:11574880-11595211 GCF_000754665.1 Bison bison bison | reverse complement strand
TGTTTATCCATTCTCCCATCGATAGACTCTTGGGTTTTTTTCTGCCTTTCGGCTACTATGAATAATCCTGCTAGGAATGTGGGATGTACAAGTAGTTCTTTGAGTCTCTGCTGTCAATTCTTTTGGGTATATCCTCAGAAGTGGAATATGACATACTGTTTTCATATCTTTCTTACAAACCTTATGCCTCGTTAGTTTATGTCGAACACCAAAGTCTAATGTCTGGAGGTCAAAGAGGCACCAACCGAGTACCTGAGCCTTCCTCAAGGCCACAGTCTGGGTGGAGACACTTGAAGACAGAAAGCATGAGAAGCCATTACTGAAAAGCTCTAGACAATGTACTTAAGTGTTCAGATACACAGTGCAGACAGTAAGTATTAGAAGAACGAAGAGAAGATGGAAAACATTACTTGGACTTTAACAGCTTCAGAAGACATGGAATCTGAAGTGGCCTCATGGGTGAAAACATTCTAGAAGGTTGGGAAAGAAGAGAAGATATTGCTGGGGAGGAGAACTAGGACGCCAGGGCAGACACAGAGCAGAACGACCCCAGAGCACCAGAATCTGATTCTGAAAACACAGGTGCAGTCAGCTAGAGAGGGCTGTCTGAGCTTCGGCATTCCTGCCCTAATCTTGACAGATAAAACTTCATAGATATTCTGACAGCTGAGAACTGTCTTTTTGAAATTCACATTGACTTTCTGTCTCTCAGGATTTTTTGTTTTAAACACTCTCCTCCCACCTTAGACAAGTAGATCCAACAACAAATCTTCTCGCTACAAGGTTCGTTCTCAGACATCCTTAGGGGCTGACCAATACCAACACAGGTCTACACGTGACCTGTATAAATGTATCATTGCTATACACACCTGCTGCTGCTGCTGCTGCTGCTAAGTCGCTTCAGTCGTGTCCGACTCTGTGCGACCCATAGACGGCAGCCCACCAGGCTCCCCGGTCCCTGGGATTCTCCAGGCAAGAATACTGGAGTGGGTTGCCATTTCCTTCTCCAAAGCATGAAAGTGAAAAGTGAAAGTGAAGTCGCTCAGTCGTGTCCGACTCCCAGAGACCCCATGGACTGCAGCCTACCAGGCTCCTCCGTCCATGGGATTTTCCAGGCAAGAGTACTGGAATGGGGTGACATTGCCTTCTCCGGCTATACACACCTACAGTTTAGTAAATTACCATTCTGAATATATGTGACAGAATTTCACACCAAATTCTATTATCTTATTAATAATAATATAATATAATAATATATATTATAATATATAATGATATAATAACTAATATTGTTTAACTGGAAAGTGTAGGATTACAACTCAACCCCACTAAGCGTTTTGCTCACTAGTTGACCCATTTCCTAACCAGCTTGCTACCTTGATTTCACATGAAGTAAAATACTTGCCCCTGTCTAATTTATTCCCTCTGCCTCTGATAATACAATAATAATTCTGCCCTCATTCTGCCTAAAAATGCAGGGACAGACAGAAGAAATCCATGATATCACTAAGACATGTCACTGGATCAACCAACTACATAGTCATAAAAGCATTGAGACAATTTAGCAAGAAAGCACATGGCCTTCCCAGACTAGGATACAGGAGGACTCCTAGAAAGAAAACGGCAGCATCTAAACTTCCACGTGGCCCATTGCAATTACTGTGATGGGGATCAAAGCTGAAATTCAAGCTCCTTAATCTTTGAAAAAGCTTCCCCTAAACAGAACTTAACACTCTTCATCAATCTTGGCTAGCAAAATGTCAATGAGTTCTTTGCTGTTCCTAGAATATTTATGTCTGGTATCCCCAGAAAAGTTGTTACAGGCGAAAGGAAAAAAGGAGTTTTTCTCAAAGTTTTAATCATCTGTTTCTACAACTGCTTAAACATCCAGGTTCTCTGTTGGTGAGATAAAAAAATGAAATTATAAGTGTATCTTATTTCTGGGGTTGGTTTGTTTCTGAAGCAACTGGATCTCCAGTTTTCAACTAAAACTTTTCATTCTAGGCTGCAAAACTAGAAATAACTTTGTTACTCTAACTGATACTAAGAAGAACAGATACCAATACTTCATGCTCAAAGAAACTTGAGATAACCTTTAGCTTCCTCAGAGCACAGTGCAGGAAAAATATGTCAACATGGAGTCTAATTTATAATCATCTAATTTAACTCCTCATGTTAACAAAACTGTTGTCAAAATCACAGAGGAAAGACTTCATTCTGAGGTTTCCATTTATTCATCCTTTAGTTGGGTAACCTATTCTTGTAATGAAGTTTTCAAGGGCACTGTATTTTGGGGCATGATTTGAAACCATTTATCAGTGGAACATCCCACTAATGCTCAATTTCATTTCTGTGGCATTCCTAATTTTTCAGGAAAGAACTAAAGAATCATCATTTTCTCCACAAGTATCTCTCACAAGTTTGAACAAGTGAATATTTGTGAAAATTCTCACCTTTGTTGTAAACTGGAAGCTCTTAAATTTGATGGGGGGAAAAAAAACTTCAAGGAATATGATTTGATGATTGTTATTAACATGGAAGTTTCCAAAGACAATTGAACATATAGAAAACTGTATATATAGCAAGTGATGTTCTGGGGAGTGGGATTAAAAAGAAGGTGGAAGGAAGGCTTTTTAATGTCAAGTGTTTCAATAGGATCTGCTTATTTGTTTGTTACAAGCATATATTAGTTTTTAAAATTAAGCAACAAAGAATCAAAGAAGCTTCAAAAAAAAGGCAGAGTCAGGGGCGGGGGGCGGTAGTTTAATTCAGGACAGAGAAGTCTAGGATGATAATGGCATCAAGTAGAGAAGAAGGACGCTCCAAGGTTAAATCCCAGGACAGCAAGGGCAGTAACTGGAGTCTCCAATGGATGGATGTGACTCCAGGCTGCCAAGCACCTAACGCGACTGGGCTTCCATCACTTCTCACTGGCCTGGAAGCTGCTGTGGGTCACTGAGCACAGGACAGTCTGAAAGGCTTCAAGCAGCCATCTAAAGAGCCGCTCACAACAAAAGCTATGCTGAGTGCCCTGCCGGCAGCTACTGAGTTCCCAGAAACAGCACCTGTCACTGCATCAGTGAGGTATATGTTAGGACGTTCCTGGATGTCAGGAGCCCCAAACTCTTCTCAGTGAGCCCACGCACAGTTCAGGGCCTCTCTCCAGGCAGTCTCCCAAAGTGACAGCTTAAAATGACGCCTGACAAAACCTTCTGCCACTTCTGAGCCAATCCCATCCTTAAGACTCCAAGGCACTGGGCAAAACCCTTAAAATCCTCTTCAAAAAAATTTCCTAAGATGTAGGAGGCACTTGTGTCTACAGAATTAGCTCAGACTATGGACAGGGAAGTCTGGCGTGCTGCAGTCCATGGGGTCTCAAAAGTCGAACACAACTGAGCGACTGAACTGATACCACTTCTATTCAAGATAACAGACAAATGCTTGAGAAAACATTTGTGTTATATATGTATGTGTGTTTTATGCATATGAATATGCACGTAGTCACAGATATGCACACACGTAACATATATTCATATCTGTGTGTGTACACACACACACATATAACACATATATGTAAAACAATACCAATAAAAAATCAAGTCATGAGGGAACACTTGGAACAAGATAATGGCAATAAATTTTCTCCCTAAAATAGCATCTCTTCATCTTTTTAATTCCCTAAATGAACTAACCCAACAATAAACCAAGAGACAAAAAAGAACTATTTGTAAAGCTCGACCACACGGTGCTATTTACCCTCACCTGAAAGTCATCATACGGGAAGAGCAGCATCTCCCGTAGACAGTCGTTCAGGATCTGTGTCTTCTTCTGGACGATGACATTTTCATAGTCCAGTGGCTCAATGAGCTTTGGCTTGGCCTGGAAGGTGAAGAGATAAGCAATTGAAACACCTACAGATAAACGCAACTTCTCAAGACTGAAGAACTTTATACATCTTGCATGCGTTCGCTCAGTCGTGTCCAACTCTTCTCGACCCCTAACTCTATGTAGCCCATCAGGCTCCTCTGCCCATGGAATTTCCCAGGCAAGAATAAACTGGCTGAAGTGGGTAGTCATTTCCTTCTCCAGGGGACCTTCCCAACACAGGGATTAAAGCCGAGTCTCCTGCAATGGTAGGCGGATTCTTTACCACTGAGCCACCCATGAAGCCCAAAGCATAGGTCCCTTATCCATACTACTCTACATGTTTTTGCATTCTCCAACTTCTCTACAATGAAAGTGTGGCAGCTTTGCTATCAGGAAGAATCAAAAGCAAGAGAAACAAGTTGTTTTCAAAAGAACAGAAGACACTTCCTGGTCCTCTGCTTGTTTGGTTATTTAAATACAAAGGAGGCTATGGGGTCTGGTGGAACTAGTCACATCTTGGGTCACCCCTGGCTAGGTCAGTCCCCTACTAAGCCTTAAGCTTTGCCAGAGCCACTCTGCTTGGGAATCCAGCCATGATCTGGCAACGATGGCCAGTGGCTCCAGCTATGACCATCTCTTCTTGATCCTGGGCTAACCCTAACCCTAACCCTGGGCTTAAAACATCCACAGAGCTCAATATTTTATATAAAACTCTGTGAAACTCAGTTCTCTGAGTCTCAAAATAGCCTTGTCTAATCTGATCTATCTACCTACTTACATATGCAACACCGAAATATAGAGAAATGTGAGCAGGACTAAAACCAGGCCAGTAAGGGGGAAAAAGTACTTAAACCAGGGCTTGTGGGTGAGCCCCAGGGGATAGGGGTGGCCATCCCTAGCATGCACTAATCAGAAGAATGAGGCAACGAGCTGGACAGAATATGCCATTTCTAGCCATTTCCAAAGTTAGTAAAAAATCTCATCTAGTTCTAGTCATTGTCACAGTGTTTAGTGATCACTTTCCACATGCAAGGCACTAACTGGGCTAACTCAACAGTAAAGATACATATTCAACTAATTATAGCACAGTACGCCAAGTGCTAAAGAGATGCATGTGCATGCATGCACACACACACACAGTTATCAGAAATAAATTCATTATATCAATAAATCCTTTACTGCAATATTATTTCTGAAACTATTTATAAAAACATCCAATATATACAATTTCAACAAATGCTCTATATAGTAAAACGTCAATTCATATGTAGGAAAAATACTAAAGATATCTGGTATATGGCAACTAGATTAGAAATTCTGACAGACTGCCCTGTGTTCCTCAAATTTGTATCCTTTCCTTCCAAATAGAGCTGGACTACATTTCCCAGCCTCCCCATAGTTGGGTGTGGTCACATGACTGTCTTGTGACCAATGGCATGTGAGTAGAAGGGATGTGGCCTGCTGCCAAGCCTGGCTCATAAAAAGCCTCTGCTATAGACTGACTGACTGTGTCCTGAAAACCCATGTGTTGTAACCTAATCCTGAAAAACAATGGGATTTCAAAATCGGGCTTTGGGGAGGTGATTAGGTAATGAGGGTAAAACCCTCATGAACAGGATTAGTGTCCTTATAAGACAGACCTCCAAAAGCTCTCCTGTCCATTCCACCATGTGAGGACACAGCAAGAAGAGAGCATCCATGAACCGAAGTGGACCTTAGGCAAACACTAAATCTGCCCATGCCTTGATCTTAGACTTCCCAGCCCCTGGATCTGAGAGATAGCCTCTCTCCCCTGCTCCCTCCCTACGCCCCTCTGCCAGCAGCACACAGTGGACCCAGCAGTGGACTCAGGAGGCTGAGCAGAGGGTGCAACCCCAAGATGGAAGGAGTCTGGCTTCTGAATCACCCAGCAGAAGGCTGCCTGCTTACAACAGGCACTGAAACAGCCTGTGAACAAGAACTAAAGCATCTACTGTGTTCCGCCATGGAGTTCTCAGTTTTCTTACTGAGGCAGTCACCTTGCTCTATGCTATGCTAAGTCACTTCAGTCATGTCCGACTCTGTGTGACCCCATAGACGGCAGCCTACCAGGCTCCCCTGTCCCTGGGATTCTCCAGGCAAGAATACTGGAGTGGGTTGCCATTTCCTTCTTCAATGCATGAAAGGGAAAAGTGAAAGTGAAGTCACTCAGTCGTGTCCGACTCTTAGCGACCCCATGGACTGCAGCCTACCAGGCTCCTCCGTCCATGGATTTTCCAGGCAAGAGTACTGGAGTGGGGTGCCATTGCCTTCTCCACACCTTGCTCTAGAAGTATAAAATGCTCATCTTTAATGTCAATTACTTGATTTAAGTAGACTCTACAAAACATGCTGAGAAAAAAAATAGTGCCCAAATAAGTGCACAATTATTATAAAAGTACATGTTTATGGATGGAGATTAAAAATACATACAATCAAAAAAAGTAAAGCTATCTTGTGAAAAGTGGAGGTAATTTCTTCTTTCAAAATATTTGTAATGTTAAACTGTTTTTACATTTAAAAGAGGCCCAAAAAAGATTTGAAATCGAAAGCAAAAGTCACTCAGTTGTGTCCGATTCTTTGCAATCCCATGGACTATACAGTCCATGGAATTCTTCAGGCCAGAGTACTGGAGTGGGTAGTTGTTTTCAAGTAAGAACTGTCACAGAAAATGAAAGTCTTCTCCAAAGTATGTTGCTATGCTATGCTAAGTCACTTCAGTCGTGTCCCACTCTGTGCGACCCCATAGACGGCAGCCCACCAGGCTCCGCTGTCCCTGGGATTCTCCAGGCAAGAACAGTGGAGTGGGTCGCCATTTCCTTCTCCAATGCATGAAAGAGAAGAGTGAAAGTGAAGTCACTCAGTCGTGTCTGACTCTTAGCGACCCCATGGACTGCAGCCTACCAGGCTCCTCCGTCCATGGGATTTTCCAGGCAAGAGTACTGGAGTGGGGTGCCATTGCCTTCTCCGCCAAAGTATGTTAATTCAACTTAAATCATTTCCTCCTTTATTTCAGTTTGTTATGCTGTATATAGTAATCAGTCTACGGGTGCTTGTTGGCAAAATGGATGTTAACTGTCCACATTCAAATAAGTGATGTGTTTCCTGCCCATGGACCGATACAGACAATACGTTTACATCTTAAGTGCATTTAATGACAGCTCTCACCATTTGACTGAACTTGGACTTCTTAAATCTTCCATAAATGAAAACTATCTACATAGTCATAGATCACTTTTGCTATTTAGCACAACAACTAATGCTTTTGTTAATGAGGTTAATTATTGTTTTCCCCTGAAGGTATCTTGGCAGTATTTAATGTAACATTGTAGGTATTAGGGCTACCTTGCTTCTGTGGGCCGCTGTTAACTTTCAAGGTGTTTTCACACAGATGATCACACTTAATCCACTGTTAAATTAATTAAACCCAGAGGCCATCAGTCTGAGGTGCTTCTAATGCCATAGGTGGCTGCCTACGTAAGCAAACGGAAATGTAAGCCTGTAAATGCCTCAAGGTTATGAAATCAAAACACTAAGGACAACCCGGCACAAGCAGCCAACCAGGCTCCGTGCTGGAGCCAGTCGACAGCTCCTTTCTTTGCTTCTGCGCTTTTCTTTACAGAAGTCTCTCCCCAGCTCCTACCATCAGAGCACTCCCAACCTCTGGGAATTGGGTATTGCTCAAATCAAATCTATTTTTGCTCAAACCAACCCTTGAAATGTTTAATATGCCTCAGGCTATCCTTTAACACCACAAAGAGGTAGGCGTGGAAACATCACTCCATTTGAAGGAGCCCCAGAACAGAGGATCAGGAGTTGAGCTCACGGCCTGACGCTGACCGCCACCCAGCAGCCAGCAGACGGGACGAGAACACAGTCTCCTGTCCATCAGAAGTCTTCCTTCCCCAGGCTGCCTTGTGAAGGGTCAGTGCTCACCAATGCTCAACTGCAGTACAGTGTCGACCTCTCTTTTAAAAGACGGATGGTGCATGTGAATCAGGAAAACTCATAGGAGGATGGCAATGTTTCAAAGCCTACCTCTCAGGGAAGAATTAGAAATAAAGGAAATCTCAGGGAAGAATCGGAGAAGGCAATGGCACCCCACTCCAGTACTCTTGCCTGGAAAATCCCATGGACGGAGGAGCCTGGTGGGCTGCAGTCCATGGGATTGCTAGGAGTCGGACACAACTGAGTGACTTCACTTTCACTTTTCACTTTCATGCATTGGAGAAGGAAATGGCAACCCACTCCAGTGTTCTTGCCTGGAGAATCCCAGGGACGGGAGAGCCTGGTGGGCTGCCGTCTATGGGGTCGCACAGAGTGGGAAACGACTGAAGCAACTTAGCAGCAGCAGCAGGGAAGAATAACATGTCTTCTGTGGTCTCCAGGACTGGGAAGAGTTGACATGTGTACACACCCTTAAGTTGCTCAATGAAACGACTCCTGGAGACCTGACCGGGGGGAGGTTTTCAGCAACTGCACAGGGCACTGTCCCTGACAGAGCCACTGACTCCAGGGGAAAGGGACCAGAGGAGAGCCACCCACCCACCTGCTGCCTAAGAGCAAGGCATAAAGCTCCTGCTTCAAACACGGATAGCTGGCCCAGTGCCTGCCTTCCACACGTGGCTTTCAGGAGGAGGGAAGAAAGAAACCATCAGAGGATAAAGGCTGAGAGTGGAGACTGGTGAAGAAGGACAGGAAAAGGGCCAAGATGGAGATGGGGGAGAAGAAGAGTCACAGGTGACAGCCACCTTGGGGTGGCAGAAGTAGAAGATACAGAGATGGAGGAAACATAAGGGCAAGATAAAGACAACAACAGGAGACACACAGAAATGACAGAGAGGGGGGCTTGGGAGACGTGAGGGGGCCGGTATCTACCAAGCTGTGGGTTAAGACGTGAGGGGGCCGGTATCTACCAAGCTGTGGGTTAAGACGTGAGGGGGCCGGTATCTACCAAGCTGTGGGTTAAGACGTGAGGGGGCCGGTATCTACCAAGCTGTGGGTTAAGACGTGAGGGGGCCAGTATCTACCAAGCTGTGGGTTAAGAGCACAATTGCCTATTTTCCACTCCTCTTTAAACTGATGATTCACTGGTTACAGCTGTTCGCTGTTCTTCAGCTCCACTAAGCTTTTCCAGCTGGTCACATGTGTTTTCTTTTTTTTTGGTGGGGGGGCTGGTGTCGGGGGGAAACCTCAGCCTACCAGTGTAGGAAGCTGGCCTGCAGCATCACTGGTGACAGAAATGACACACAAATAGCACAACGACTCGATGGACATGAGTTTGAGCAAGCTCTGGGAGTTGTTGATGGACAGGGAGCCCTGGTGTGTTGCAGTCCATGGGGTCGCAAAGAGTCGGACATGACTGAGCAACTGAACTGAAGAGCAAAACGAGATTAAGTTAATTATCAGACAGCCGGACTCCTGGTTCAGAAGTAAGAGGCTTAGCACAGAGCTGGCTCATGACCTTGGCTTTAAAGCCATCTCGACAAACCTAAGCTCAATGTTTCTCCTGGTGACATGACTCAAGAGTGTTAGACGGCACCCCACAATCCTGCATTCCTTGCAATTGCCCGGCCATGAGGCCAAAGAAAGAACCTGGAGTCAGTGATAGAGAAAATCAATGATGTACTGGACGGGGACTCTTACAAGTCAGAGGCCATGTACAGCTGACGGGAGGCAGGACACGACAGCAATCTTCACTGCAAGAGGGAGGGCTGGCCATCAGTGACAGGGGGCCTGACGTCAGAAGGGCCCCTCAGGTGCCAGGGAGCAGCTGGAACGCATGCCCTGCAGCTCTCTGGGCTGGAAGTCGCAGTGAGGATCGCTGTTTCCTGCTGATGACTTCGCACACTGGAGCCCGTCTAGACTCAGGGCTAGGACAGCCACTAGCTGAGGGGTGCAGGGGATCGGGCCAATCACACAGGGGGTTACTGATTAAACTTCCAGCTTAAGCTGGGGAGGCAACCATGCACATAAAGTAAGGCTGAGGCAGCGCCGGGCCAAGCTGGGATGTACAGAGAGCAGGAGTTCAGGCATCTTATGAAGCCTGATTATAGGAAGGGCTACTTTATTTTTTTCAATTGAGGTATAATTGACATACCAGCTCTTGATTTATGTGGGTCCAGAATTACCTAAATTGATGAATGGCCAATGCTCTTACAAAGCTCCTAGGCCATTAGAACTACCAGGTTTTGGAACTCTGCACGTTTACCTACTTGAATTTTCAATATTCCAGGACACTTGTGTCTCCCTAGGCAGGATGGGGCTCAGCCAGCTCCCGGGTAGGATGTTTGGAACATGTCCAGTGCGTGACTGTGCTTCATAGTGTGTAAAAAGTGCAGCTCAATCTATAGTCAAGTCCTTCAGCTTCCTCCCTCGTTGGGAGCTTAAAAGTTCTTATCTATCAGACGAGCCTAGAGCCTGTTATACAGTGTGAAGTAAGTCAGAAAAAGAAAAACAAATGTCGTTTACTAATGCAAGTATGTGGAATCTAGAAAAATGGAATCCCCATATGGAATGTACCAATGAACCTATTTGCAAGGCAGGAATAGAGACTCATACATAATGTACAGACTTATGGTTATAGTCGGGCAAGAGGAGAGTGGGACAAGTTGAGAGAGCAGCACTGAAATACACACATTACCATGTGTAAAATAGCTAGCTAGTGGGAAGCTGCTGTCTGACACAGGGAGCTCAGCCTGGCACTCCGTGATGACCTGGAGGGGTGGGACGGGGTGGGAGGGAGCTTCAGGAAGGTAGGGGCTGTGGATACCTATGGCTGATTCATGCTAATGTGTGGCAGGAACCGATACAACGTTGCAAAGCAATTATCCTCCAACTAAAAATAAATACTTTTTTTTTTAAAAAGTCCTTATGTATGAACATTCATTTCTCGGTTGCTGTGAAATCAGATAGGGAGAGGACTGTGGTGCTACGAGGCCACAGCAGTCTACAGCAGTGTTTCTCAAAGCAGGGTCCGGGGAACAGTACCGTCAGCATCACCTGGGAAGCTGATACAGATGTCAATTCTGAGGCCTCCTCCCAAGCCTGAATCAGAAGCTCCAGGCAGGGACCAACCGTCCTACAAGAAGCTCTCCCAGGGATTCTGAAGAACACCTGGACTACCATGATGGCCCAGGAACTGCGCTGGAATTTGTGAGTTCAGGGATGAACACGGAACAAGACCATGCTGAGAGTCTTAATCTCCCTGAGGTTATGGACCCCCTGAGACCGAGGGCCCCTCCCCTCAGAAATGTATATGCACAGTACTTGCCAAAGTTATTACCTAGTTTGGGGCGGAGGGAGGGCTGCCCTTCCCTGGAGACTAGCTATGGAACTGAGTCAAAGAAACCCTGGAAGGTGGGAGAGGCAGGCTCGTAAACACCTGATTTAGTTTAGTGGCAGGTGCCGGCAGACGCTGATGCAGAGCTGAAAGCAGAGATGAGATGGCACCAGCTGCCGTCCATGGGCTGTGAGATCTCCTCACATCACCAAGGAAGTGCTGCCTCACCAGGGCTGAGGGAAGAATGAGAATTCTTCAGGAGGCAAGGGTTTGAATTCCTTGACCCAACAGCTCAGCCCTCCTTGGGCACGTGGATACGTGGGTTCCAGTGGCGTCTCTAACCCGGGGGCCCGGGACACAGGCAGTGCGCTTGTCACTCCCCACACAGACCCACCTGTCACAATCCTACAGCCCTTTGCAGCGGTCCACAGAGGCTTTATTTTAGCAGCAGAATCGTTGCTCTAAAAAAACAAATCTGACACAGGCAGAGCTGCCAAGAAAGTGAAAGCAGGGTTGCTCTAGCCCCGGGACAGGCAGTGCACGGCCACATAACTGGGGCACCACCTCAGCCCATCAGAAGGCAGCCTATCCCTTCTCTGACCACTGTGGCCTCGTTAGGAGCAGTCCTAGGGTGCAGTTCCTTCGGCCGTGCGTTGAAATGACCCATGAACAGCTCATCTCCCCCACTGTTAGCGCCCTGGGACAGGGCTGGTTCTCCTTGTCTCTATGCCCCCTCAGCATGGAGCCCAGGACCCAGAGACGCTGTGACAGCTTAATGCCCTTCCCTTGCACAGCCCCTCTCCAGGCTCCATACATCTCTGTTGAGGTTGACTGTTGCTTGGCATCTTGGTTTAGGAAGATTTACAGGAACGTGGCTCATTAAGTCAGTCCTCCCAACGTCATGTAGGCAATACGACAAGGAGGTACACAGAAGCGGTACCACAACACAGGTACATCCCAAGATTTTGGACCAGAACTGCTTGGAGGTATCGCAGATCAGTTGTCACACAAACTCAGAATGCCCCCAAGGCACACAGCTCCTGTATGATGACCCTAACAGAGATTTATTCAATCCTAAAAGTTCATGTGATGTCACCAAACATTGCAAAGCTAAACGCTTCTAAACTATGATTAATCAAATACAAATTTCAACTAATCTTGCTACAAGAAAGACGAAATGATCTAATTCTTGTGACACTGACTGATAACACAAAGTCATGATTGTATGAAGAGGTGATATGAGTATGAAGCCAAAAAATGTCTCAAAGAAAGTATTACTCAGGTGTGTCAAGAGGTTCACTGATTAAAATGTATTGTTTTCCTGTATTTTTGATGTCGATAATTTGGCTTTTTAAACATTGTAATTGGTTGTGATTTCTTTTCAAATTCTAAATAAATATTCACTTCTGTGCCTTATTTTGTATTTGTAACTTAAGTTATTTTTCTTAAAGCCCCCAAAGTCTAAGCTTCACTGCTCGGAAAATCTGGATCTGCTCTGATAGGGCCATATATATATCACACAGATACTGATCAAGTTGAAGGCCATCTTTAGCACAGTGGTTAAAAAAACTGAGCCCATGAAGTTACGTGGGGCTGTTATTGGGCCTCGTTGAATTAATGCTCAACATAGCCTGGCAAACAGCAGGCACATAAATGTAATTATTACTATTATGTGTTGCTTTGACCAGTAGATGGGGACGGGGGGCACTTTTAATGCCACTTTTAATAATATTATTATTAAAAGTGTTGCTGGCATGACAGCAATCTGAATTTTTTGTTCTTGAGTGAGTACTACACGTACATTCAATGTCACCAACCTGTTTACAAAACCTTTCTTCTATGCTCCAAGAACATATTAAACAGACAACAATGGCTAGGACTTTCATAGAGAAGGAAAAACAAAAGGCCGAGCATGGAGAAAACTATATGATAATAAACAGAGAGGACACTGGAATTCAGGGTCTGAGCCCAAAGAAAACCCAGACAAACGTTTCCATTACAAGTGGTATTGGAAAGGACAGAACAGTCTTGGCGGGGGCGGGGATGGAGCGAGCAAACTCCTCGGGGCCCAGAGATGGTTTTCTCTCAGTGAATCAAAGCCTTGGCTTCTTTGGACAGGACTCGGAACAGCCTGAGGCTGTTCATGTGACCAGATGGTAGGAAGAAGCGGCTCCATCTGAAGGGATACCCTGGGCCCAGGTGAGCCACTGATGCCCAGGGCCCCCGTCCCCATCTACTGGTCAAAGCAGGCGGCAGCAGGCCGGCCTCCAGTGACCACGCAGCTCTCACGGGCGCCAAAGGCCAGGACCCACACGCCCTCCTGTCCATCTCCCTCAGAGCCTCGCTGAACTCAGTCCTTTCGATCGCATGTGCTGCTCTGGGCTTGGCGGCTTGACATCCATGCAAACTGAAGTTCCAGATCCACAGGCAATTGGAAGTCAGGTAATGTTCTCAGCACCAAGAAAACAAGACTCCTCTGGAATCCAGCAGAATGGGAGAGCGTCAGCCCACGAATGAGCTCGACATTGGCCAAGTGTGCACAAAGCCTCGAAAACCAGGGGATGAGCTGAACAAAAAGGCTTTCTGATTCTATTGCTCTCCCCTCTGACATGATGGCTTCCCGTGAACTTTCTAGTCATTTCTTGCCTTTGTGTGTCTGGTGATTAAATGTTAACACAAGCTGAAACCCTGAACGCCACTGCTTGAAATAGCAAACTGAGGAAATGGCAGCTCTTGGAGCACTCTATTTTAAGACATGAGAAATGCGTCGCTCTGCTTATAAAGAATTTAGGACTTCCTTGATTTATCTGTGAGCTACAAAACCTCCTCCATCGGCTGAGATGAAAAGGCTTCATGGAACTGAGTCCATTTTTCAAAATGGTGCACTTCTCCACGTTGCCCCACAGGACCCAGCACTGCTGCTGGGGTGGAGGGCGGGGAGGGGGCGCTTGCAATAAGAAGGAACGGGGCTTCCAAAGGCAGATGTTAATCCTGCAGCCCTGAGCCTTTCTGCACCACCATCTTGCACACAACTCTCACTCCATACTCCCACCGGGAACTTCTTGGAAGCTGTCAGATTTGAAGGAACAATCCTCACCTTCCTATAATTAGGGTGAGCGCAGGACATGAGCAGCTGTCCCCCTCCCCCAGTGCAAGGGCTGTTAGCAGATAGATATGTGTTCGTTTTCTCCATGAGTTTTCATGCAGCCTGTTCACGTGCATGGTGCCAGGTCTTTGGGATCCTGAGATGAAAAGGACACAGCCTACCCCACCGCCCGAGAAAGCTCACGAGCCAGTGGGCAGGTGGACGTGTGAACGAGGCAGAACACGGTGACCGACAGCAGTGGGAACCCAGGAGTGGCACTTGACCCACTAGAGTGAAACTGACTCTCCTCCCCTCCCCACTCCTGTTAGAGTACCAGCTACAGGAGGGGAAAGATCTCTGTTTTATTTACTGGTATTATGTCTAAATGATTTCTGCTTTGTCTAGCCCATGAAACAGAACCTGCATTGCACAGGCACGCGGTGAGTGAAGGGGCCTGACAGTGCGGTGCTTCCTAAAGGAAGTGGTTAGCACTGAGTCCGAGAGGTGAATGAGTCAGTCAGGCTTCAGGGTGGCCTGGAGACCCCTTGCAGAGAAAACGGAGAAGCCAAGGAGCATGCTCACGGGTGGAATCAGATTTTGTGGGGCCTGAAATCTGTATCATGAAAAGGGGAGTGGGGTTTAGGAAGTTGCTGGGGTCTCCTCTGAGGCCTGGTCAATCCCCTCTGAACAAGTGAGTTCAGGAAGTGAAGTGAAGCGAAGTAAAAGTCGCTCAGTCCTGTCCGACTCTTTGCAACCCCATAGACTATACAGTCCATGGAATTCTCCAGGCCAGAATACTGGAGTGGGTAGGCTTTGCCTTCTCCAGGGCATCTTCCCAACCCAAGGATGGAACCCAGGTCTCCTGCATTGCAGGCAGATTCTTTACCAGCTGGGCCACAAGGGAAGCTTAAGAATACTGGAGAGGGTAGCCTATCCCTTCTCCAGCGGATCTTCCCAACCCAGGAATCAAACCAGGATCTCCTGCATTGCAGGCGGATTCTTTAGCAACTGAGCTGTGAGGGAAGCCCTGAGTTCAGGAAGTGGCAGGCAGTTCAGGATAGCCAGGCAGAGCTCACAGCAGGCACGGGCCCCCACAGGCCAAGGGCTCGGAGCACCTCCTGTAGGCTGCGACAGCGTCACTGGAACCCAGTGTGATGCAGAAAACTGTGTTTATGAGAACTCCTTTCTGAGAGTACTGGATGCGGCTGCAAAGCACAAATGAACAAGCCACCTGAAATCAGCAGTGGACTCTTGGATGGATATGCTTAGGAAGCAATGGATAGTTACCCGCAAGGCCTCAGTTTCTCTGAATGGGTAGGAACACTGGAGGCTGAGGCGTAGAACTCTGCGCAAGGGGTCCCACTCCACCAATGCCTCAGGCAGCCCTTGGTCCTCGTCTAACATAAACGACTCTCTGAACAGCATCTGTTTGAGGTCGTCCCAATGATTAGCTCACATGTCTCCAAGCCACCCCTGGACTACAGCCTATGGTGAAGGATGAGGCTACAGTGCAGACAGGCCATGTTGGGAAGGGCCCTGAGGAAGCCAGCAAACCAGTGAAGGAGCAAAGAGACTGAGAGACATAAAACGAGGCGCGTACATCCTCCAGCCGTGGAGAATGGCCTCCGATCTCCTTGTAACACACGCGGTCTTCTTCCCTTAACCCAGGACATTAGGACTCGGAAGACCCTGACAACCAACATCTGATCACCTTCTCCTCCAGCAATACACGTTCTTCTGCAGACTGCTAACAATGTGTGCTGGAACAAAGGCCTCAGCAGCTGTTCAGAATTGGGCATGTTTAAAATGAGCAGGAGGTTCAGTAAGAACAGAGCTGCAACTGTGCAAACGTCAGAACCTGAGATTTGTCTGGTCCAACCCTCCCGTCTCACAGACAGGGACATCTGGGAGCATGGGTGGGAGCTGTGTGACTGTCCTGAGGTCCCAGGTGGAGCTGCTGGCAAAGCTGGGCTGGTGTCTGGGGTCTCCTGACCCCTGGACTATGCTCTTCCCTGGTCCCTGCTCCTCCTCGCAGCCTCTACATTTTAAATTTTTGCACGCTCGCTGACAGCATGCACAAGCACCTGGTCCAGAAGACTGGAGAAAAGGGGGACCCTATCTTAGCATGGACTGAGAAGAAAGCTCGAACCTCAGCATGAAACCACAACAGCTGGTGAACTGGAGAATGTTTAGAAGGACCTGTAATGAACACCAAACTTGCAGACATCTAAATATATTTCTCATGCTGAAATGTGGTGCTATCCTCAGAAGAGACTAACACCAAGAATGACACACTTGTGAATACCGCTTTTTTATATTACAAACACTGATAAGATGCTGAATTCTTTTACACAGTGCTGAAATGAGCACTCAAATGAGAGAACTTGTCACTGACAGACTGTACTGAATCACCACGGCAGTGTGAGCAATACTTGGACATGCAAAATCAATCAGTCGGATGGAAGGAAAAGAGCCTGCATTTTGTATTTGTCACTTTTATAAATAAGTGTGGTTTTCCAAAAATTATTATCCTATTACTAAAGTGAACAGAATTAGAGACTATGAAAAACTGTCGAATCAATGGCATCTAGAAAATGGAATGGCAATTGGAGGTAATAATGAAGCTAATAATACTAATTAACAAAAGCCCACATAACTGCTTGCGTGCAGTCAGCTGTGCTCAGTGCGGGGGCCACAGAGAGCGAGGGGCTCAGGCGGGCCTCCTCCACGCCCTGTGCCCCTGAGAATCCTGAGTGGAGCTGAGTGCGGCCTGTGCAGGCTGCACCTCAAGTGTCTTCTTTCTGCCCTGAGGCAGGGCATGAGCCAGAGAGGCAGGGAAGGGAGGGCGGAGACAGCGAACAGGCAGAGAGCCCGAGGGACGCCTCTGTACGCGTCTTTCACACACACAACATGCCAGCTGCTGATTCTCCTGACATTTTTTCACATGTGAAAAGCAACGATGGAGGCAAAAGAGAAAGACACACACCACGGTAGGTGCCTAAAGAAGTTTAGCTTCAATCTACACCACAGACTCCGTTCCCGTCAATAATTTCCCTCCCACTTTTTTTAGCATTATAGACTGAAATTCTTCACTCTTCCTATGTCAATAAAAGTTATTTTTGAAACCCTGAAATGGTCAAGTAATTAAGCTGAAAGGCTCTAAAAACCAGATTCAGTCAGATTTCAAAACAACTTACTTTAAACTACTTATCTGTGAACACTGGCGGGGAGTGGGGCGGGGAATGGAACATTCAGAACACGGTTCTGGTTCACAGGCGTTTCTGAGCACGTCATCACCAGGAAGGCAGTTCAGACACCAGCAAGGGTAGGAATGGGGTGTCAGGATTAAAGTCTTGATCCCCAAAATAATTGCTATTGTTGCAGGTGGTGATGGGTGGATGGGGGTTCATCATGTCAGTCCAGTGTTTCTCAAAGTATGGCCCCAGGCCAGCAGTACCAGAGCTGCCTGGAACTTGCTGGAAATGCACATTCCCCCCAGAGCCACCAAATCAGAAATTCTGGGGGTGGGGCCAGGCAATCTGGGTGTCTGTGATGCCACCCAAGTCAGAAAACCACTCTCCTAGTCTGTCTACCTTCATGTATGTTCCAGAAATTCATATTACAAAGTGTTTTTTAAAAATCCTGGCTTGACTGCTTGTTGACTATGTGGCCTTGGGACAAATTGCTCAATCTCCATATCCACATTTGAAATGGGAAAAGTACCAATTTCTCTTATCTTCATCACAGGGTCACTGAAGGGTTTCAATATTAAGTGTGTGGTACAAAGCACTGAAAAATACCACTTTCTCTTATCTTCATCGCAGGGTCACTGAAGGGTTTCAATATACAGTGCATGGTACAGAGCACTGAAAAATGCCACTTTCTTCTTACCTTTATCACAGGGTCACTGAAGGGTTTCAATATACAGTGCGTGGTTCAGAGCACTGGTCATGGGGATCATACGTAGTTAAGCTTATTCAGATACACAGAATTTTAGTCCCTAGAGCATAAACAAGCCTTTGCTGGATCACACATAAATTCTCTCTCTAAACCTGCCCCCAAACTCTTAGGGTTGCATCACCATCTTTTCCTAGATGGGGAAACTGAACCTCAGAGGGGTTCCATGAATCAACAAAGGTCTCACAGATGGTGACCTGTGGGTCTCCTGGGGCCAAGCCCACGACCATGTGACACGTGACAGCACTGCAGAGGTCCAGAACAGGAAGCCCTTTCCTAAAGCCCCCACTTCTTGTCCCGGGAACGCACAACCCTGGGCCACGCCACGCTGCCCCAGCCTCCACACCTCCAGGGCGGACAGGAATCCGAGGCCTTCTGCCCACCTCTGAGATCCAGAAACATCAAGCTGCACTGAACTGCCCAGGCACCACAATCTCACACCGGGAGAGAGAAAAAGCAGAGTCCTTCCCTGAAAGATCATTTTCTGTTTCAAGTATTGATACATTACACATCATACTCCAAAATACTAAATCTTCCTGAAGAATCAGATTTGAACATGAGGTTTTAATGCCACTAGATAAAAGCTCATCATTCACATTATTTCCAAATACTTCAAGGACATGATCGTGGCAAGAACCCAACCTTAAACTTAAATCATGCGTTTCCTCCCCAACCCAGATTCACAAATATGACTCACTCCCACAAAAAAACCTACAACTTTTCTGATTGGAGGTGTTGAAGCTCTGGAGTGCGTATGGTTACAGACCTGCATTGTTTGGTACAGCAGCTAGCTACATGTGACCATCTTGAATTTAGATGTGCTACAGGTGTAAAATAGCCAGTTTCAAAGACTTAGTATGAATAAAAGAATGTATAATGCCTTGATATTTTATAAGGATTAAATGCTGAAAGGATACTACTTTTGGAAATACTGGGTTAAAAAACTGTATTACTAAAATTAATTACACATACTTACTTCACTGTAATTTGGCTACAAGAAAATTTAGAATTACATATGTGCCTCATGCTATAGTTCCACTGAGGCTTCCCTAGTGGCTCAGATGGTTAAACATCTGCCTGCAACGCGGGAGACCTGGGTTCTATCCCTGGGTCGGGAAGATCCCCTGGAGAAGGGCATGGCAACCCGCTCCAGTATTCTTGCCTGGAGAGACTGTATGAAATATACTTTTTGTTTTACAAATAATTTTTAACACTTCAGGGCAGAACAAGGAACAGAAAACTTCCTGAAATTTTCACTTAGGGAGATAAAACTACCCACATTGGAGACAAAATAGTCAGGTTAAGTTGTGACGAAGTTAAAGCAGAGAACTGGATCGTTCAGTGTTGCTAACAGGTCCCACTTAACTGTCTTCTTGGCCCTACATCTGTGGGTCTCCACTACCCTTTCCACATACAATCAATTTACTGGGATTCTGGTAATAGGGTCACACAATGAGCTTTCCCAAATGTCCTACAAGAATCAGAGATCATGATGTTACAGTTTTGGTGGCTAATGAGCAGCAGTAGAACTGATACAGAAACGATGGGTGCTGGCTGAGAGGAAGAGAGAGACAGGTTTGGACCCTGATCACCTATGTTTGCATTTGTGTCCTTAAGTCACAAAATGTAAGCCAACATTTTACTTTAGATCAAAAATAACAGAAGCATAGGAGAGTTTGGGGGCACAATACCCACATCACATTTAGTCAAGCAGGCTCCTCTAGTGCACCCCTTTTTACTTGTTTTGGCATTTCAGCATGTTTGAATATTGGTGGCAAAACAGATGAAGGTGAAAGAGGGAAGAAAGAAGAGGGAGAAAGAACCTCAAGTCCAGTCTCTCCTAAAAGCCCTTTTGGCAACCCATGCCTTACATCCTGCAAAGGTAACAAGGGCCATGCCAGAAGGAAAGAAAATGGTGGGGGGGGGGGGGGTGGCGGGAGCTTTGGACATTACGTCAGAGATGGGAAATATAAAAACAAAACACAGGGTTCCTATGGGGTATATACCCCCGCCCCCCACTAGAGAGGAAGACTGTACAAAGCTCAGCACAACACAGCAGAGAAGCATGATAACCTAACACACTAGAATAATGATTCACGGTGAGCCATGGAGCACAGTCTTC
>NW_011495078.1:11573139-11574780 GCF_000754665.1 Bison bison bison | reverse complement strand
TGGGGAGAGAGTACAGGCTTTTTTGAGGAGCTGGTATGTGACCAGGACTTGAAAGATGAAAGAAAGTGGTCAGGCAGTGAAGCCTTGCCAGGCAAAAAGCAGCGCTGTGCCCATGTGTGAAAGCACCTTGAGCAAGGAATTGAAGGCCGGGGTCGGGACGCATTTTGGGAAGTGCAGCAGACAAGAGAGACCTGCAAGCAACTTCAGCCCCGCCTCTGAGGGTCAAGTAGGCGTGCTTTGCCTTTTTTGCAAAGACAAGTTAGAGAAAGGGTTTAAGCAGGAAATGAACGGCCATTATCTGCACTGTGGAGCAACTGGCCTGGTGGCATAAAAGGGCAGGGCTCAAAGTAAGGAGAGACTGAATGTGGTTAAGTTGACCAGGGCAGCCCAGACAGCTTTTCAGAGACACGGGGCTGGAGGACAGCCATCGTGACTATCTCCATCCGGCAGAAACAATCTCGGCTTAGAAAAATCAAGTGTTTAGAAGACATAGGGCCCAGGACTTCTGACTGCGAGGGCAGGCCCTTGGCACGACCCACTTCTGCCTTAGTAGTGGTACCAACGCTCCACAGCAAGGAGACCCTGAAACAGAACTCCGGACCAGCTCCTCCCTGAGCCCTGCTGGGAAGTGGCACTTCCGCTTGTCTGAAAGACGAGCACTAAAAACTTCTCAAGCCTCAAACGACACTCGAAGAGAAACTTAGGACAGCCTGTATCACATTACAGGGATATTTCCAACTTCTGGAAAGTTGAGGATAAACTATAATTTCCAAGTTTTCTTGCTTCTAAAATTAGACTCAGTCGTCTCATCTGTAGGCTCAAGCCAGATCTTCTTGCCTTTCCTGTACATTATTCCCTGCTACCACTTCTATTTGCTTCGCTGGTGGCTCAGATGGTAAAGAATCTGCCTGCAATGTGGGACTGGGTTCAATCCCTGGGTTGGGAAGGTCCCCTGGAGGAAGGCATGACAACCCACTCCAGTATTCTTGTCTGTCTAGAATCCCATGCACAGAGGAGCCTGGCGGGCTACAGTCCATGGGTTGCAAAGGGTCAGACACAACTGGGTGACTTACAGACATACCACTTCTATTTATTTCCAGGTTTGCCAACCCACTGCACTTGTCTTATTCATTACATTGGGTTGAAATCCAGTATCTCCTGTTTTATAGCTCCTCCAACTCAAAACCCACACGATTCTGGATAAACTGAGCTCAGAACCTAAAACAAACCCCCAGGTCCTGATGTGACCCCATCACAGCATACTGTGGGCCAAAGTGAATGACCCTGAAACATAGTGCCAGATGGAAACTTTGAGGTTATTTACTACACGCGTCTCATTTTACTTCTTTTTTTTTTTTTTCATTTTTCTTCTCATTGGGTTTCCCTTGTGGCTCAGCTGGTAAAGAATCCGCCCACAATGCGAGTGACCTGTGTTCGATCCCTGGGTTGGGAAGATCCCCTGGAGAAGGGAAAGGCTACCCACTCCAGTATTCTCGCCTGGAGAATTCCATGGACTATATAGTCCATGGGGTCGCAAAGAGTCAGACACGACTGAGCAGCTTTCACTTTCACTTTCTCATTTTACAGACAAGAAAAGTGCTGAAGCCAGGGTAGGGATGGTATGGGAGGGAGGGAAGGGCG
>NW_011495078.1:11526058-11573039 GCF_000754665.1 Bison bison bison | reverse complement strand
AGATTAAAAGGCAGATCCCTGACCAGATCTGAAGCTGGTCTCCAAACGGTCTTCTTGGGACTGGCCACATCACTCACGGGCAGTGACACGGTTCTGCTGTCTCGTGTTTGGCCACCACCTGTCAGAGGCTAGGGAACACTGAGCAGATGGCAGCCTCCTATAAACACCATGGGGACCACGGTGCCTCTTTCACTGATTAGGAAATGAACATTTCAGGGTTATCATGGAATCAAAAAAAAAAAAAAAAATCTAGGGAGGAAAGTAAGATATCTCCAGATTCTCAGATATTCTACCAATCTATCTATGCTGCTGTATAATTTTCTGGGAGGATGATAAAACGGGACCCAAAGGAAGAGTGACGTGACCCCCAACTCCATCCTGTTCACGTTTCCAACTCGTTTAGCCATGACCATCCTCCTCTTCGTCTGTCTGTGCTGTTCAACTGCTGTCGTTTTGCCACTTAGAAATTGGCCTTTCTCTAACCAGCTTTAAATTTCTTAAGGGTAGGGAGTTTGGAACTTCTCTTTTTTCTTTATAATCCCAACTTCAAGCATAAGGAATACATTGGTTTTTGGTAATGAATCGTACATATGTGTTCAGGTATGGGTTCTGGAAAACCTGACTGGCACCTTAAAGCTGGCTCTGTCACTTCCTAAAAGTACAATTTTTTGTAGGTTACCTCTCTGGGCTCAGCCTCCTCATCTGTAAAAAAGACTAATAATCTTGGAGGATGAATTGACATAACATATTAAATAGGTTTAAAACAGTTTCTGGCACAAAGCAAGACACTATATAAATATTTTCTATTTTTGTTTTTACATCGGAAAAAAAAAACAGTGCAACTGCCAGTACCTTGTTATAAACAACAGTGCCTAGCCACTGCCTCCATGTCACTGACACACATGAGAAAAGAAACGAGCAAGCCTCCTGGAAGTTGGGAGAGGCCCAGAGCTCCAAGGACACAGTGACGGGAGCTGTGGAAGCCGCTTCTCTAGGGCAAGAGAAGCATCCACTTGCCGAAGATTCCTCCCAGCAACTGCCCCCCAAAGTACAGGTGCCACAGCGGGGCCTCATTCACACAGACTGCGCACACAAACGATAGGGTCCCCATGCCCTCAGTAAAGCAGGGCTACGCCTGCTTTAGGTGCTAAAAACACAGAACGCGTCCTTGTTGGAGCCCATGACCAAGATGACTTAAGCGTTGTCTGCCTGAGTGGAAAAGGATGGGTGAGACTGACACTTGCTGGGCCTAAAAAAATACCAGGGGAACAGCATTCCTGAGGAAAGAAGCCCCTCATTGCCCACGCCGCGCTGCTTGGGGAGAAGAAGGGGGTCTCGCTCCCCTCTGTATCCCTGCACTACCCAGTACGATTGCAAATCTCGGTTCTTAAAAAGGTGGCTGAATGAACAAAGACAAGTGAAGGGGAAACAGAGGAGCACAGTGAAGGCTGGTGGCTCTGAATAAGGAAAACGTCCTGGTTTTTTTTTTTGGTCACCTGGGAATATGTCATTACACAGAGCTTGCAGGAATTTCCTTCCTTCACCACTCAGTATATTAAAAAAAAAAAAAAAACTACCTACTGAATAATATCAATGTAATATAATTAATTAATTATTTCTAAAGGTGTCTATAAGGATGCAGAAAAACATGGAGGGCAGAGGGCTTTACAAATATAAATTAATTAACTCAATCATAATATGCTAAAGTCTTACAGGATACTGACAACAACATGAACATTACCCATAAGCTTATCCTTCAGGGTTTGTATCTTAATTCGCTTCTGCTAGTTCTAGAGTAAATAGAACTTATGGAAGAAAAGGCCTCCCCAGGTAATACACTGACTTAATAAGAAGCCCAGTCTCCTATTTCTTTCTACATGGGTACATGTGCTGCCTTCTCATATGGTCATTTACTAACCACTTGTTCTTTAAAATAGTAAAATAAGAACTCAGATTCAGTGTTGAACACTTGAAGATCCCAGAAAAATATAAAAAACTGGGGATTCCCTGGCCCTCCAGTGGTTAGGACTCTGCACTTCCACTGCAGAGGGCACAGGTCCAATCCCTGGTCTGGGAACTAAGATTCAGCATGCCGCACAGCCAATAAACAAATGCACAAATAAATTATAAGTATTTCTTTAAAAAGAAAAATATCAAAAATTAAACAGATGTTTCTAAAAAGATACTGCTTTAAAAATACCTAACAACAACAACAACAAAAATACCTAACAAGTTTACCTAACATGTGAAAATGCAGCTCTCTCCATCTTCACATCTTTCAACCTTCAGAATTCCCCAAGACTTGATCTGCGGTCCTTACCTGCCTCTTGAAAGTGAGCAATGCAAGGGCAACACCAGGACATAGGCCCCAGCCAGTCCCGAGTCTCTGAAGCCACACCCTTTTCCTCTAAATTGTTGAGCCGTAACAATTAGAATAAATTATTTCCAGGAATTGCATTAGAGTTTGGGGAGCAAAAATAGGTATTCAAATGTCAGCGGGGTAACTAACTTGTAGACATCAAGAGTATCCTGATTGTTCCCCTCTTAGTCACTCAAAGCCCACAGAGTCATTTTTCCATGGGGTTGGCAGTAAGCCTGGAGAGGAATGGGGAAACTTCACCATGCACTTCCTCCCCAGCTACGGTCACAATGAAGGGACAAGACCCACCTGCGTAGATGCCTGTTCGTTGAACCTTACAGCCTCTGAACACGTACTTCTTTTAGAATAGAAACACTGACTCTACCCAGCACGGAACAAGTAGCCATGGCTAAGGGAGACTTAACTGTTGCCCTGGCAGAGGCGAAAGAGGCATTAACTTCTGATAGAAGTTTTACAGGAAAAGGGCTTCTTCTCACTGGCATAAGTGCTTTCAGAAACATTTACCAGTACATTCACTGCTAGTCACTCACAGGCCACAGGGTCATTTCTCAAAGATCACACACTGTACTAGTGGCCAAAACTGGAAACAATCAAATTATGGTACAGCCATTAAAAATAATGGCATATATCTATACATGGTGACAAAGAAAGATGTTCTTGATATGTTCTGGGAGAAAACTAATGCAGAAGTTTACAGTAGCATACATTTTCCAAAGACATACAATAAGTTATATTTTCACATGCATGGGAGAAAGTTATTTACCAAGTAATTAACTGTGGGCACTTTTGGAAATCAAAGGTAAGGACACTTTACATTTCCCTATTTTATACTATCCCTATTTCTAATTATATGCATTAATTATTTTTTGGCTTTCTAAACTATGTCATATTTTCCCCGAGCACTGATTGTGTACATAACAAAAACTGGTGAAACTTGATTTCAAGATTCTACCTCTTGAATAAAATAAGTTACTTACATTTAAACATTACAGACTTGGGGATTCTCAACAAGCAAGCGAGCTACTGACATAATAATAATGAGTGGTGCCAAAGCACACAGATCTCGAGGTTGTGCTGTGTAACTCTTAAAAACTCGTCTTGGAGAAAAGCTGCACTCCTAGCAGTGTGTTGAATGCTCATTTGTCGAGGGCAGCGAGAATCACAGGTAAGGAGATCTGCCTAGGGCAGAAGCTCTGCTTAAGTATCCTTGCTTCTCTTATCTGTGGTAGCTCTTTCTATCTTGTTCACCACAATGCGAGAGAGAAACACTATCAGACAAGAACTGCTTCCTTCTCTGCCTTCTCGTCCCCCTCACACCTCTCCGAAGGTATACAGCCAGAGCTCCCCACGCTCCCAGGAGCTTCTGGGTCCCCCACGAGCACCCCTACCAGGTGCAGCCGCAGCCGGCCCAGCCTTATCCATTACAGCGGAGAACAAACTCCCCCTGGAACTGCCTGGGGTGAGATTCGACCTAGACAAATAACTGGGACGTGAGTGGCTGAATTTCTTTTTTTTTTTGAGCACAAGAAAGAGAAACAAATTTTTTAAAAGTCACTAGGGTGATTCAAAAAAAAAAAATCACAGAGCATCTTTCTACAGTGTATTTAATCTTCTGGACAAATATTTCTACACATCTGGAGAATCACTGACAAAAGATTTTTAAGAATATTCACAAGGGAACCCAAACCACACAACTTCCTCCAAGAAATCACAAGCGACATCAGCTGGGAGCTTTAACCAGTTTAATCTATTACCGCATGTAAGCAGCTCATGCTTCTCAATGGATAAATGAACTATTGTGCTAGCAGAAAGGAATCCAAGATAACGAAAAACATCTTTAAACAATGTTGGGGTTAGGGGGGCCTAAATCTCTCAGATGAAAACCTATATCCAGAAAGCCCCTTACCCTTTACTCTCTCAGTTCCGGATTAGCAACATAATTTTGAAGGCAGTACAATATATGGCTGTCTCACAGATCAAAGGCGATTTAATTCAAGTCAAATCCATTACAGAGAAGTTTAGGTTTAGATTCTTAAAAACATTAACTGAAAAATAAGTTAATTAACCCAACACTTTATAACAGCAAATGAACCTTGATGTTTAAAAAAAAAAAATCACTATGTAAAATTGCTACATATGAGTGTAACAATCCCTTTAACAGATCATTTGAAAGGCTTAATTGTCCCCTCCCATGTGCATGTTGATGGCTTTCTGCAGTTTGCTTTAAAAGTTATGTGCCTTTATTGTACTGAAGAAATTCCGAGAGAGAAGCACAACCTACTCATTGATGCTAACAACAAAACCATTTTTCACATTCTGCCCTTACAAAGTCTACCGAGGCACTTGAATTTATCCAGACTGCTCTGAGTTTAGCTAATGTTAAGAATAGAAACTTTTCTAGCAACTGGTTTCTAAGCACAGGCTATTTCTTACTTTGTTCAATTCAAGGCAAACTTCCTAAAAGGGGTGAGGACACATTTAAGTTCAGCAGCTAGGTTCCTTAAACCACACCCCCACGTTACCATCCTAATTTTCACAAACACATAATGTGAACAAGTTTTAATTCTGCAAAGGGCATCGTTTTCAATCCTATAAAAGGCAATTCCAGTGTGCCTTCCAGGTTTACATATGGCAACAGTGCAGCGAGGTGAGACAATTTTGAACAATATGTAGTTGTTGTATATACAAAGAAGCCTCTTGGAAACCACCTTCACCCACAGGACATCAACCTATCTTTCCTCCCAAAGAAGAATCAAAGTGGAACCCAAGTCAAATCTAAAGGAGGAGACAGAGAAGAGAGCTCGCCGGAGACAGGCAAGTTTAGAATCAAACCGAAGGGCCAGAAGGCACAAAGCGCACACAGGCGATGAAAGCACAGCGTCGGGGAGACAGCAGAAGCCCCAGGGACCGGCCCCTCTTACCAGCACGGGCCCCGGGCTCTCTGCTTCCACCTCGCCCTGGGCTGCATCCCTGCACCGCAGCGGGGACTCGATCACCAGCTCCTTTTTGACACTTCGGCTACTTGTCCTGCATTTATCAGCCTGCATCCTCGGCTGAGAACGCAAGTCACAGAGTCTGCAACTGAGACAGCTGCGAGTCCTTGGCCGGGCGAGGCACACGCATGCCAGGGGCCGGAGGACGGAAAGGAAGCTGCCTTCCCAGGCACAAGTGGTCAGCCCCGCCGGCTGGGTCTGCGGATCCCGCCAGGGTGGGAGGGCCAGCCTCCAGGGGTGTTACTACTGCTCGGAAAATGGGAGGTTCCCACTCGCCCGGCCAGAGGAAAACAAACCCCGAACTGTACAATGCACAGTGCACTGCCTCTCCCGTGAAGACCAGCCTCATTGTGTCTGCTCCACGCGGCGTGGGCCACATGGACCCCAATCAAAACAGTGCAGTGTGGAAAAGCAAACCAGTCACCGTGAGACTCCTTCGTAATCACTCCATGTCGGGAGCTGAAGAGAAGCCAGGTCATCTGGCTGTTCTCAGATTCTTACAGTTTCAGGAGGCTCTCCTTCATGTTATAGCTAAACACCAAATGCTTGGCTGATGATCAAAGCAGGGAGGGGCAACCAGGAGGGATTCCTGTAGCCAGCACCCCACACAGGCAGGCAGAAGGGGAGACTCTATCGCTGCATGACAGCCCCTGGCAGGGCAAACTTAATTTATCTACTATTTTATACTAGACAAAAGGCGAGGTCATTACATATTTTCATGAGATTCCACATATCACAGTAAATGCTTTTATTAAACAGAATATCACCTTAGATCCATCAATGGTTAGGTGGGTACCACCTGGTAATGCATCTGGTACTAGGTACCGAGAGGATCGAGGTGAAAAGGTAAGGCAGAGGAGAGGGAATTCACCTTCCAGGAGTGTCAGAACAAGTAGAGAAGGCAAGAGGAATAGACATCGTGAAGGACAGACTCATACAGTTAACAGGGATTTACACAGAAGCACAGGAAAGTAGCTAGGTCACCATCCATGGTTCAGCGGTGACAGCACTTAACGTGTTTCCCCAAAAGCCTCCTATTTTCATCATTTCCTCGCATTAATAGTGGAGTAATTTTTAGATCGTTTTAAAATCATCTCAGGAAAAACCAAAAGCGTTAACAGATTTATTAATAAACTACATGCGAAAATGAGCATAAGATGGGATTAAGTATTTACCTGTACTTCCTGGAATGCTGTAGAGCTTCTCCCAATTAGTTATTCTGCTTATTTCATTGAGACTGGGGAGAATTTAGTAACAGTAAATAATAGCAGCGGTAGTAGTAACATGTAAACAATGGAACAAGGTATCACTAACAACAGCAGGTGCCACGAGGTATACAGGTACCTATACCCAGGAAAACACAGAAGCTGCTGTTTAAGATACAGGCACAAGTCTCCTCGTCCCCAGCCAAGTGACTGAGGCCGGCAGGGTCCCCCGGGGGCAGCAGGGGAGCCCAGATGGCACCCTATGTCCGCACGTTCATCCTCTCACCAGGGCCTGAGGAGGTTGCCCCAGTCTCTGCCACCCAAATTTCAGGAATCTTTCTCAGTGTGGATAGCACTGAGTAATGAGTCACAAAGGTTCTATGAATCCATTAAAAAAAAAAAAAAAAGTAGTCTCTATAATAATTTTTTTTAAACTACTCAATTTCTCAATCTTGGGTAATCTTTCAGGGTAATAGAAACTCACCATATCTGTGCTCCAAAATAAATACAATCTGTGAATTTTTAAAATCTCTCTTTGTAAGGTTACAAGAGGATAGAAAAAAAAAAAAAAACAAAGAACCTCAGTTACATAAATATAGATTTGGAATAATGGTTAAATCAAAACTTACAGACGTTCTCTAAACTAGAGGAGGCAAGCCATAAGCACTAAACAGACAAGCCGAACCGCAGTAAAGCACATGGGTAAGTGTGACGTGCAAGTCGCTCGGTTGTGTCGGACTCTTTCCGACCCCAGGGACTGTAGCCCACCATGCTTCTCTGTCCATGGAATTTTCCAGGCAAGAATACTGGCAGTGGGTTGCCATTCCCTTCTCCAGGGGATCTTCCCCACCCAGAGATCGAACCTGGGTCTCCTGCATTACAGGCAGATTCATTACCATCTGAGCCACCAGGGAAGCTCAAAGCACATCATAACCAACAACTGAAAACCTTTTTGAAATGTCTCAAAGAGTTCAAAAAAGCCCAATTCTTCCTCAAATTCCCATCATCATTAGGCCACCAGAAAGTGAAGTTGCTCAGTCGTGTCTGACTCTTTGCGACCCCATGGACTGTAGCCTACCAGGCTCCTCCCTCCATGGGATTCTCCAGGCAGGAGTACTGGAGTGCGTTGCCATTTCCTTCTCCAGGGGATCTTCCTGACCCAGGGGTTGAACCCGGGTCTCCCTCATTCCAGGCAGACGCTTTAACCTCTGAGCCACCAGGGAAGGAGAGTAGGCCACCAGAAGTTCTAGACTTTAAGGAGAGAAATGCTATCCTATTTAACGGGTCAAAATACCCTGACATTCTGTAAGCAATGAAAAGGAACTTACAAGGTTATTTATTTTATGAACACTGTTAAGTGCTGTGTCCCCAGACCTGCAGAGGTGATTTATTTAATCATTATAACAACCCTTGTTGTTGCTCTTGTTCTTTAGTCGCTAAGTTGTGTCAAACTCTTTGTGACCCCATGGACTACAGCCCACCAGGCTCCTCTCTCCATGGAATTCTCCAGGCAAGAATACTGGAGTGGGTTGCCATTTCCCTCTCCAGGGAATCTTCCAGACCCCAGAGATTGAACCAGAATCTCCTGCTTAGCAGGCAGATTCTTTATCACTGAGCCAACTGGAAAGTCCTTTAACAACCTTGTGAAACAGGAAACATGATTATTCCCATTTTACAGATGAGGAAACTGATGGCCAGAAAGGTTGCTTTATGTGCAGAAGGTCACATAGTGCATTATAGATGCAACGGACACACTCGTCAGCATGATGCTATGTAGAATCAGTTGTCTATTGCAACTATGCCAACTGCTAGAGAGCACAAATAGGTAAAAGCTACTGACCAGCAATTAAAGATAAAGGCAACATCTGGGTTTAATCCAATTGAGATCATTTCAGTGAAGAGGCAAAAGTGTAAAAACAGCACAGCACAGCGCCTGTTACATAGCAAGTGCTCATGTAATGGTAACTATTATTGTTGCTGTTGCTGTTCCAATCTGAAGAAATTAACCTTAGTCTTAAATTCAGGACTTCAGCAGCGTAATCAAAAATGACAATTTCGCCAGCAGCGTTGCTACAGCACATAACAAAGTGCTTCAGCAATTTAAAACCCACTGCCCTTCCCTCTTTGCTGTTTGGTTATGACAACTGTCTTCCAATAGCTGTCTTGATCCCCTTGTGTTCTGCGTTGATCCAGGCATCTTCTTGAAATCTTTCTACTTTTCACAACTTTAGCTGTGAATTTTATATTTCTTTTGTAATCAAGGAAAAAACTATGAATTGGTTCTAAGCTTCTAGGTAGTCAAGATACAAAGGCAAACATAATCGGTTCCATAATTCACATCCTCAAAAGGAAAAACATACCAAGCTATAAGGCAAGTACATTTTTTCTAGTTTCTCACAGAGAAATTTACATAGAAGAGAACTGATCAGTGTCTAGATAAGGTGCCCAGCATGTTCACAGGAAATGCAGCAGCGAAATTCACACAGCTTTCTCACCACCAACTCAGAGCATTATACCTAAATCCAGATAAAGGAAAGCAATTCTGAGAGCAAGACACTGGTCTGGTCTGTCACTTTCGAGGGGGTCTAATTTATGAAGGAAGGAAATTCTCAGGACTTAGAGGAGTGGAGATACTACTGTCGCCCTTCCTGCTACCTAACTTCCCAGGCAACGTAAGAGGCCCTTGTTTGATTCTGCTCGTTTAACACACACTAGTATCAGTATGTCTGCCTGTCAAGGGGTCACACGGTACAGCACTGAGGTCTAAACCTAAACCAACAAGTAGGATGTGGTTTCTCTAAGCGCTTCATGAAATCGGTGTCTGAGGACAAGAGAACGACATCTGGTCAGAGCAGCCACAAGAGGAAATGCCATCATAGAAGGACAGGAAGTATGTGGTCAAGTTTTCCTTTACAATATTTCAAAGGGAAGGTATATGCTGGACCTCTGGATTCAAATCCACAAATATTTACCAACCTTCAGACACTAGCAATCTCAAGTTCTTTCACACATTAACCAGTTTAACTCTTATAATAACACATACATCTATTAACATGCAATAAAGGAGGAGGTGATATATGTATAATTATGGCTGATTTGTGTTGCTGTACAGCAGAAGCCAACACATTACAAAGTAATTTTCCTCCAATTAAAAAATAAATTTAAAAAATGGAAATAGGTAAATATCATCTATATACTGACAATTCCTCCTCCCCGCCAAAAAAGCGTGCATTAAGGGTATAGAGTTTTATTATTAAAACAGAATGGGAATGGAGGAAAACCCATGGCAAAATAGGAACATTCCAGAGATAAGATGAAATAGATGCTTCCATATATGGACTTCAGCTCTCAGATTTTAATACACACACACATTATTATATAGGTTGGGTACAAAACAAAAAAAAAACATGAAAACTGTATAGGAAATTTAAGGAATTTTCCAAGGGTAATTATTTACTATAAGGAAGTCTAACTTTAGTCTCCAAAGACCCTGTCATCCCCCACCCACCGTACAATGAAGTTCCATCAAATTCTGAAAAGCAGCAAATTGAATAAAGGACCCTCTCACCCACAGGACACCTACGCGACCTTCAAGACCCAGTTTAAATGCCACCTTCCTAGGAAAACCCCTGGCTCCTCCTGCCCAGGATGCATTAGCTCCTCTTCTGGCACCTTCTGGGCATCTCTTTCATTTACTGCCATCTCGGAGCTTGTCACAGTCTACCTTTTACCAAGGGTGTATGTGCCGCACTCTCCAGTGAGCCTGTAAATTCATGAGGACAGGAGCTGAGTCCCCAGGGTCTGAGGTTCTGCAAGCATTCAAAACGTATTGGTTGAACTGAATGCTTGTGTCAGTTTTATGTCACTGATTATCTTTAGCCCTGAAGCACAAATTTGGTGGATGTAAAAATATGCAAATATTTTCATGTGGCCCAAATTAAGGCAGGAGCATTCAGCTGCTCATATGCTAAACCCCAATGGGTCATTTACTAATAATTAAAGTGTTCCTTTCTCCCAGCTAAGAAAATGTTATTCTGCAAAACTTGCCAGACATTTTTTTAAGACTAAGGTATCCTTGGTAACAGTATAACTGAATCTTTAAGAAGTGTAAATAAACTTGTTTCTAGCAATGAATTATATAAAATTTGAGACTGCATTTTGCTATAGCTAGCTTGCCTGGAAGGTCCCATGGATGCAGGAGCCTGGTGGGCTGTAGTCCATGGGGTTGCCAAGAGTCGGACACGACTGAGCGACTTCCCTTTCACTTTTCACTTTCATGCATTGGAGAAGGAAATGGCAACCCACTCCAGTGTTCTTGCCTGGAGAATCCCAGGGATGGGGGAGCCTGGTGGGTTTCTGTCTATGGGGTTGCACAGAGTCAGACACAACTGAAGCGACTTAGCAGCAGCAGCAGCTATATAAAGAATGACTGTACAAGGAATAAATATCAATTATCTCAACAGAATTGTTTTCACTCTCCTATTAGAGGCTCTTGGCCAATCAGGAAAATATTTACAAAATAACAATTAACTGTAAAGGCAACATATATATATACACATGTGTGTGTGCATATATATGTGTGTATGTGTGTATCTCTGTGTGTGTGTATATCTGTGTACGTGTATATATCTCTGTGTGTATATATATTGTGTGTATATGTGTGTGTGTATGGTTATATATATATGTTTGTATATGTATTGTGTGTATACGTGTGTATATACATTTATGTGTATGTGTGTATGTGTATATATGTGTGTATATGTGTGTGTTGTGTGTATACATGTGTGTATATGTATGTTGTGTGTATATGTGTGTGCACGTGTGTGTGTATACTTGTAAAGTATATTTAAATATATAAAACATGTGTTTATACCAGTCAATCCTAAAGGAAATGAATCCTTCATATTCACTGGAAGGACTGATGCTGAAGCTAAAGCTCCAATACTTTGGCCACTTGATGCGAAGAGCTGACTCATTGGTAAAGACCCTGAAGCTGGGAAAGATTGAAGGCAGGAGGAGAGGGTGACAGAGGATGAGACGGTTGGCAGAAGGAGAAGTGGGCGACAGAGGATGCGATGGTTGGATGGCATCACCAACATGTTCATGTTCGTGGACATGAACTTGGGCAAACTCTGGGAGATGGTGGGGGACAGGAAACGCCTGGAGTGCTGCCGTGCATGGGGTTGCAAAGAAGTCAGACATGACTTGGCGACTGAACAACAATAATAAAAAATATACATATACACATACTTTGAAGTGGAGACTTAAATACATATTAAATATGTACTCCGAAGTAATCACTCCATTTCTCCTTTATGGGAAAAAGTGAAACAAAAGAAAAAATTATTAAGAAAACTTACAAAAAGAAACAAATGACTAAAGATTTCCATAGTGTATTGTTACCGGTCAGCTTGCTGGCCAAAGAAAAGAAACAGTGTTGGGAATACGATCTGCCCCTGAGGAAACAAAAATACGGTGCATAGAAGCGAGAGAACAGAGGTCAGGACAAGACCAGAGACGATGGGTGTGGGAACAGGCTGCTGAACAGCCAGCTACAACAGAGGAGGGGCATGGCGACAACAGGCAGGTGGAAGTGGGAGCAGAGAGGAGGGAGGGCTGCTAAATCACACCCTCGGGGCCTCTTAGAAGAGTTAATATCAAAGAAATACATTCTGATATGAAATCTGATAGGGCTTCCCTGTTAGCTTAGATGGTAAAGAACCTGCCTGCAATGCAGAAGACCTGGGTTTGATCCCTGGAGAAGGGAACAGCAACCCACTCCAGTATTATTGCCTGAGAATTCCATGGACAGACCATGGAGTCGCAAAGAGTCGGACACGACGGAGAGACTAACACTTTCACTTCACTTTTCACGAAGTTAGATGCTCACCTCAATGATGATTTTTGTCATTAGAGATTTAATCAGATAATCACAAAAAATGAGATGCACGTTATCATCTAGCCTAGTGTTTCTTATTAGCCTGGAATCCATCCAAGCCTGGATATGGAGGAAAATGGTCCATGAACCCTTCTAAACCTACATTCAAAACTGTGTGTTCCTGTAATTTCTACCGAGAAGCCCCTAGAGTTTATCTAGTTCTTAGACAAGGGACCAGGGGAAGATCCTCCACTCACAGAATAAGGAAACTGAGGTCCAGAGAGATGAGCCAGATAGTCAACCAAAGTTTTAAGACACAAAGCTCTTGAGCAGGTTTAAATTTGACCGAAGGAGACAGTAAAGCAATCTAAATGGTTAAATCAGCAGACACTAGACGGCAATCAGCGGGGTCAACACCTGCAATCTTACTCATTTGCTGATTGATGTCCTGTGCGTGCTTAGTTGCTTGGTCGTGTCCAACTCTTTGTGAGCCCATGGACTGTGGCCCTCCAGGCTCCTTTCTCCACAGGGATTATCCAGGCAAGAATACTGAAGTGGGTTGCCATTCCCTTCTCCAGAACATTGAGGGAGACCTGGGTTCGATCCCTGGGTTGAGAAGATCCCCTGGATCTGGCTGAATGATCAAGATCAAGCCACCAAGGAAGCCCCAACTGACACCCAAGTAAGGCAACAGGTCATCAGATGAAGCCTTCACTGAGCAGCTTCTAGCGAAGGCAGGAGGAGATGGGGGCAACAGAGGAGGAGATGGTTGAATGGCATCACCAACTCAATGGACATGAGTTTGAGCAAGCCCCAGGAGACAGTGAAGGACAGGGAAGCCTGGCGTGCCACAGTCCGTGGGGTTGCAAAGAGTCAGACACGACTTAGTGACTGAACAACAACAAACCACTCCAATACAATGTTACATACACATTTCAGAATCATATTTCCCTAGAGCACATGGAAGAGAAATACACAGATCAAAAGGTGGATCTATGTCTAAATGTGTCAGAGCCTCATTTCCAACAGAGGCAGAGCTGAGAGTCTGGCAGAAGACAAGCATGTCCTACGGTGAAGAAGCGGGGGAGGAGGCCTACTGCCCTCTCTCCACGTCTGGGGTAAGCCCACGGTGCTGGGGCAGCGGAAGGGGCCCTAGAGAAGGCTCCGTTTTCAGATGAAGAAAAAAAGACGCGTGGAGTCCTCCCATTTCTAGACGGGGGAGGCTTAGGGTACTCTCTGGGACTGGCTCTGTGAATGTAGGACAGTGACTTCACCACTCTGGGGGCCCACTTCCCTCACCTGGAAGACAGGGATCACCATTATGACCTGAGCTAGACATCGCTCACTCCCAAGACCCAGGGGGACAACGGACATGTCCCACTATTGTCGTAGAACACTGCCAGCAGCCGCGAATGATCTAGAAGCTTCTTGTGAAGACAGCCCACCTCCACCCATGACATCCCCCTTCCCTGCCTACACTCCTGCACAGCCTCTGTCGCCATCTGGCATTCTATACTCTTGTTTTCCTTATTTGTTTAGTGTCTGTCCAACTCCACTTTAAAAAAAGCAGCAGCTCTGGGAAGACAGAAATTTTTGTCTATTTTGTGTACTGGTCTATTCCCAGGTCCTAAGACAGGGTATGTACTCAGAACTCATTTATCAGATGGATTCACTGAAGGATCAGGATCCCCCTGGGCTGGATATACAGCTCTTATACTCTGGACACGAAGAGTTTTTATGTGAACTATTTGTTTTGGTCACAATGATGATCATTCAGCCAGCGGTGTCAATGATTTGTTTCAGAGATGGAAACTTACAAAGCCAAGGGAAACATAACGTGGGGATTTTTCTCAGGAAATGAAACTCCCGGCCTGAGTTACCACAGCGGGGCCGCCGTGGCCCCCACCTGGGCTGGACCTAGCCTGGTGTGTCATATGCCCTCGTCAGCTCTGAGCACCAGGGCGGTGGCGGGGAACAGCTGTGTGCTGTGTGCACAGTAGATAATCCATACATGTGTGCTTATAGAACAAACAGTGAAACTGTCTCACCTTGGCTTTATTTATCACAAACTCCAGCACCAAGGGAGTTCACACAACGTAGAATTTTCTAACTTTTCCTCACCACGTGACAAATGTTGAGGTGAAAGGCCAGAGAATATGTGCTTGGTGAGAAAAGATAATCAAAACCTTCTTTTAAAGCCCTAAGCACTAGAGTTTTCCCTTCAGATGCCTTATTCAGCTATAAATGGAAGACGAACATCCGTTCTTTCACTTCTCCCCATCCACCTCTCAAAAGAACATAATGAAAAATGCAAAGAGCCACCCTCTGAGGTTATAGGTTTCATAAAAATATCTGTGTATGCTAATTTACTTAAAGCCAGTCCCATGAGTGTTTAGAAGGTAGAAAGTTTGGGACCATCCTGATGTGTCCATGACAGAAAAGCGACAAGCTGGAGAGGCCACAGGGCTCTGATTACCCTCCAGGTGTCACAGTCCATGGCCATCAGCTCCCTAACCTGGGGGAAGGAGAGAGAATGGTCCAGCCAACACGGCATACCGACTTCTGCAAAAACAGAAACACACCCAGGCTTCAAGGGGCAAATCCACCCTGAGGAAACTCCGCAAAGCTATCCAGCAGATCTGGGCAAATTCAGCTTGCATTAAAAAGACAATGCGGCTCAGTGGTAAAGAATCCTCCTGCCAAGCAGGAAACGCAGGTTCGATCCCTGGGTCTGATCCCTGGATCAGAAGGATCCCTTGGAGAAGGAAATGGCAACCCACTCCAGAATTCTTGCCTGAAGAATCCCATGGACAGAGGAGCCTGGCAGGCTATAGTCTGTGGGGGTCACAAAAGAGCCTGACACGACTGAGCGACTGGACGACGAAAAGATGATGATTGTTGACAGTCATGGCAGTCCCCTGACAATGATTGGGAAGTCCCCTCTTTGGCAGCAGCAGCAGATTACGTCCTTTCCATAAGATAAACTCATCAGCGGCGAAGATGATGTATCCTTTCTCATCCTGCTGCCTAAACGAGCGCTCATTGTGACTGATTTCCTTTGTGAAGTTAAGAGACTGACAAGGAAGAGAAAACAAAGCCAGCGGTTTCAGGGCTCAAACCTTATTCCCGGACAACCACACATCCTGACAAATCAAAGTTTCCCCCCGAGTACTTGTAAAATACATAACTCAACTCAATGAATCTTTCATAGATAAGCTACAGATAAAAGTAACCGGAGGTGGAGATAAAAACACGGTAGGTGAGGAGGGCAGCTGTCAGGGAAGGTAGGCTTTGGGGCTTCCTTTCTCCCCACTACTGAATCGACACGCACACACCACACAGCCTGGAGACCAAAGGCGGTGGTGGAGGCGGAACGGTGACGGAGCTGCAGCCACCTCTGGTCCTTCGCTGAGGCTGCCGCACAGGCCAGTGCTACTCGTCACATTCCTAAAGTGTGACCCACGCAACACAATGGGCTGCGGCTTTGCCCTCCCACACGAGGGAAAACACGCTTCCAGGAAAAGCACTGCTGAAAGAGAGAGGGTGAGGCGGGTGGCGGTGGGGCGTGTAATCAGGCTCTGAGAAGTAGCTACGACTATCCCACTGGCCTTTCCACAAAGAGGGGCCAGGTCTTAAAGTCCCACCGTCGATTCAAAGCTAGCAGGTTAAATAACTACAATATAAATGAGGCTTCCAGTGTTTCATGAAGCGTTTGGGAACTCTCCAGGCACACGCTTCAATTTATGCTCTGCCAAGACCTATATCTAGAAGTCAATGATTATTTATTTGTTTAGGTGACTGTCACACAGGAATTTCAATACAGAAGAGAAGTGGAAAGGAATGAGAATGAATGGCCTTGGGGTCTGGAGGAGAGGGGCAAGGAGAACATTCCCAAGTCCCTCCTATGTGCTAGGCGTTCAGCATACGTACTCGTTTAATTCAGTTCAATTCAACCCTTACAATAATAACACTATAAAGAGATATTTTTCTTTAGAGAAACCGGGGTTCTTATAAACTAAATAACTTACCTTAAGTTCACATAGCTACTATGCTTTGGAGCCCTGCTTCAAAATTAACATTAAACCTAATAATTAAGTAGATCAAAATATTTTAAGTTTTATTTCAAACGAATTTGACCTCCCTTTCGAACACACACATCTCCTTAAGGGAGCCACAGAAAATACTGCAGAGTTTTCTGAGGCCTGAAAATATTAGGATGGAAGATAACAAGAAATGAAAACTGAAGTTCAATGTTGATAGAGTTGTGTCCGAAATATGGAACAAAGGCTTTCATCTTCCCTACTTTCTACTTATCTATACTTTTTAGACTTCCCTTAATAAGCATGAATTATTTTAAACTAAACATTATTTAAAATTTCTAAAGCCATTTATTCCTATTTGGGAAACTTTTAAAATAATGTCTAATAAGTAGCTAATGCATAAATAAATACTTCCTCCATGGTCATGACTGGGATGAGTTAAGTGGAGCACTCAGTTGAGGGACAGAATTTAAGACAGCACTAAAAACTCAGTAATCAAGTAAAATTTAACGAAACACTCAAATGAAATCACAGTTCATAGCCTCCAAAAAAGCCATGATAAACAAATCACAACTTGAAATAAAGATAAGATCAGTACTACTGACTTTTTTTTCCTTTTGCTTCAGGCTTCAGTACAGCTCTGCTCAGCATGGTTTTACTCGGTGCCTGGCAGTGCGATGAGCAGTATATTCCTCCACCAACCCTTTCTTTACAGACGAGGAAACCGAGGCACAGAACTTAGGGGGTCAGTCCAAGGTCACAGAGGTCCTACGTGGTAAAACTACTTTTAAACAGATTAACAAGAGGTCATTTTTACTTGCCTTGACCATAAAGATAAAATCAACACCTACTTTTAAAACTGGTCTACAAGTGATCAGACCTTCAGATATCATCCACAACTTGAAATTTGAAATCAAGCTCAACATGAGTTCTTCTTCCTGTGTTCACTTCGTCTTCAAGAGGCCATGCCGTGCTAAGTCAGTTTCAGTTCAGTTCAGTTCAGTCGCTCAGACGTGTCCGACTCTTTGCGACCCCATGAATCGCAGCACGCCAGGCCTCCCTGTCCATCACCAACTCCCAGAGTTCACTCAAACTCACGTCCATCGAGTTGGGGATGCCATCCAGCCATCTCATCCTCTGTCATCCCCTTATCCTCCTGCCCCCAATGCCTCCCAGCATCAGTCTTTTCCAATGAGTCAACTGTTCACATGAGGTGGCCAAAGTACTGGAGTTTCAGCTTTAGCATCATTCCTTCCAAAGAACACCCAGAGCTGATCTCCTTTAGAATGGACTGGTTGGATGTCCTTGCAGTCCAAGGGACTCTCAAGTCTTCTCCAACACCACAGTTCAAAAGCATCAATTCTTTGGTGCTCAGCTTTCTTCACAGTCCAACTCTCGCATCCATACATGACTACTGGAAAAACCATAGCCTTGACTAAACAGACCTTTGTTGGCAAAGTAATGTCTCTGCTTTTCAATATGCTATCTAGGTTGGTCATAACTTTTCTTCCAAGGAGTAAGCGTCTTTTAATTTCATGGCTGCAGTCACCATCTGCAGTGATTTTAGAGCCCAAAAAGATAAAGTCTGACACTGTTTCTACTATTTCCCCATCTATTTCCCATGAAGTGATGGGACCAGATGCCTAGTCATGTCCAACTCTGTGTGACCCCATGGACTGTAGCCCACCAGGCTCCTCTGTCCATGGGATTTCCCAGGCAAGTGTACTGGAGTGGGTTGCCAGTTCCCTCTCCAGGGAATCTTCCTGACCCAGGGATCAAACCGCAATCTCTTGTGTCTCCAGCATTGGCACACAGGTCCTTGACCACTAGTGCCCTCTGGAAAGCCCCTATAGGGGCAATGTGGGCCAAAACCTCACTCTACTGAAATCTTTTTCCTCTTATTTTATTGTTCACACATAGGTGAAACCTAATAGTTCAAAGTATGGAACAGAGTGAGGAAAGATGGGAATGTGAGGGCAAAGACTTTCTGCCCATGTTAATCCCCCCAAGAAGCGAAAGAAGAAACAGACAGTACACCTTTGAGATCCAGCTCCCAGGGCAGGATGGTCTCTCCATGGGCTAAACCATGACTGCCCTTCACCTACAGCCACCTACAGCCACTGTGCTGTCCCCTGCCCTCCTCACCACCCTCGTCCCGAATCTTACGAACAAGAACACTGACTGTATTGCCTCCTCATGCCTCACCTCCATGCCTCCAGAAACGCTGTCTGTCAACCTGGAATGTTCCCCACTACCTCTTGATCTTAACCTGCCAGATGCCTGCTCACCTCTGTTATACAAATCTAGGACTCCACCCAGAACTGCTGAATTGGAGCCTTGAGCTGAGACCAGGGAAGTCCTCCAGGCAATACTTAATGCTGTAGGCTTTCACCTCAGCCTGAGAGTCACTGATCTTAGTAACACAAAAGAGAGGAAGAACACCCACAATGTTTAAGCCCAGATCCAATACAAGGAAACATGGACGGGTTCCCAGATATATTAGCATCTCTCACAGGCATGACACAGATGACTGTACGTAGCTGAAAGCAGAGGACGGGGATGAGGCCAAAACTTTCACTGTCCTCCAGGGGATGGACACACTTTCGCGCTCGCGCTCAGTTGCTAAGTAGTGTCCAACTCTCTGCACCCCCACGGACCTGGCCCGCCAGGCTCCCCTGTCCACAGTATTTTCCCAGCAAGAACACTGGAGTGGGTTACTGTTTCCTTCTCCACAACACACACCTTAGTCTTACTGAAATGCCATGGCAGGTTTCCATGGATCATTTCTACTTACCTGGATTTCAATACAACTTTGCGGGTGGGCTCTTCCACCAGAATCACCCTTCATCCACCTTCCTTGCCCCGTCTTCCCCGACCCTCGCCAAAATAAAATGCCTTTCAACTCCAAGCCAATAAGAAAGGCCATCCAGAGTAGCAAGAGCCCCCTGCATCTCTCCAGTTGTTTTAATGGTATGCTCACACACTGAAATGGGCGCTCAGCAGGATACTTCCCTGAAGAGAATATAGAACAAAACCAAGCCCCTAGGGTTTTGTTGCCTAGAGTTCCTTAATACCTTATTTGCCAGCTCAGTTACAAGCACTCAATCAAGTTCAAATTTGTGACCACGATGGCAGCTAACTAGAAGCAATCTGTTTAGAGAAAGGCAATGTGCATTTCTAAGGATTTCCTTTCTTCCTGCTGCAGAGGAATAAGATGCCAAAGTGACATCCTCCATATGTATCCTCCACACTGCAGTTAGGGCAGTAATGAAAAAAACAAAAACAAAAAAACAAAACACCCTAATCCCATACTGCTGTCTAATGTACCCCTGTCTGTCTTCCTCCTCAGTAGGATCTCAGATGTGTACACTAGACTGATAAAACTTACATGAGCGTTCCTAGTTCCCGATTGGAGACTTAAAGGTAGTAAAACAAACAAAAAATCTTTAAGAGGTTCTGTTTAGCAGCGTTTTTAAACTGAGACCATGTTAACAATTTTCCTAGCATCTCGTTTTGAAATAATGGCAGCATGTTCCACGATATGTGTTCACTAATTCGGGGAGAAACACAGGGCTTTAGATTTACTGCGGTAGAGTTAAATCAACCGAAAGTGTCAGCAGACCCAGCTCCCTGGAACTAACATGCCAGCTCCAAGTCTCCACTTGTCTCAGGGACACATGCTCATCAATGAGGACATCAAACCTTCTGACGATCAGGTTCTCTCAGTTCAAGGTTCCTGCAATTCAGTACTACATACTAGCACCCCAGCTAACCGGGCTTACTCTTCTGCTGTGACACTAATCTTGTCAGACTCTGTGCAAACCAGCACTTGTCACAAAAGAGAACTTCTTAGGAACTTTCATGAGAGTAGTTCCAAGAGCCAAGTGGAATGCTCTCCCATATTTACTGATTAGTCCATTCATGACTCAGTTGATTCATGCATTAAATCTCCTGCCTGCTCAACCACTCACAAGCATTTCTTAACCACAGAGCACTGTGCAAGGACTGAGACGTAAGGAACACAGTCCAGTGGGAGAGGAAAGATGGAAGGATTCAAATGAGGAACTTACATAACAAGTGTGGCAGGGACTGGCTAGAAATGTGCTGTCCGCTAGGAAGAGCAGAGCCACTAGTCACACCGGGCTATTGAGCATTTGACATTTGGTTAGTCAAATGGAAATAAATTCTCAGCGTAAATTTCAAAGGCTTTGGATGAAAAAACAAACAAACAAAGAATACAAAATATCTTATTCATAATTTTTATTGCTGACATGCTGAATAATACTGATATATACTAAATTAAATTAAATATATTATTAAAATTAATTTCATTTGTTTCCTTTTACTTTTTTAAATGCAGTTACTAGCAAATGTACAATGACATCTATGGCTGGCATCCTATTGTGACTGGACAGAAGGGGACCAGATGCTCCCCAATCCCGTGTCTCCTTCCTGGGGTAAAAAAAAAGACCACCCTTCCAATTTGTCTGGCAGTCAGGCTGAAAACTATGTGACTGGGTTCTAGCTGAGGAATATCAGAAAAGTGAGGTAGCAGAGCCTAGGTGCGGTTATAAAACATGGTGCACAAGAGTCCCAGCTCGCTCGCTCGCTCTCTCCTCGACAGGCCCACTGAAAGCGCAGACCACACAGAGAGCTGTGAGGAGGTCATGCGCAAGGGAGAAGCCCTGGACATAAGGGAGAGAGCTGTGAGGGGGTCATGCGCAAGGGAGAAGCCCTGGACATAAGGGAACTAGGCTCTGAATCATCACATGGAAGACCACGTGAGGCAGACCCAATGGGAGCCTGTCGCAAGTGAGAAGTAAACTTGTTGTTAAGCTACCACCATCTGGTTACCGCAGCTAGCCTTCCCTGACTAACACACTAACAAAAAGTATCTCAACGTAAGAGACAACTGCCTGCTCAAGAATTCTCAGGACAAGCCTCTGGACGAGGTGCCATGTGAAAGGTGTCTGAATGTGGTGATTCTCAAACTCCATCACATCAGAACTACTCAGAGAGCTTGTTAGAGCACAGACTGCTGGGCCCTCTTCCAATCCTCTCAAGGACGATCCAGCTGGGGAGGGAGGTCTGTCTGTGCATGCTGGCCCTCTAAGAGCATAGGGTCTCCCCCAAGACCCTCCGCTGAGCTGCTATCTCTCTCTCCTGCCCCCAAAATGTCCAGTGTAGGCACCTGGAGGGCCGGTGAGGCTCTGCAGCTCTGACACGTTCCCAAGTGTGCTGAAGCTGCTAACCCACGCAACATATCTTGAAAACCAACGTCTTTAAAGAAGGAGCAAGACTTTGTGAACAGAACAAAAGGCACTCAAGGGAAAAGAAACCACTGTTCAGAAAGGTTTGGAGGGTTGGAAGAGCATGGTGCGTTTGGGGAGCTGCAAGACTTTTCGGGAAGAAGCATCACAGGGCATAGGAAAGGAGTAAGGGGGAGAAAAAGAAAAACAGAGACTTGCATTCAGCAGTCAGGAGTGAATTCTGCCTCCTCAATGAGAACTTTAAAGCAACAGTTTTTCCTTTCACAGCATATGTAGTAATACAAATAATTACTCTTCTCTCCTAACACTTCAATTACCTACAAAATTACTGGGGAAATGACCGAGGTCGAGTATGGTGATTTATCCATTATGGACAGGTATGAGACTCCAAAATCATAATTTCTGGATCAACCACCCCTTTATTATAATCTTGTTTTGTGACCCGAGAAACAATTGAACTGCCATGTAATTGCTGTGTGTGTGCTATAAGCAGAATAACATTTGCCTTCAATGTACTCTATAGAAACCCTTGAGAGATTACATGTGGAAGTTTCAAAAATTTGTTCCCATGAAAAGATACATAATTCACATTCAAAGAGTATCTATTATTTTAATAGGTGCTGCTCAACCTGGTGAGATACAAATGGCTAAGTGTCTGGGAGAGAAGCCACCAGAACTGACAAATACCATGACGGAAGACAGATGGGCTTGGGCTAGATTAGGGAGGGCAGGGACTGTGAGGACATGACTTCACCAGGAATCCCTTGCAGTGGTAGAGTGTTGAGCGCCCCTCCTTCCCACCATTCAGGGCACACACACACACAGTGACGGCCCCCAACTCACTCAACTCATTGGTGCCCTACGTGTAGCTACAAAGTGTGGCACTGAGATAGACAACCTCTAATATCACTGTTAACAGGTTCTATGAATCACAGCCTAGTTTATGACTATACCAAATTCCCATTCCTACCACAGATGTTTATTCATACAGGCAACATGACTTTTTAAAAAATTAAATGGTTGAAACAGACATCTAGGTGCAAGATACTGAAACAGGCATGCTATTTGTGCTGTATCCAAACAAATGCTGGGGAAAATATTTTAGTAAGCGTTTTTCTTTCTAACAGTACAAGGAGGAAGAGTTTTATTTCAGCAAAACATATTCTTTGCTCAAATAGAAATGGTCCCTTTGTGATCTAAAGATCTAAAGGCCTCTTTGTTATCATCTGTGTGTGTGTGTATGGGGGGGGGGATGATTTAAAATAGTTTGTTAAAAAACAGTTTATGAAGTGTTTTCTCGCAGTGCAGTCAGAATTAGATTAATAATACATGGCGGAGGGTGAGGAGGAGCAGGGGGAGATGGGGAAGAGGAGGAGGAGAAGGCCTTCTGCCACAAGGGACGCAGTCTCAGAGAGCTCAGTGCATTCATCCCATAATCACACCTTATAGAATCATGTCATTTAAAATCATATTTGTGAGTGGAGCTTCCCAGGTGGCTCAGTGGTAAGGAATCTGCCTGCCAATGAAAGAGGCACGGGTTCAATCCCCAAGTTGGGAAGATCCCCTGCAGAAGGAAATGGCTACCCTCTTGAGTATTCTTGCCTGGAGAATCCCATGGACAGAGGAACCTGGCGGTCGCAAACAGCTGAACACAACTGAGTAAGTGAGCATTCCACTCCATATATACGTGTTATAAATAATCATGTCCCTAATCAAGGTCAATTAATTCATTATTTTTGTTCTTTCCTCCTAATTGTGCTCCTAATATAAAGTGGTAGTTTTTCTTTTCTTTCCATTCTTTTGTATGGCTTCTAGAAAAAAAATCAGAAACATGCTTATTAAAAACCCAGGCCTTACATATGGTAACTAATTTTTTGTGTTTAAAATATTTGATCATTATGTTTTAGAACAGTACATTCTAGAAGCCAAACAATATTAAACATTAAGTTTCATGTTTGCATTCAGTTTAAACTGTAGACAAGTGAAAAACTTTTAAAAAGTTAGGGACATATGATTACTACCATTTCACAAGCAGGAAATTGTATAAATGACCCAGGTGTTCCAAATAAATGTACACACAAGGAAAAAAAAAAATCCCCCAGGTCTGAATCATACTGTTAGAAGTCTCTCTGCCAGGTCAATGTGCAGGTCATGGGGCCACAGAGGACCCAGAGTCCCACCATGACAGAGACATCTTTTCCCAGAAAGGGCTTTGCTTGTGGGCATTCCACTAATAGCGTTCCTTAATGTAAAGCTAATGCCGGGGCACCATTTGAAGTGATGACATCACTATGGTTCACCACATGCAATGGAAAGCAGGCTGGGAGGAAGGGGAACAGTGAGACGTGCTGGCAGTCCAAGGTCTCTATAAACTCGTGCCGAGGTCCCTATGGAATCACCCAGTAAGTAATGAGCCACACAACTGCTGGTTTACATGCAGCTGTGATAAGTGCACTGAGAGAAGTGCAGAAGATGCTCAACCAGTCTGGGCTCAAATAAGCCTCTCTGAGGGAGACACTCTTGAGCTGTGGCCAGAGGAAGAGTGCAGTTGAATAAAGAATGGCTGAGCAAGCTGGGGAGAGGGGATAGCACAGCATGTGCCAAGATGCTGAGACACAAAAGAGCTTGCGGGTTTGGAGAACTGAAAGATGGCCCACTCAGCTTCAGCGCGGTGGTCTGGGGGAGAGCAGCACAGGCTCAGCCTAGTGGGGTGAGCAGAGTACAGATCGGCTGATAGGTGTATTAAAGACTGTGTGTCTTAGCCTGAGCTGCACGGGAAGCCATTAAGGGGTTTTAAGCAGAAAATGCAGATGACACCACCCTTATGGCAGAAAGTGAAGAAGAACTAAAGAGCCTCTTGATGAAAGTGAAACAGGAGAGTGAAAAAGTTGGCTTAAACCTCAACATTCAGAAAAATAAGATCATGGTATCTGGTCCCATCACTTCATGGCAAACAGATGGGCAAACAGTGGCTGACTTTGTTTTCTTGTGTTCCAAAATCACTGCAGATGGTGACTGCAGCCATGAAATTAAAAAGACACTTACTCTTTGGAAGGAAAGTTATGACCAACCTAGACAGCATATTAAAAAGCAGAGACATTACTTTGGTCCATCTAGTCAAGGTCTATCTAGTCAAGGCTATGGTTTTTCCAGTAGTCATGTATGGATGTGAGAGTTGGACTATAAAGAAAGCTGAGCACCGAAGAATTGATGCTTTTGAACTGTGGTGTTGGAGAAGATTCTTGAGAGTCCCTTGAACTGCAAGGAGATCTAACCAGTCCACCCTAAAGGAGATCAGTCCTGGGTGTTCACTGGAAGGACTGATGTTGAAGCTGAAACTCCAATATTTTGGCCACCTGATGCGAAGAACTGACTCATTTGAAAAGACCCTGATGTTGGGAAAGGTTGAATGCAGGAGGAGAAGGGGATGATGACAGAGGATGAGATGGCTGGACGGCATCACCAACTCAGTGGACATGAGTTTGGGTGGACTCCAGGAGTTGGTGATAGACAGGGAGGCCTGGCGTGCTGCGGTTCATGGGGTCACAAAGAGTCAGACATGACTGAGCAACTAAACTGAAGCAGAAAATGACATGTGGCCACACATGCATGGAGATAAGAACAGAGCCTCAGCTGCAGATGCGGTGGGAGACCACAGACAGGGTGGTGGTGGCTAAAATAATGAGAGTGGATGACATCACCCAAGAAGATGAGGGCCCTGAGTAACACAGATGCTACCACTAGCAATTACTGAAAACCCACCTCGCCCACACTGCTTCCATGGTACAAACCAGCTCAACGATGACAGTGATCACACACCTTTTTTCCAGATCCGCACGGCAATTCACCAGTAGCTGACTTACACCTTCTACAGTCACCCCGAGGTAAAACCAAGACTAATATTACACACTTATTCAGTATTTCATATATTTATATCCCATACTCTGGCTGGACCATATTTTACTTTTCTTTGATGACCTATATATGTTCCAATTATCCATTTTAAAATAAAGGAGTTTCTGAGCTTGAAGAGATAATCCAGTCCAAACCTGCCTTCACACAAGAGGAAGGGTAGCTCAGGGAAGTTAAGGAACCTGGACGACATTTGTCCACCCTGGTCATGGGCTGGGTGTTATAGGGGGATGTCCAGGACCACAGTGCCTGATTTCCCATGTAAACCTTTATTTGTGTCTTATTATAATATTCATGTGGAATTAAGTTGCTCTGCCAGTGGTAAAGCAAACAGCATAAGCATTCCACAAAAAAGTCTGGGTGTTCTGAAACCCAAAGAGACTCCATCTGTGCTGAGCCCAATGTGTACTCATTTCTTAGCTGATTTAACAGGGGGAAAAAAAAAAGAAGAAGAAGAAAAGATGCACGCTCCCGTTTCCCTGACCTCTGAGAAGGAAAAGAGACCTGCACTGGGTGCTCACCCTAGAACACACCTGCTTAACAGGGGCCCCCAAGGGGCCATGTATCGAACTTCAGGGACCAGACAGTGAAACGTGATCCCTCCAGAGATGACATCACACTTTCCTTCTACTGAAAAGGTATGGTTCCCCGCCCCCATCCCCAATCAGGACCAATACGAAAATGCGGGATAAAAAAACAAAAAGAATCCAATTTTGCTCAAACTTCTAAATAAAGCCTTCTGTTTAACCTCAGCCATGCTGAGCCCTCAGAGCTGCCATGCCTAAAACACTCTGCAAAGAAGACCTTTCTCAAGGGCCGTAATAACACGTCTCCTGCTTGACTGTTAGATTCCTATTTGCCACACCTGAAATAAAAACAACGTGAAACAAGGTTAGTCTTCAAAACCAGCCGCGTCCTTCGGGTCCTCTCAGCACTTCCCGCCCACCCTCTAGCCCCAGCGCCCGCGTCTCTGTTCTCAGACTATCTCCCAGGGTTCGCCATGCTCAGCCTCCACTGCTTCTTCCTGGGGAGCTCACCCTGCTGTTTCTGTGTGACGCTGAGTCTCAGCCCACCGTGGTGAGATGCGAGGTCCTGGGTGGTCAAGAAGACCCCACATGCGCCCCTGGTTTCGAGCATCTTTGTGACAGGACAGAAGACACTTCCACGTAGGATGGTGGGAGGACGGCTGAGAAGCCCGCGCACCACTCTGCAACCTCACAGTGAGGGAGGGCGTGGGGCTGCCTGGTCTGGCCTCTGCCAACTCCATCCCTGCTGAACCCCAGTGTTCTCTTTGCTAACACCCTGAGGAGCTTCTCAGAGGGGCAGGCAGAGGCTGGTCTCCTTGCCAAGATGTGCTTCCAACCTGAGAAACGTCCCGGGATGGTGGTGAGTGAGTCCACAGCAGCTGATCTGACAGCCTCCCCAACCACGTCTGCTTCACACTCGGCTGGTCCTCTGTGGTGAGTCACGGCCGAGAAGAGCTCACCTAGGACCTGGATGCAGAATGGAGCCACAGGGCAGGCGTGAAGGGACGCGTCAGAGCAAAGCCACAAGGGGTGCATCTTGCTAAAAGAAACGGAAGCCTCTGAAGACAGGAACCACCCCACCTCTGAGGCTCCAACTGTGCTCACCCTCTCCTGTCGGCAAAGGGCCGATCATCTGGCCAGGCACACAGAAAAGCGGAAGAAGCCTGTCCCTGATGGGATGAGCCCTTTTTGACCTCAAGTGCACTTACAGCACTCCTAGCTTTGGTTTCCATCTGAATCATGCAGAAGCAGAGTCCAGAGCCAAGGTGCCGAAATACTTTACAAGCTTCTGACCCAAGAGACTCGTTAAGGTTCACAAAGTCTGCAAAGGGCCTGTGGTTCAGGGCACGTAGTCTCGGTCAGCACCTCCCCCTTCGGTGCACCCTCCCCAGCACCCTGCCGGGCTGAGACCTCCCCAGTCTACCTCCTACCAGGACACCTCTCAAGGGAGGCTGCTTGGCAGCTAACACTCCCAATTCCTTAAACTCTGAGCACACAAACTCCTCTAGATCATTCTGGATTCTCTCCATGAATTCTGAAATGGGAACAGAGAGAAGCGATGGGGCAGATAGTCCGTCGTGGTGGACGACCCAAGGCCATCTGTATTTGCTTATGGATCAGAGCAGCTGGATTCATCTTGAGGGCTATTTTCTAAATTGGCATGCGATCCCAAGTGTACGGTGAGTGGGTAGTGGAAGAAGACAGCCACAGCGTCACCGGGGGTGAGTGGAGGAAAGAGAAAAGGGTGAGGAAGCTTGGAAACACAGTTCTGTTATATCTAATCACAGACAACAGGGTGGACAGGAAGTCAGAGAGAGGCATCAACGCCCCCTTTTACTTTTGTAATAAACCCAGACTCAAGAGTTTGGCGCTGGAAGCTCAAACATTGTATATTTGGAAAGAAATGGTCTAAGTGTCCTCTCAAAACCTAGTGTGGCAATTCTCTGAGTTCCTTCAATAGTCTTTCTGACTCATTAATCTTGTTCACAGACTCAGAGGGTGGGTATGTGGCCTGGGACAAGGTTCGTAAGAGCAGTTTATGAATGCACACATGAAGACAGCCAAGGAAACGATAATAAAACAACTCTTTTTTAATAAGAAAAGCAAAAAGAGTTTAAAGGGCTTTTTTTTTTTAATTCATTTCTCAATAGAAAAAAATTCTTAAACTATGAACTCGCTTGCATGTTTCAAGATCACCCACCCTTCTCCCGAATTCTTGAATTGCCTGCTTGCAGCCAAGTGCTCCAAGTCTGGGGCTGCAGAACAGACAACATCAGCAATCCTAAAACAGCTTCAGTGATCTTTTTTTTTTTTTTTAATGTTTCATTTTTAACAGAGGGTGATTAGAAATTATAAAAAAAATAATGAAAAAGGTTTTAAAGTTTTGGTACAGCTGAAGGTTGTTTTTGAAATTGAGACCATTACTGCCTGCTTTCCCTTTGGACAGGGCCCAGCATTTTTCAGATAAACACGCATCTGCAGAAACCATCAGAGTTTCCACTGGTTTTATAGCACCGGTCACAAGAGAGTATGACTTGGACAGCCGCCTGCAACCCTCCATAACACAAGAGGCATGTGCTCTAAAGGTGGTTGAGTTCTGAGGGTGAAAAGTGAAAGCGGAAATTCAGTATCAACTCTCTTGCATCCCTCCAAGTTCCCAGAAACTATCAATGTGCCCTCATTTATTCATTTGCCGAAGGGGGACTGGTGAAGTCCCACTCCAGTTAGCATCAAAGGGGAACCAAAAATAAGACTATGGTGTCCACTTTTCTGAAGTGGCTAAAACATTCAGGGCTCTGCCTACCTTCAATAACCCACACCCCAGTCATCCCCACAAGTCAGATTCTGGTGTGACTCAAGGCTCTTGGGCTTCCCAGGTGGCACTAGTGGTAAAGAATGCACCTGCCGATGCAGGAGACACAGAGATTTATGTTTGATCCTGAGTCGGGAAGATCCCCTGGAGGAAAGCATGACAACCCACTCGAGTATCCTTACCTGGAGAATCCCATGGATAGAGGAGCCTGGCGGGCTACGGTCATGGGGTTGCAAAGAGTCGGAGAGGACTGAAGCAACTTAGCACGCATGCATGCAAGGCTCTTGGAGAGAACATATTTAGAAGGAGCTCCCACACACCAACTTTCAGTTAAAAATACACACTCGTCCTTTTACAGCCCTTTCACTGGCTCTTTGCTGTATCAGGTCTTTCTTCAGATGCAGCACTCAGTTCTCAGCACTGACTCCAGAACACCAGCAGGGCATGGATACGAATCAGAAAGCAACATCTCTGTACCCTTTCTTTACAAGGCCCTGGGATTTCAGGCCCAGTGATGTAAGTTGCAGATATTTTCAGTTCACAAGAGCAGGAGCCAACCTTTCCAAAGCAACGTGCTAGATTTCCAAGATGCTCTTCTTTCTGGGAATTTGGTAACTTGCAGGTGGCAAAATGCAGCAGATAAGGCCATCACTGAAAATCTCACCCCCTCCCCAATTAAACATTTAAAGTTTGTGCTGTGGTGGTTTAGTTGCTCAGCCGTCTGACTCTTTGGGACCCCAGGGACTGTAGCCCACCAGACTCCTCTGTCTATGGGATTCTCCAGTAAAGAATACTGGAGTGGGTTGCCATTCCCTTCTACAGGGAATCTTCCTGACCCAGAAATCGAACCTGGGTCTCCTGCATTGCAGGCAGATTCTTTACCGACTCAGCTACTAGATAAACATATGTAGAAAACCTGTGCCTACCTGGGGGTGGAGGAGGGGGATGGGGGAAAGAAAAATGAGGTAAAAACATTCTCCTCCTATAATTCAAACAAAACCCCAAATACACACAGGAACTAGCATACAAACTCCATTCAGTTCTGCAGTTTGAAAACGAATGATAAATGGCTCCAAAATCTCCCATCATCTGTAGTGCTCCCCTTAGTTAGAAACTCCCCTCTAAAGTGCAAACACCCTTTGACAGATACATTTCTGTGAGCTATTTATACCACGGTGTGAATGTTTTAATCAGATAAGAGCCTAACATCTAGCTGAGATCATTCACACGCAGACTGACAGTGAAAGGAGAGTGGGGGTAGATTTCTGGAACACTGGTGGTGGGGGCGACTGCCCAGAGGACGAGGCACTGGCTGGGGGGAGTGTTCCAAAGGCCAAGGTGCAGCAGGAGAGAAGACATTTGACCCAAATGTAACCTTGTCCTTGGTAATGTCAGTAATTATCTCCCTGCAAGAAAAGGCTTTGCAGCCAAGTAACAAAGACACAGACTAAACAATGACTCTACATTCTCTTCTCCACTCCCTCTTACAGCTAGAGACCTCTCTGTGTACACATTATTGGAATTATTATCTAAATGTGCTACCTTACATTGACTGGCTCTTATGAAAACATTTTTAATCTCTGTCAGGAGACCACACAAATTTGACTTAAAAGACTTCATTCTAAGAGGCTTTAGGTAAAATAAGTCCTCAAAACTCTTTAACAGGAAAAGCTGGAAGTGCCACGCAGTTCAATGTATACACATGGCCGCCAATTCCCGCTGATGATCTAAATAGAACGTAACTTCACATCACTGTGCTCTCTTGGTCATAGAGAGTGGTAACAAACCAAACCCCTGGGCCTATAAAAGCCTTTTGTGGCTTTTTGTTCTGTTTCACTTGTGTGTCAGGGAGATGGGGGAAGAAGGGTACCTTTTCCACTGATGAGTCAGAAGGTACAGCACAGGCCTTCCTCACATTGAGGTAACCCTTGGGTTAACTTTAATTTCTGTGGTGCCAGAGAAGACTCTTGAGAGTCCCTTGGACTGCAAGGAAATCCAATCAGTCCATCCTAAAGGAAATCAGACCTGAATAGTCATTGGAAGGACTGATGCTGAAGCTGAAACTCCAATACTTTGGCCACCTGATGAGAAGAACTGACTCATTGGAAAAGACCCTGACCCTGGGAAAGATTGAAGGCAGGAGGAGAAGGGGACAATGACAGAGGATGAGATGGTTGGATGGCATCACCGACTCAATGGACATGAGTTTGAGTAAACTGTGGGAGTTGGTGATGGACAGGGAGGCCTAGCGTGCTGCAGTCCATGGGATCGCAAAGAGTCGGACACGAGTGAGCGACTGAACTGAGCTGAACAGTCTACACAAGATGACGACCCACCTGCAGCTCAGAGAGGAACCTGGGGGTTTTCTGACATGCAGAAGGACACAGCAGGGGACACCAGAGAGGGAAAAGGACCCCCAGGAGCCTGGGCATCCGCCCGGACGCAGAAGGAGGTTCACAGGAAATTACTGAAGCTCACACTTCAGGACCCTTCCCGGCAGAGCCCCTCCCAGAGTCCTGTATCTAAGCTGGTCTTTAGAGTTCCTATTAGTTCTCTTAAAGAGGGCTCTTAACTGTAGGAGCTTCAGGCCCGACAAAAGCTGAATCTGTCCCTGACCTGAAGGCTCCTCTGGCATTTGAACACAGCAAGACCAAAAGAGAACCGGTGATCTGTTCTCCTTCCTCTGCTCCATGCCAGCTATGCTTAAACCCATCCCTCCTCTCCCGTGCCTGCATTTGATTAATGGCATCACCACCTCCCAAGTTAGGAGACTTCTGCTGCTGCTGCTGCTGCTGCTAAGTCGTGTCAGTTGTGTCCAACTCTGTGCAGCCCCATAGATGGCAGCCCACCAGGCTCCCCCATCCCTGGGATAATCCAGGCAAGAGCATTAGAGTGGGTTGCCATTTCCTTCTCCAATGCGTGAAAGTGAAGTTGCTCAGTCATGTCCAACTCTTAGCGACCCCATGGACTGCAGCCCACCAGGCTCCTCCGTCCATGGGATTTTCCAGGTAAGAGTACTGGAGTGGGGTGCCATTGCCTTCTCCGAGTCAGAAAACTGGGCGTTGTTATTCCCTGCTCTCTCATCTATTTCCAGCGTGCAACAGTCAAGTAAATTCTAGCTCCAGAGAAAATCCCTCTGGTCTGACCTGTTCCCTCCATGACCTCCTTCAGAGAAAATTTGTCTGGATGCTCAGAGCTTTCACCCCTGGTCCCCCTTGCCTCCAGTCTCCCCCTTTCTGATTCTATAGCCCCCTCTGCAGCTGTAAGGAGGTCTCAGCTTTCCCCCCACCTCCCTGGGACTCTGCTCCTTCTGCAGACATGTCCTTCTCTTACCCCTTCATCTGGTTGACTTCTTTGTCTCCTTCAAGACTCAAGTAAGACATCTCCTCCTCCTTCCTTCACTCTGCCCCCAAGGTGAGCTACGAGTCCCTTGCAGGTTTTCTCGTGGTGGCTGGGCTTATCCCCATCACACTGTACCCCACTTAGGAGTTCACCAGGCCTTCTGAGAGCACGGACAGCGGGCCATTCACCATTGTTTCAGCAGGCATCCAATGGCTATCGGGTGTGACATAGTATTAAATATGTATTTGCTCTCTGCCCTGTTTCCTGGCCCAGAGCTTCTGAAACTCTGGTAATTCTGTGAGTAACAGGGGTGAGAATAGTACCCTGTGATACATAATAACTCCTTTTCAACTATGCCTGAGTTTATGCTAATAAGGTGACTCTTAGAACAGGAGGGGTTGGTTACCTGAGGAACCAACCTGGTGAATACAGAGTCTTATTTTTTGGCTCTGCTCCCTGACTTGCCAGGACGGGAGAGAGGCTGCAGGTTGAGTTCAATAACTGATAGCCAATGATTTAATCAATCGTGCCTACATAATAGGGGTTTCCCTGGTGACTCAGGGATAAAGAAGCTGCTGGCAATCCACAGGAGACGCAGGTTCCACTCCTGGGTTGGGAAGATCTCCTGGAGGAGGGCACAGCAAGCCACTCCAGTATTCTTGCCTGGAGAATCCCAGGGACAAAGGAGCCTGGCAGGCTACAGTCATTAGGGTGGCCGAGAGTCGGAAATGACTGAAGCGACTTAGCATGCACGCACCCCTACCTAATGGAGCTGCCGTGTTCACCCTAACACAGGGGTTTGCAGAGCTTCTGGGCTGGTGAAGACACAGAGGTGCTAGAAGAGAGGTCTGCCCGGAGATGCATGGACACCCCTCAGCCCTTCCCCACACCCTGCCTCACACAGCTCCTCCATGTGACTATTTCTGAGTTGTACCTTTTCTAACACACCAGAAATAGGAAGTGTTTTAAGTGTTTTTCTAAGTTCTGTGAGCCTTTCTAGCAAATGATCAAATCCAAGGCAGTGCGGGTTTGTGGGGAGGTCCGACTGATTAACAGCTGGTGAGTCAGAAGCACAGCTGACAAGCTGGGAATATATGAAGTGAAGGAAGTCTTGTAGAATTGAGCCCTTGACCTGTGGGGATCTGCATGAGATCTGGGCAGTTAAGAGTCCAAATTATTTAATGTGAGGGAAAAAACCCCACACATTTGGTGTCAGAAATGTTGTTAGGAGGGCTTCCCAGGTGGCACCAGTGGTAAAGAACCCACCTGTCAATTCAGTTGACACAAGAGACAAGGGTTCGATCCCTGGGTCAGGAAGATCTCCTGGAGGAGGGCATGGCAACCCACTCTAGTACTCTTGCCTGGAGAATCCCATGGACAGAGGAGCCTGGTGGGCTACAGTTCATAAGGTCGCAAAGAGCTGGACATGACTAAAGCGACTTAGCACAGCACATGCTGTTAGCAGAGAAAACATTTTTTCCAGTGTAATGGAAAAAAAAAAAAAAGTTTGGGTTCTCTTCTGATTGCTCTACAACAATAGAGAAACCCTAGAGAAATAAGAGTAACTTATAAGACTAATTCTTTGATGATGCTATTACAATGCTTTAATGATGCTATTTCATAAGCCCAGAAAACACAAGGAATAGCAAATGTGCAGAAGGGTAAAACTCTTCACAAATAGGACTGCCTGCCACCAAGCCCACATCTTAGACCTGTATAACATAAGCAAACTCTCATTACACAGACCCTGCAAAGGCAGAACCTACTCCAGAAGAGAAGAGAAAGCCTATCCACTGGCAACTAACTCCATGTCCCTCTGCTTAGGCTCACAAGTCACATCTACTTCATTTTTCTAGAATATGGGTTTTTCTTTGGCAGCAAAACAGATGTTTATTGAAATGCACCCTGGGATAAAGCCTTGGATTGTTCACTGACATATGAAAAAACTAATACTTTATCCAATATATCAGCACTGAGATGACAACAAAAAACATACACACATACACAAGTAGACACAGTCAAATACAGATTCTCACACACACACACACACACACACACACACGCATGCACGTCCAAAACTTAACACACATTTAAATGTAGGTAAGGAGGGAAATGAATTATCTTAAAGGAAAAACTAGAATTCACTCTTCATCTGTTAAGATACAGATACACTTCCTGCAGACACAAACAATTAGTTTGGAAGCTCTGGTAGTACCTCTGCTTGTAGTTTGCTGGGACTCCTTTTGTTAGCAGAGACCGGATACACAAAAATGTAGATTCAAACCAAGGTTACCTGAGGATGCAGCTGCTACGCTGGAATGTTGCTTTCACCAAAATGCACCAGTCTTCATAAAGACAAGCTCGATCTCCTCTATGAGCAGGCTGCTTCACAAGAGAGCAAATTTACAAATATACACATCTCTACACTCAGTCTTTATCCCTTAGCCCCTGAACCTTTATCAATATATGCTTTATAAGACTACCTAATTCAGCAATGTGTGCAGTACAACCTGTTTATAGATAAATCTTAAAAGTGTAGTATTTGTTTCTCCAAATTTATTGTTTCCATTTTTATTAAACTGTAATTGAACTCACAGCTGGATAAGAACTTTGCTTCTATAATGGACAAAGAAACAAAGACCAGTACAAAAAGGAACAGAAAATATAATGAAGACAGGATCACAAGTCAGTGTCTAAGGAATGGATTATTCAAAACACAAAATTGAGAAAAATGAGTGTTAGGGGTAAGGAAGGAATCAAATTAGGGCCTCGACTAAACTATATATCAAATAAATTCTAGGTTTACTAAAGCAAGGGTTGGCAAACTTTCTATAAAGGATCAGCTAATAAATATTTTAAGCCAGAAAGTACATATTATAGATCTCTGTCACAACTATTCTGTTCTGCCACTAAGAAAGAAGATATAGATATGAAAAAAAATGGCCTGAAAAAAATGCCAACTAAACTTCATTCATAAAACCAGTTGGCAAGAAGGACCCTTGGATGCAAGAACCAAATATAATAGTAAATAAATAAATAATCAAGAAAACAAATTCCAAAAGAAAACACTGGTGAATATCTGATCTGAGATAAGCAAGAATTTCTAACCATAAAAGTAATGGAAGAAATTACTGAGGAAAAGACTATTATGCTTATCACTTACATTTAAACTTCTGTTAGTAAAATAAGTGCTATAGCTATTAGTGTTAGTCACTCAGTTGTGTCTGATTCTTTGCAACCCCATGGGCTCCTCTGTTCATGGAATTCTCCAGGCAAGAATACTGAAGTAGGTAGCTACTCCCTTTTCCAGGGGATCTTCCCAACCCAGGGATCAAATCCGGGTCTCCCGCATTGCAGGCAGATTCTTTACCATCTGAGCCACCAAAATTAAAGGCAAATGATAAAACGGAGAAATACTTGAATATGACAAAAGATATAAATTTGAAAATTATCTTTTGCCTCTCAAATTGGCAAAATGATGCTGGCAATCATCAGCTATATAAAACAAGACTAATATTCACTAGGTAGATGAGCTGGTAAAGAATACGCCTGCAATGCAGGAGACCCTGGTTCAACTCCTGGGTCAGGAAGATCCCCTGGAAAGGAATGGGCTACCCACCGGTGTATTCTTGGGCTTCCCTGGTGGCTCAGGTGGTAAAGTATCTGCCTGCAATATGGGAGACCTGGGTTCGATCCCTGGGTTGGGAAGATCCCCTGGAGGAGGGCATGACAATCCACTCCAGTATTCTTGCCTGGAGAATCCTCATAGACAGAGGAGCCTGGCGGGCTACAGTCCATGGAATCACAAAGAATCAGACATGACTGAGCAACCTGTTCTACACCGGCAGCACAGAACAGGAATGTAACTTGGATCAATCATCAAGCAATAAAACAATATGCATTAAACAGCTTTTAAAAATTTCATTCCTGTCTTAACAAGTTCATGTTTATGAATCTAACCTATAAAAATAATTATAGACCCATAAAAATATGTTTGGGTAAAGATGTCCTCAGTAAACATAGTCTATAACACCTAAATGCCTAACAAAAGAAAAGCATTAAAATAAATTTGGTATATACATTACAGTGGAATATTAAGCATATATTAAATAGTGTGTTAGCAGAACACTATGGGCATAAGAAAATGGCCATAAAAATGATAAGAGGAAAGGGCATCAGGATTATTTATGGGATATACTATTTTTTATATTTGTATAAGCACAGAAAGATATCAGAAAACATGCACTACATGTTATATGTGAAAATTAAAGTGTTAGTCACTCAGTCCTGTCCAACTCTTCACAACCCCATGGACTGTAGCCCACCAGACTCCTCTGTCCATAGAATTTTCCAGGCAAGAATACTGGAGTGGGTAGCCATTCTCTTCTGCAGGGGATCTTCCCCACCTAGGGATTGAACTCGAGTCCTCTGCATTGCAGGTGGATTCTTTACTGTCTGAGCCACCAGGGAAGCCTGTACTACATGCTAAACAGTAATTAATTCTGAGCTGTGGGATTATGGCTGATTTTGTTTTCCTTTTTATATTTCCCTGTAGTCTCTAAATATTCTAAAATAATTATGTATTCTAAACATGAAAGACAATCAACATTACTTTTAAAAAGCAAAAAAGTTGTTGCTTCTCATCATTTCTGAAGGAGAAATATAAATCAACTACTTTGAATATCTAAAAAGCAAGACTTGAACAAAGCAATAACGGCCTTTACTCATTTGTTTCTATTCAGTATTTCTGCTGCTCTTTCCTCTTTAATGTCTATGAAACAGCTACCAATTCCAAAAGGTTGAAGACCTCCCAGAACAAACACATTCCAGCCTCCACAATGGAACATTTCAGAATTCTTCAGGGAGATTTAGCACTAGTGGTCATGCTTCCAGAAGTTGAGACAAAATTAGTACTAATTTGAACCCTGGTGTGAGTCTTACTGCCTAAGCATACAGCAATCTAAATTGATATCATTCTATTGAGCAGATAACTCCATCAACCGCTTAATAAAAAGCCATTATGAAGGCAAACTGCTTGAAGTCACAAGGGGAGAAAACAAATTTTCTTGTCTTCAATTTTTTTAAAAAAATCTCAAAACAGTTATTTCTGGAGGACAGTCTGGCTATAGATATAAAAACCACTTAAATAGCAAATATTCTTTGACGCAGCTATTCCAAGTCTAGAAGTCTGTGCTAAGAAAATAACAAGTGTTTAAATTACAGATGGAAAGATGTTTATCACAGCATTTACAATTGGAAAAAATGGGATACTGGGTAATGTGTTAAATAAAATGTCACTTCCAGATGTCTGTGTGAAGTTTGTGAATACGGGGAACTAATACTTTACAAAATGCTACAAATTGGTTGGTACCAAAAAAAAAAGGTAAAAATTTAGGCCTAAGTCTGCCTTAGAGCCTAACTTAGTCCATCTTTAAAAAATATAGAACACTCGAGGAGCAGTTTCACATGTTAGATCTCCAAGCATTCATTATCAAGGTCATGGATCTTTGCCCTTAAATCAACGTTTGGTAGAATAACAATGTCATGAACAAACAAATAGACAAAATGTCACCTCCTCCAATGTGACTGTTTTTTGAGTCCCCTCAAAATTCCCCATGTGACACTGTCTGAAAGGGAAGCCTTTGGGGGTGGAACCCTCAAGAAGGGGACTGGGGCTTTCTACAGAACAGGCTCCAGAGAGCTCGCTCACTGCCTCCTCCAAGAGAAGTTACTGTGAAAAGACGGCCATCTGCGAGCCAAGAAGCAGGTCCTCGTCAGGTATTAGATCTGTAGATGCCTCCATCTTGGGTTTCCCAACCTCCTGCAGGAAATAAATGGGAGGGGACTTCCCTGGTGGTCCAGTGGTTGAGACTCTGAGCTTCCGACTCAGGGAGCCTGGGTTCGGATCCTGGTCAGGGAATCAGATCCCACATGCCACAACTAAGAGTTTGCATCCTGCAACTGGAAGATTCCATATGCCACAACAAAGACTGAAAACCCTACGTATCGCAACTAAGACCCAGTGCAGCCAAGTAAATATGAAAAAAAAAAAAGAAGGAAAGAAAGAAATGGCAGTTGTTTACAAGCTACTCCATCTATGTTATACCATTAATAGCAGCCGGAAATGGCTCATCCACACAATGAAATGACACCATTAAGAATGAGAAATAAACGTGTACTCAGTGATATGGAAAGATGTTTGTGAGTCTATTCAAGCAAGTAACAAGACTATATAACAAAATACCATGTATATTATTATGTATTACTTGGGTTGCCAGAATAAAATATCACTGACTGAGTGGCTTAAACAACAAAAATTTATTTTCTCACAGTTCTGGAGCTTGAAGTTCAAGGTTAGGGTGCCAGCACGGTCAGCTGGTGCCTGGTAAGGACCCTCATTCTGGCTCGCAGACAGCTGCCTTCTTACTGTGTGCTCACATGGCAGAGAGAGATTTCTTACTCTTAGAAAGGCCACAGTCCTATTGGATTAGGGCCCCACACTTATGATCCCCTTTAACATAATTATATCCTAAAGACCCTATCTCCAGACGTAGTCACATTGTGGTTCTGGGCTTCAACATACAAACAGGAGGGTGGGGAGAGACAACACAATTTAGTCCACAGCAACCCATTATAAAATTTTTATGAATAAAACTATACATGGATGAAATTCTAGAAGTGTTAGTCACACAGCCGTGTTCGACTCTTTGTGACCCCATGGGTTATAGCCCAAAAGGCTCTTCTGTCCATGGAATTCTCCAGGCAAGAATAATGGAGTGGGTTGCCATTTTCTTCTCCAGGGGATCTTCCCAACCCAGGATCAAACCCAGGAGGTCTCCTGCATTTCAGACAGATTCTTTACCATCTAAGCCACCAGGAAAACCTAGAAGGTTTGCTTCAAAATGTTTCTATCAGTGGTTATCTTTGTGCAGCAAACACCACAGGCTTGGTTTCCACAATGAATGTTAATCTCCTGCTTATGATTTAATAAATATTAAAAAGATGGTCAATTCTTAAAAAGCACTGCGGAAAGGGACAATATAAACTCTCTTGTGCTAGCTCGCGCTGGCTGCACTCACAGCATCAACAAAGCAACGCAATCCCAGGACGCAGCAAATGGATCTAGGAATCAGAGCAGACTGTTCCTTGAAAACATCAGCCGAGTTTACTGCTCCAGTCAAACAGGCAACAAAATCCACATGGCATCATTAGGAAGGATATGAGAAATAAAACGGAAAACACAAAGCCATGGTCCCATGACCGAACCAAGAACCAAAGGAGTGTTCCAGAAGGCAATCAAGCAGATTTCTGCTTTCTTACACCTCAAGACAGTTATCACAGTTCAAGAAACAGTTATGAGAGAACATCTAAAAAATACAAAGATTCAGCCTTTACCTTCCCCACGGCCTCAAGCTGATGTGTATTATTATCCCAGTCTCCACTAACCCTGGTCATTGATTACACCGCAACCTCGGCCTTACCCTCCCACCAGCCCACCCATCCACACAGCCCCGCAGCCCCACAGACACACACAAGCAGGGCTGAGGCTCTTGCGATCATATCACCTTCAGCTCTGTTCTCTTTGCACGGTGCACACAGAATAAACCAAAGGAATTTCATAACCAGTTGGTGTTTCACACGAGGAAGGCCTGTTTCGCCTGGAGAGACTGAAGTGGTCTCTGTATAAAATTCTATACAGCAGTAAAGTTTGAGAACATGTTGAAGATGTGCAACAAATCTTTCAATAGGAGGACCATGAAATATTTCAAAGCTTTAAGGAGGCAAGAAAAAAAGATCAACTGTCCATTTACAATGGGTAAGATTATCACTCTATTATCCCAACATGTCATGAAAGAAACTGAGGATGAGCTTGTCTAATCCCCTTGCAACTTGCAGTAATGTGCTGTCTGTGAAGGGCTGACAGAATCCTAGCTGCTATCAAGGTTAGAACTGAATGGCTTCTCCCACGTCAGTTACATTACACAAAACGAGAACATGCTACAGATAATCCCACAGTTCCTCAATTCTTCCATGACAGACACATCAAGAAGGGAAGCAGCTACCACCGGCAATGAGGAAAACAGGTCAGGTCCTGGTCAACAGGGCTGGGTCTATCACAAACCTTCACAGACGAGGAAAAACTGGGATTTACAAGAGTTTTGTCTCAGCTCGAGCTGCCCCTCCTCATGGAAGGTGCCTGGGCAATGGGTGGGGCCTCCTCCGCCAGCGGAGACTGGAGAGCTTTCTCCTTATTTCTGTACATCTAGCACCCAGCACAAAGAAGCACTCAAGGGTGTTCCTTTTTCACTCTAATTAATTTACTTCTTTCTTTATTTGGCTGTGCCAGGTCTTAGTTGCAGCATGGTGAGATCTAGTTCCCAGGCCCCCTGAATTGGGAGCACAGGGTCCCAGCCAAAAGATCAGCAGGGAAGTCCCCTCAAGGGTGTTTCCTGAATGACCTGGACAGTCCATTACTTAGAAAAGAGAAAATGTTAGGAAAATTCTGTACTCAGGAATAAAATCTACCCTAACTCAATCCTGCCCCTCCACCATAGTTTGGAATTACTGGTCAAAATCAACCTGAGCCTCAAGGGATACACTCGAAGTTCAGTCAGTCCACAACTGCCAGAGAAGCCCTTTTCCGCAGGTACTACCCACCACCGAGCTGATTCATGTCTCTTGGACATAAAAGGAAAAAAAGAGCTTCCTGCACAAGATCGGACAGCTGCAGCCTTACAAAGCTAATGTCCGCACTCAAGACATCAGATTTTTAGTCAACTTTACTAATCTTAAAAAAATCACAGAGGTAATTTTTAGGTAACAGATAAAGATGTAACATGCACTGTAAGTGTTAATTGAATGATATAAAAACGTCTTAATTCTGATTTTGCCTTTAGCACAACAACAACAAAAAAGCAGGCAACTTATGTTAAAATAAAAAGTAAAAAAAAAAAAAGCAAGCTACACAAAACAAGATTTTTATGGAAATTAAATTAACATTAAAAAAAAAAAAAGACATCTGTATCTCGTCACATCTAGAAAAGCACTAAAATCCTTCATGGTGATGACTATTTCTCATGACTAGCCAAAGCTTCACGAGACTGGTCAAAACCTTCTGGAAAAATGTATGCCTGACTGCATGTACTCCCTCCCCCTTCAAAATCACATATATACTTATCTCCCCACCCTGCCTCTTTTCACAAAGAGATCTGAGGTGCTGTCTCCCAAGCTGCAGTTCTCATTTTGCCCCAAATGAAACTTAACCCACACAAAAAAAGACATCTGATTTTGCTTCAGAGCCAACCTGAAGGTTTGTTCTTCACCAAAGTTCTCTACTAGTTTATTAATTCATGCTCTGCTTTGTTTCAATGGGATTTAAAGTGATTTACATAAGCAAGAAGAAGATTAAAAGTATTTTGATAAGCCGATGAGAAAAAGCAGGCAGTGATAAAATAGTGGTACAGGAAAAAAAGAAGCAAAGTTTAAAGGAAATATAAAACAAATCATTTTGAAAGAGCCCATATATCTGTTAGAATCAGGTCATGTGTGTGAAACTAAGCTTTCTTTTAACAGTCAACTGAAGAGGTGGCTGAGGTCAGTTACGTGAATCATAATGTATATAAAATAAATACAATTCGATTAGCACTTATGCTACACAAAGTAGCTCCTCAGGAAAAGCGCCATCATTCAGAGCATGAAGAGAAGAAATTCCTTCCAGGGCTCTTCATAAAAGAAACACTAAAAAATAGAAATAATTATAATTGCTAACAATTAGCACTAACTTACACGAAGACACTGTCCTAAGGACTTCAGATACAGTCATTCATTTAACAACCTTATGAGGTAAGTACTGTTTTTATCTGCATCTAATGGATAAGGAAACTGAGGAACAGAGAGGTTAGGTAAATTGCCCAAAGTCACACAGCCAGCAAGTTGTGGATTTGGGACTCTTAGTCACTATACTATGGTGACTCTTCGCCATTCCGAAAGCAAATGAGCAGCACCCTCCACACCCTCGTGGTAGACATCACCTAAGTAAGGATGTTTCTCATGCCCTTCACTGTGGGCAAGAGAAAAACACAAAGCTTAGTTCAGAAGCAGCAATTCCTCTGAGGCCAGAATGAGCCAGTCCACCCCAGTGAATTCTGACAGACAGGCAGATAACTGGAGTATTTCAGAGTCTCTAGAAGAGTGGTGGCCTCATGAACGTTATTTTTCCTCCATACGGTTTATTATGTACTGAGTGGCCAGGGAGGGGGTTATACTCTGAGGAGCGGTGAGGGACCGCTCTGACGTGCTGAGAGTTAAGATGCAGCCACAAGCCAGTCACTACGTCAGCTGAAAGAAGGACAGACACTCTCCTAACCAAGGCTGAGGAGCCTGACAAAGACCTACAAAGGATCAGTCTAATTTGTATGGAGCAGGCCCAAGGGAGGGCCACGGGGCAATTCTCCCTTAATCAACAGCTTGGCTGGATCAATCCAAAGGATGAGAAGGTCCTCAGAAGCCCACGCCATGGAACAGGTCTCAACAGAGCCAGTCTGGATAATACACAAAGATAGCATCCTCAACTGTCGCTGAAGGACCATAGCAAACCCCTGGAATGGCCAGCTTAGGACCATGCAACTTCTTAGGATAACTCCAAGACAAAAATGTTTTGGGGAAAAAAAAAAGCCTGGTTTCAGAAGACCTTCTCAACAGCTTCTCTAAGTTCGAGTTCAGGACCATAAAACCATTTCCTCAGAATTCACTCATTAGCTGAGCATTTACTAGGAGTCAGGGATTGTTCTGGCTGTTGAAGGCAGAAGCAGTCAGTAAAACAGACAAAAATCCCTGCCATCATAAATCTTATTCCTGTGTAAGCACTGTAAGTAACACTTACGGCATTAGTCTCACCTAACTCTGTGTCAGGGGTATGGCGGGGACTCAGAGAACAGTGCACAGGTGGTGTGGCACAATTACATCAGGGGGCAAGGAAGCCTCGCTGCCATGGAGAACTCTGGGCAAAGCCCACCAGGAGGCCAGGGTGGACCAAGTAAGCGCCCGGGTAGAGATCCCAGGGGAAAAGGTCAGAGAGAGGAGTGAGGAGAAAGGTGAAGAGGAGGAAGCAGGGCCTGGGGGGCACGCTGGGGATGGACCCAGAAGTCATCTGAAGGATTCTGGATCTGACTCTGAGCAGAAGGATGGTCTGCCTTCCCTTCCCCAGAGACCACTGTCAGTTACGCAGAGAAGACTCCAAGGGGTCAAGGAAAGAGAGGCTGGGAGGCCAGTTTGGAGTGAGAGGGTACACCCTTCCACCCACAGCACCTCGGCCACAGGCACATGTGGTCTTGTCAACTTTCCGGGTATGCTAGTGTGGGCAAGGGTGGCAGCTGAGGGCATCCGACCCGAGGCACAGGACCGGGGCTTCACATCCAGTCCTAGAGTCCCAACAAAGCCCTGGGGCAGTTTAGTATTCCCTCATGCAATAAACGGTAAGGAAAAACAAGCAGGGTCTCTCGCAGGCAGGTTAACCAAGCACCAAGTCAGTGAGGGCTGCAGGAGCAGTAAAGAAGCTGGTGGCGTGGGAGAGGGTCTAGCACCATGGCCAGGCAGTCCTAGGGCTGCCGGGGTGAGGGACTACCCCAATGGGACAGACACTCTAATGGGCCAGTCCTCCTCAGCTGTGATGCCAGTCATTCGCAAAAGCATATCCCAAAGTACTTAGAGTTTAAAATATTTAATAGTTAAGACAGCACCACTTAAAACTGCATGCCCACACGTAACACTCATGCCTTCCAAAATGCATCTGAGGCTCATCCGAGGCTCTCTTTCCCTTTCCTCCCAGGGATTCTGAGAGCTAACACCATGTAAACCTCTCCCTAAGACGCATCCTCTCTTGGAGCTCCTGCAAGGCTGGGCCGACCTGGTTTGATCCTGGGAGGGGAGTGGAGTGTGGGGGGAGAGATGTGGCACGCCAGCCCTCCGGGTCTCGGGTGACAGCCCACGACCAGGAAGGTTTCAGGGGTTCCACACACCCTGCTCTGGACATACTGGGCTCCTGCTGGCCATCCCCCTCCACAAAAAACGCCCACATGTATTATTCCCCACTTGTTTGGACAAGAACTGCCATAAGAACAGAAGGAAAAACGGCAAGGCATTCTGAGGGAGGAAACCAACACGGAGCTTTCTCATGAGCCTGGTATTTGTGAGAAGGCCGCGGAGAGGCACACCCATCTGTGACTTGACACCTCCTCGTGCCCCGGGAAGGAGGAACCATCACAGGAATGTCAACTGAGCATCTTTTGACTCTCAAGAGCCTTCACTCACAAAATTCTAAATGGCCAGATTTAAAATAATAAGCCTGTAAATATCTTTCTCACACCCATTACAGTTTTCTTTCATGTTTCCTTTACATTTCTGCCCCGAATCAAAGGATGAACCACAAGCCATTAGTAAGGAAAATCTAGCCAAGTGAAAGGATAAGAGGTAAAGGGACTGAGCAATTCACCATCACAGGTAGAGGGTTCAATCCCTAAGACCCTAGATACCAGCTTTGACCTCTGTAATTTCTGGCACTATACTGAGAACATGTAAGCGCATACAGCTAACTCAGAAAACTGTTCTGTGACCACAGGCCTTACTCCAGCTGCTCTCTCTGCATGTATTTCAGGTCTGATTAACACATGACATTCTCACACATACAAACAGGCACCTCACAATTGGAAACTGAAGGCCACTCACTACCCACTGACACATGCAAGCTATATATACATAAGCATACTGAAATAAATGAGTATATTTGCTTTACAAGTAAAGGCTAGTTTTATTCTAACCCCAACCAACTACTTGTTAATTAAAAGACAGCATTTACCAGACAGGAGGCGATCAATAGTTCTGAGTCTTCTTTTGTCCAATTGTATGCTGTGCATTCAAGGGCATTATTCTCTCCTTGATGTTTGCACATATAAGCACAGTTTCTCTCGAAAACGGTGCGGATGCCTTTAAACAGAATCACACTAGTAGTGCAGCCCATCCCCAAGCTGTGGATGCTCAGGTCTCTAGCAATCTCTACTCCATTTCCACACTATCTTCCTTGGCTCTTCAGAGCAGACTCCCACTGTACCATCTTCACGACAGGCAGTTGCCGACACCAGAACAGAAGGGAAGCTCCGAGCTGCTGTACTAAATGCTGCTCCTGCCCAGCCGCCTGACAAAAAAAAAAAAAAAAAAATTCCGAGCTCCGAGTGTAACACAGGAGGTGTGGTGCAAAAAAACAAGATGACACACCTCAGATGCACCAAAATCTTTAAAGTATTGTATTTTTTCCAACAGACTTCCTCACTGTTAATACCAAAGGATAAATAAGCAGAAGATGTACATGCGGTTACTGGAAAACTGCCGGCTCCGGTGATTTGCTCGGGATTGTTCTGAATCTCAGAACCTGCCCCAAAATGAAAAAGACGGAGCCAGACAGTCACCCTGCTGCAGAGGCTGCCGGAGGCACAAAGAATGTTCATCTGCTGCAAGAAACCTCGCTCCCAGAATGCTTAGCCCAGCATCTATATTAGCAAACATCTCTTTCCTTGACCTAAATATGCTGTTTGTTTAATCCTGCATCAGTGAGGAACAGAGAAGCAAAAGGGGGAAAAAAAAAGTCCAAAAAATGAGAGGAATCACTAAGATGACTGCTGCTATGGAAACATGTGTAAGCCCACTTCAAACAACCTTTGGCGTGTGTGGGTAACAGCTTGCTGACAGCAAACCACAGGGGAACACGAAATTGCTGTGTCAATCTTGCCTTCTGCCCACTCGACTCTTTGCTGGAGAGGGGGCTAGCAAGTTTGCACTGCTTAAAAGAAGAATTCTCCCCTGTCTGGTACCCAAAGATGCAAATGAGAACGTGGATACAGGGTTACCTGGCGCCTCCTGAAGCAGCGCTCTGGTATGCAAGGGTAAATGCACACTTAAGAGCCACAGGCAACAAGGTTATTATGTTTGGTACATAAGTAATCCAAATCCTTCAACTGCGCACTGAACTCAGTAACACTGTTCTACCTTGTGATATCTTTGGGACTAGCTGATAGGAAAGCTTGTCACTGATATAATACCAAGTTGACTCTTGCCATTTTTCCTTCTAGAAAATGAAAAGCAAATTGTGTAAAAAGACCATCATGAACACACAAGGAAACCCCTCCCACCTACAACATGTATCTATAAAAAAGTTACTGCTCTTTTAAAATCTATTCTGACATGCTTCCTTATTTCATAAGGCAACAGATGGTTTTCATTTTCTAGCTATAGATTTCAAAGTTAGAGTGAATTATAATTGAGTACCTACAGGTTAGTAACAGAAACCTGTGTCATGCAGGGAAGGTAAATCTTTAGAGAATAACATGCAATCACACAATTCCAACATTTGTGTTTTCTACGGCTATTAGGACCAACAGATAGCAGAAGTCTAGGATTTGTCTATCTCCTGAATTTTTATGCAAAGTGTATCAAATAGCTACAGAGATCAAAGGAGTAGATACTGGCCACATGCAAAAAAAAAAAAAAAAAACCCAGAATAACTATATGTGGTCTACAGCAATCAGCTTCAGAATGGTAGCTCTGTTGAGAGAGTAGCAGTGAAAGGTATAA
>NW_011495078.1:11524748-11525875 GCF_000754665.1 Bison bison bison | reverse complement strand
GACCATTATATGGACTACTGCGGGCAGGAATCCCTCAGAAGAAATGGAGTGGCCATCATGGTCAACAAAAGAGTCCAAAATGCAGTACTTGGATGCAATCTCAAAAACAACAGAAGGATCTCTGTTCGTTTCCAAGGCAAACCATTCAATATCACGGTAATCCAAGCCTATGCCCCAACCAGTAATGTTGAAGAAGCTGAAGTTGAACGGTTCTATGAAGACCTACAAGATCTTTTAGAACTAACACCCAAAAAAGATGTCCTTTTCATTATAGGCGACTGGAATGCAAAAGTAGGAAGTCAAGAAACACCTGGAGTAACAGGCAAATTGGCCTTGGAGTACGGAATGAAGCAGGGCAAAGGCTAATAGAGTTCTGCCAAGAGAACGCGCTGGTCATAGCAAACACCCTCTTCCAACAACAAAAGAGAAGACTCTACACAGGGACATCACCAGATGGTCAATACCAAAATCAGATTGATTATATTCTTTGCAACCAAAGACGGAGAAGCTCTATACAGTCAGCAAAAACAAGACCAGGAGCTGACTGTGGCTCAGATCATGAACTTCTTATTGCCAAATTCAGACTTAAATTGAAGTAGGGAAAACCACTAGACCATTCAGGTATGACCTAAATCAAATTCTTTGTGATTATACAGAAGTGAGAAATAGATTTAAGGGACTAGATCTGATAGAGTGCCTGATGAACTATGGACAGAGGTTCGTGACATTGCACAGGAGACAGGGATAAAGACCATCCCCATGGAAAAGAAATGCAAAAAAGCAAAATGGCTGTCTGGGGAGGCCTTACAAATAGCTGTGAAAAGAAGAGAAGCGAAAAGCAAAGGAGAAAAGGAAAGATATAAGCATCTGAATGCAGAGTTCCAAAGAATAGTAAGGAGAGATAAGAAAGCCTTCCTCAGTGATCAATGCAAAGAAAGAGAGGAAAACAACAGAATGGGAAAGACTAGAGATCTCTTCAAGAAAATTAGAGATACCAAGGGAACATTTCATGCAAAGATGGGCTCAAAAAAGGACAGAAATGGTATGGACCTAACAGAAGCGGAAGATATTAAGAAGAGGTGGCAAGAATACACAGAAGACTGTCCAAAAAAGATCTTCACGACCCA
>NW_011495078.1:11524257-11524648 GCF_000754665.1 Bison bison bison | reverse complement strand
AACCTCAGATATGCAGATGATACACCCTTATGGCAGAAAGTGAAGAGGAATTAAAAAGCCTCTTGATGAAAGTGAAAGAGGAGAGTAAAAAAGTTAGGCTTAAAGCTCAACATTCAGAAAACTAAGATCATGGCATCTGGTCCCATCACTTCATGGGAAATAGATGGGGAAACAGTGGAAACAGTGTCAGACTTTATTTCTGGGGGGGCTCCCAAATCACTGCAGATGGTGACTGTAGCCAGGAAATTAAAAGACTCTTACTCCTTGGAAGGAAAGTTATGACCAATCTAGATAGCAGAGACATTACTTTGCCAACAAAGGTCAAAAGCAGAGACATTACTTTGCCAGCAAAGGTCCGTCTAGTCAAGGCTATGGTTTTTTCCAGTGGTCA
>NW_011495078.1:11523368-11524157 GCF_000754665.1 Bison bison bison | reverse complement strand
AGATATTAAGAAGAGGTGGCAAGAATACACAGAAGACTGTCCAAAAAAGATCTTCACGACCCAGAGAATCACGATGGTGTGGTCACTAACCTAGAGCCAGACATCCTGGAATGTGAAGTCAGGTGGGCCTTAGAAAGCGTCACTACAAACAAAGCTAGTGGAGGTGATGGAATTCCAGTTGCTGCTGTTGCTGCTAGGTCACTTCAGTCGTGTCCGACTCTGTGCTATTTCAAATCCTGAAAGATAATGCTGTGAAAGTGCTGCACTCAATATGCCAGCAAATTTGGAAAACCCAGCAGTGACCACAGGACTGGAAAAGGTCAGTTTTCATTCCAATCCCAAAGAAAGGCAATGCCAAAGAATGCTCAAACTACCGCACAATTGCACTCATCTCACACACCAATAAAGCAATGCTCAAAATTCTCCAAGCCAGGCTTCAGCAATACGTGAACCGTGAACTTCCAGATGTTCAAGCTGGTTTTACAAAAAGCAGAGGAACCAGAGATCAAATTGCCAACATCCACTGGATCATCAAAAAAGCAAGAGAGTTCCAGAAAAACATCTATTTCTGCTTTATTGACTATGCCAAAGCCTTTGACTATGTGGATCACAATAAACTATGGAAAATTCTGGAAGAGATGGGAATACCAGACCACCTGCCTGACCTGATCTGCCTCTTGAGAAACCTATATGCAGGTCAGGAAGCAACAGTTAGAACTGGACATGGAACAACAGACTGGTTCCAAATAGGAAAACGAGTACGTCAAGGCTGTATACTGTCACCCTGCT
>NW_011495078.1:11494181-11523169 GCF_000754665.1 Bison bison bison | reverse complement strand
TGGTGTTGGAGAAAACTCTTGAAAGTCCCTTGGACTACAAGGAGATCCAACCAGTCCGTCCTAAAGGAGATCAGTCCTGGGTGTTCTTTGGAAGGACTCATGCTAAAGCTGAGACTCCAGTACTTTGGCCACCTCATGCGAAGAGTTGACTCATTGGAAAAGACTGATGCTGGGAGGGACTGGGGGCAGGAGGAGAAGGGGACGACAGAGGATGAGATGGCTGCATGGCATCACCGACTCGATGGACATGAGTTTGGGTGAACTCCAGGAGTTGGTGATGGACAGGGAGGCCTGGCATGCTGCAATTCATGAGGTTGCAAAGAGTCGGACATGACTGAGTGATTGAACTGAACTGAACTGAGAGGGGTAGGATGGGGTGTTTATTGTGAACACCATTAAGTAAAGTCTTTATTGAACTTGTTACAAAAAAAAAAAAATGACAATTCCTTTAAAGAAGAGTTATCACACCCACGTTCTGACATTAGAAGATCTAAGTCTTCATGTGACATCTCAGTGAGAGTGATAGTCGTGTCCAATTCTTTTGCAACCCCATGGACTGTAGCCCGCCAGGCTCCTCCTCTCTCCATGGGGATTTTCCAGGCAAGAATACTGGAGTGGGTTGCCATTCCCTTCTCCAGGGGATCTTCCCAACCCAAGGGTTGAACCCAGGTCTCCTGCACAGGTTGCGGATTCTTACTGTTTGCGCCACCAGGGAAGCCCTGACATTACAGTGATGGCAGATAAATAACATGGGCACTCACCTGCACAGAAACTGAATCTTGTAGACTGCAAATCAGTAAACACCTGGGTTAAAAACTGTCTTAAGATTTCATAAAATTCACCAACTAATCTAACTCCTATACTGTAAAGGGAAACATTTTTTTAAAAGTAATAGTTAAATGAATTAAATAAAGATAATACCTACAAATTTAAACTTAATTTACTAGTATTACTTAGACATCTGGGGTGCAGAAGCCAGTGAATACTACTTAATATACAAAAGATGATGTTTGAACTTTACTACGGATCATAAATGATAAGCAAGTGAATATGAAGCTGCTGGTATATTCTATTTGATTTACTTAAAAAAACAAAAAAACAAAAAACCTAAAAGTTAACATTTAAAACAATGAAAGAGAATGAAACAATTTCCTAACAATCATTCAGAGGAAAAAAGAAATTTCTCCGAGAGATACATTGAATAACCATTTAAGCAACCTGTATCAATTGTAAATATCAATCATTTTCCAACCAGCAAAATTAGTGAGCAAGGAAAACAGAAAACATTTAGAGCGAAGGATACAAGGCCAAAAAGTGATTTTCATGCTAATAGAAGCATGACAAAGTGAATCACTCAAAATGTGCATTTGGTTTTGCCGAGTTCTCTCATCAGAATGATCTTGGACTAGTGTAAAATGATAATTACCATGAACCGCATCAGAGGACATGAATAGATGGCTGATATCTATTGGCAATCATCTCTGCTACCTACAGAGGACATATTTCAATTTGGAGGATCACGTTTACTCTCACATCTTGAAACGTAACCCCTAATTCACACATCTCCCAAGACAGGATGTCTGCCCTTGACTCCCTTTGAGATCCAAGTCTACGTCTGTCTCTTCTGCTAATAATGATACCTGTTCTCCCATCACCTCCACACCCTCAGACCCAAGGCAATCACCTTTCTATATGACAAAGTAGGAGAGCAGCAGAGTATTACTCAGCCATAAAAAGGAATGGTATCCCAGTGCATGTACAAAGGGGATAAAGCTGGAAAATGTTACACTGAGTGAAAGAAGACAGTCAAAAAGACCTCATATTATCTCAGTTTTTTAAATGTCCAGAATTAGGTCAATTCATAGGGATAGAGAGTAGATTAGTAGATTTCAGGGAATGCAGGATGACTGCTGATGGGTATGGCGTTTCTTTTAGGGTTAATGAGAATGTTCAGAAATTAGTGGTTCTAGCATATACACTATCTATACATAATACATAGTCTGTAAATATACTAAAAACCACTAGACTGAACAGCTTTTCTTTTTTATTGAGGAACAGTTGATGTATAATTTTATATAAGTTACAGGTATACAATATAGTGATTTCCCATTTTTAAAGGTTATATTCCATTTATAGCCACTAAAAAGTACTGGCTATATTCCCTGTGTTGTATAAAGAACACTTTTAAAAAGTGGATTTTGCTGTAGGTGAACACAACAAAGAGCCTGACTCCATTTTTGATGTTTTACTGCTATCGGCTTTTAAGTCTCACCTCTCCTTCCTACCCTTGTGGGCAAGTGACAGGGAGGGCCGGGTGGCTCCCTCCCTTCATGCCAGCGGGGAATTCAATCCACTGTCAGGAACCCTCAGCCCAGCCCCAGCCCCCCAGGATCCCCAAGCCAGTCTCCTTTCCCTGCCCTGTCAAGCCATTTTCAGACACGCTTGGGTGTAGCCCCCCTCTCCTTATAGAACTTCACTACCTGAGTAGTAAACCTTATCAAACTCTCTTGGTGTGTGTATGTGTGAACTCTCTTGGCGTGTGTGTATGTGTGTGTGTGGTGTCATTACTCAACATACAAAGCAAATTTCGGGTGGGGGTCAATCCTATGTCTGTAGAGCAACTCCAACATTAAATTATATCTCAGTAAAACCATTATTTAAGATAGAAGAGGTGAATAGGATTGTACCTAATTCTGCCACAACCTCCTAAGGTCCTCAAAGTTCAAATAAAATAACAGGAGAGAACTCAACCAAGAAACTGTTATAAATACATTCATAGTTGTTGCTTTATACTTTACAAAGGATTTACAGTGTCACTCAAAATAGCCACCGTGCTTAAGGAATTCAAGGGTGTCTGAAGGTTGCTTTGGCCCCAATTCTCGGGAATGGGCTTCCCTTGTGGCTCAGCTGGTAAAGAATCCACCTGCAATGCGGGAGACCAGGGTTGGGAAGATCCCTTGGAGAAGGGAAAGGCTACCCACTCCAGTATTCTGGCCTGGAGAATTCCATGGACAGTCCATGGGGTTGCAAAGAGTCGAACACAACTGAGGGACTTTCACTTTCACTTTGCTTCACTTTTTCTTGGACTACACTAACCAAGTAACAGGGAAGGTGCCTGGGGCTGTCCTCAGGGCATGCATGCCAGGGCTGGGAGAGGGGCTCCATACGGTACTAAGAGTAAGGTCAGGGAGTGCTGGGTCATCTGCCGCCTCAGCCATTCAGCCACAGACGCCTTGGCACACTGGTGTCGCGCGTTGAGTCCCCTCGCCCCCAAAGCACACCACCTTGAGCTGCTGCTCCCACTGGCAACCTCTCTCCTTGCCGAGTGTCCTTCTGTTTTAAATAACTTCTACATCTCACGTAATAATATACCACATATGATACAGTCACATTTCATAAAACCCAGATAAATGAGGTATAGGTAGAATTCGATCTTATGTGTCATTTATTCTATTTAGGTGCCCTCATGATGGCCAGTCCATACGAAGAGCTTATTTCCATCCCTAACAGTCCATATTTCATAAGTTAATGCAGTGAATCCTGCTGAGCAAAGAAACCTTACATAAATTGACCTGTCAACACTCTATTTTTTATTCAATTAGTATAATCAAACACTGAGTCTAGTGTCTAGCAGAGGGCCTAGTATATACCACATGCCCAATAAATGCTGGTCTCTCTCTTTTACCCCACGTTAAAAATTTTCCTCCTTGATACTAAGAAGAAAGAGCAAGATAGTTCTTCCAAAAATATAAGCACCCTTTTCATAAAATCCATGTATATGAGAATGCAATCAAGTCAAACTATGGATTACTTCTATTAATAAAAAAATAATTAAAAGAGAGAAATGTGGGTATAGGAATAGGAAAAAGGAGTTAAGATAGTTGATGAAGGGGCAGAAGTTTCAGCAAAGATCATTAAAAAGGGCAGTGGTCTTCCAGAGATGACCAGAGCCCCCCCAAAAAAGGGAGAGAAACTCCTTCTTTTTCTTTGGCAGGAGACCAAGTTAAACCTTTAAAATAAAACAGACCTCCAAAAGGAAGAAAAGTTTGGGCTAAAAAAAAAAACAAGTTTACTTATTGGTAGGAATGTCAGATAGTGCAGGTCACTTTGAAATATGGTATGGCAATTCCTCACAAAATTAAACAGAATTATCTTATGATCCAGCAGTTCCACTTCTGGGTCAAGCCCCAAGAGAACTGAAAGTGCAGTTTCAAAGAGATGTTTATATACACCCATGATCATAGCTGCACAACACCCAAGAGGTGGAAGCAATCTAAGAGTCCATCAAAAGATGAACGGATAAACAAAATGGGGTATGTACATGCAATGGAATATTATTCAGCCTTAAAAATGAAGGAATTCTGACACAGGTACAACAACACGGAAGAACCCTGAGGACATTACACTAAGTAAAATAAGCCAGCCACAAAAGGACAAATTCTATATGAGTCCACTTACACAAGGTACCTAGAACAGGCAAACTCATAGAAACAGAAGAGGGACTTTCCTGGGCGATCAGGGGTTAAGACTCTGTGCTTCTACTGTGGAAAGCAGAGATCTGACCCTTAGGGAACTAAGACCCCACATACCATGAGGCGTGGCCAAAAAACAAAAGAAAACAAAAGGTAGAAGGTGGTTTCCAGGGGCTGAGGGGAAGAGGAAATGGGGAGTTGTTGTTTAGTGGAAACAGAGTTTGTAATGATGAAAGAGTGCTGAAGATGGGTGGTTACACAACAATGTAAAGTACTGAAGGCCACCAAATGATACCTAAAAAGATGGTAAATGTTATGTTATGTATATGATATGTTATACATACATTTAAAAAAAATAGAAAACCAACTTACTTACTAGGCACAGATTTCCTATAACTTCCAGGAACAACTGATATGAAATAACAGGAAACCCGGGAGGGTAATTGGTCTTACCTCCCATTCTCTCCTCCCACCCCTCACAAAGGACAGATAAGCCCAAGAAACAGGCTTCATGTGCCCATTTTCCTTCCATCTGTTTTAACTAGTTTATATTAGATTAACTTATGTAGTATAATTTCTATAACTAATAACTATAGTATTTCCTCATTACACTTGGTAATGAACTTCTTAGAAAAACGCTTCAAACTATGTACCATCACTGAAGAAAACAAAGCTGAGACTGAAATTCTTCGCTGATAGACAACTGCTTCTTCATTCCACACTACAAAATGAATGAACCCAGAGCCTTTATACAGGTGCTGATTTACCCCTCAGCTCAGGAAGCTGCAGGCGAAGTCGGAACTTCAATCACAGTTACCGGAGGTCGTGGAGCAAAACTTTAGCTTTTTGAAGAGAAACCAATAAACCCACAAATGCTGATGCTTTGTCAAATATGAGAAGCTGCCAAAAGAGCTATTTGCAAAGCTTTTCATCCTTACTGAACACATTGGCGGGGAGGGGCGCACTGGAGGGGGCTGGAGGCACGGAAGAGCACAATGAATACAGCGAGTGCCAAGGCCCAAGCTGCAAATGAGACACGAGTGAAAAAGAAGGCAGCAGGGCAGATGCAATGGCTGAGTGAGAGGCCTCCGCCAGCCTCCTCTAAGGAGACGCTGTTTTAGGCAGACACCTGAAGAAATCACTTGGTGGCAAGGTATACTGAGCTTAAACAATGGAAAAGGTACACAACATAATCTGTGTAAAAACGCACCCACTCCAGTATTCTTGCCTGGAAAATTCTAGGAGGAGCCTGGCAGACTACTGTCCAGGGGGGTCACGAAGACTCAGACACGACCAAGCCACAGAGCACCGATGCACTCACGAAAACAGTTCATGTGCTTCAAATACAGAGTTACAGCTATTGGAAAGCTGTTCTCACATGTGAGGAGAGACAAAATTCAGATTCTGTAACACTTCAAGTACATGTATCTTGGATTTTAGCAGCTGAATATTTTAAAAATTGTACTGTCATTGTGTCAGTATAGAAATATTGTCTCAATATGAGTAAGGAAAGGAAAATATAAACATAATATTTGTCTGCCATTTTAAAGCTATTGCAATTATACTTCAAAAAAACTGCAGCTCAAAATCTCACTCCTGTGTATATATCCAAACACAAAAACACTATTTGAAGATACAAGCACCCCAACGTTCCTGCAGCATTATTTACAACAACCGAGATATGGACACGACCCAAGTGTCCAGCAGCAGAAGAGTGGACAAAGAAGACACAGCACCCACGCACAACGGAACACTGCTCGGCCGAAAGGAGGAGGAAGCGACGCCATCTGCAGCGACCTGGATGAACTCGGAGGGCGTTACGCTTAGTGAAACAAGCCAGACAGAGAGAGACAGACACTGCATGGTATCACTTGTATGTGGCATCTAAAATATGCAACGAACTAGAGAGTGTCACAAAAAAGCAGAAGACTCACAGAGACAGAGAATATGCTAGTGGTTACCAGTTGAGGAGAGGGAACGGGGAAGGGACAATATAAGGGGAAGGAACCGAGGTACAAACTATTACCTGTAAAATACGTTACAAGGATATATTTTACAAGGGGAATACAGCAAATATTTTATAATAACTACAAATGCAGTTATTCATTTAAATTTTAAAAACTGTGAATTACTATATTGTACACCTGTAGCTTATTTAAAAAAAAAAAAAAGCTGAATTTCTCCTGAAGGCACTCTATCCTCAACAGAGTTCTCTCTCCAAAGCATAGGACTGTCTCCAACACATGAATTCACAAAAGTATTCCTGGCATTGAGAATTCAGAAGGGAATGGTAAGATGACTTCTTCAATGATGGCCAGTTAGAGCTATCCAGCTTTATTAAATTCACAAAGCACTTCAGGGAAATCTTTGGTGAGTCAATAACTTTGGCTCATTCATTCTGTGAGGCGAGGTCTGGGCCTGAGGGCTGAGCCATCTATCCCAGTTCATTCTAAGAAATTTATTTTGCAGATCTTTCCCCACAAAATTTTCATCTCTGCTATAACCACAAGGCTTTCAAGGTCCAAAAAAAAAAAAAAAAAAATTTCCACTTGGAGAAAAAGTCAGAGGAGGGATGGAAAGAGAGAGATGATAAACGGGGTAGCTGAAGTTTTATTCAAATCACAGAATGGGCTCTATTTAGGGCACTCTAGTCACCTAGACAATGAAGGGGATTTACATTTTAAAAATAACTTCTATGGTAAAACTTAAAGAAAAACTTCAGTGCTGGGCACATCTTTAACAGAGTGTCACACATACCTAATTCCTACTACATGCCAGAGGCTGAACACAGAAATTCGGTCACACGGTCTCACTTAATCGTCTCCACAACTCTAAAAGTCAAGTTTATAGGTGATGTCCCCATGACTGCCATGCCTTGATCTTGCTGCACATAAAGAAGGTCTCCACAGGAAGCCCTCCTGGCAGGCCGGGCCAGCGCTGACATCGTGCGGCCTGGGGCTGCCCAACCGCAGCGGGTGTTGGACGCGAGGAACCCGCACGCCCAAATGTCCCCTTAGACTGCTAGCTCTCAAAGCACTGTCACCGTGAATTACGCTAAGAAATGAAGTTTAAATCATGATATCTGTGTGTAGAAGAATATTTCCCCCCAAATACGTACCCTTGCAACATGTGTTAATGCATTATTTTCTGTCCCAGCCTCTCTAGTCCATTCTAGCTCACTGGAAAGAAGGGAAGAAAAACAGAGGAAGTGAGGAAATGTAGGAAGGAGGGAGGGGGACAGTCAGAGCCCACTAAACCGTCTTCAGGACCACCATGGCTCACGCCTACAGCTGGAAACCCCACATGTACCTGTCCTCTCTCCTCGACATGGTACCACGACATACAGACAGTCGTGTCTGTCAACACTTGGAATCACCAGTTTCAAGACACATCCCATTCCCTACGAGCAGCTCATCCCAGCCCAAGAGCAGGATGGAAGGGCCTGATGAAGACGACAGCTGTAAGAACATTCTCAAGTCAGAAGAAGATGGCCCAGGAATCAAGGGGTAGAGGTAAGAGTGGCCACTCTGTTACCCTAATAACACACTCCACCCCTGCTGGTCACAGGGCCTGGTTTGAAAGGGAAGAATGCTTGCAATTAGAGGAGAAAACGAAGCACAATGAATGGAAAGGTGAGGCGGCCACCTGGCCATTTGGGGGCTCCGTAAGCTGCTGAACCAGAAGGCAAATGAGCAGGATACTCTACCAGCAAAGGCGAAACTGGGCTGCTGCCTTCCAAAGGGTCAGGAAGGACCATGGCTGGACCCCAGGGTGGATTGTCCAAGACATCTTAGTATTTCTAGCTCCAACAGTACAAATTCATGAAAAACCACAGCAATTGAAAGAAAGGCAGGACTACTGAGAATTCAGATGTTCAGGTAAAGAAGGCTAATCAGTTGAAGTGGGCAAAAAACATATGGAATGAGTAAGAGGACAGTAAATGTATAATTATCAACTACCGCCAAACAGCCAGCTAGAGAAGTGAACACTGCAACACCAATGCGTAGTTCCTTCCTGCCTGGGTATGTGTGTGTGTACCAATTTCATCTCTCCTCCTCCTTCCTCTTTCATTATTTTACACAAGCGTTACTGTTGAAACTTGACAAGATAGACTTTGCATAGCACATATTCACACGAAGACTGCTACTGAATTTCAGGAGTAATTAACAAGGCTCAGAAATGGGTGCTGATACTCCCTCCCAAAGAAAGATACAATGGAAACCTTGTGACTCCTTGTTTGAGGGGCCATTGAACACCTTCCTGTGCCTGAAGGATAGCTATGCTCTGTTAGGCTGAAACACGTATGGAAGGTCAAATATGTGCAGAGGCTGGGTCTGCACGCTGACGAGTCAAAGGGGAGGGCTGTGCCAGTTGCTAAGCTATTGTCTGTCAGCTCCGCTCCTCCCTCCCACACTCAGCTCTAGGATGCCAGGGCTGGTCCTCTGAAAACCACAGTTTTACTGGTTGGGTCCCTGTTAGGCTCACCAGCAGGGGGCACCAAAGGGAGACTGCAAAGCCTGGGGGAGAAGGAGCTTGCTCCTTGATGCCAGCTTCCTACTTGCTTTTTGGTTCCCAGTATTACCAGCAGGAAATCAACCCTGAATATTCACTGGAAGGACTCATGCTGATGGTGAAGCTCCAATTCTTTGACCAGCTAATGCAAAGAGCTGACTCACTGGAAAATACCCTGATGCTGCGAAAGTGAAAATGAGAGTATTAGTCACTCAGTCCAACTCTTTGCAACCCCATAGGCTATAGCCCACGAGGCTCCTCTGTCCATGGGATTCTCCAGGCAAGAATACTGCAGTAGGTTGCCTTCCTTTCCCTTCTCCAAGGTATGTTCCCAACCCAGGGATTGAACCCTGGTCTCCTGCATTGCAGGCAGATTCTTAACTGTCTGAGCCACCTGGGAAGACAATCTTGGGAAAGACTGAGGGCAGAAGGCGAAGTGGGCAGCAGAGGATGAGATGGTTGGATAGCATCACTGACTCAATGGACATGAATTTGAGCAAACTCTGAGAGACAGTGAAGGACAGAGGAGCCTGGAGTGCTGCAGTCCATGGGGTCACAAAGAGTCAAACACGACTGAGTGACTGGACAACAACAACAATCACTGAGCAAGACTTCGTGCTGCTTCACCTGGGAGCAGGAAGTCCTCCCTGTGCAGCAACAGCATCAGGTCTGCCATCTCTCCAGCATTTACAGGACCATCGTTACACTCGCCACCAGAAACACCATCACCAGCTGCCTAGCACCCACTCCTCAGAGGTCTGGGTATCAGCTCCAGGGAGCTCCTCCTCTAAGCTTCTAAGATTTAATAACACAGTCTCAACCCTTGGTCCTCCCTAGCTCCTGCAGCCACTACCTCCATGATATGTGAATGTTCTCTTGTTATCTTTTAATACCTACATAACAATTTTATACCTAATAGCAAGTCTTTATGTTTAATTCTATTAAAACAACTGATGTGATTTCTGTTTCCTGGCTGTACCCTGTGATGCTATAGTCAGCCCTTGTTATGTGCAGACGATCAGTTCCAGGACCCCCTGCAGATACCAAAATTCAAAGATGCTCAAGTGGCATCATACAGTCAGCCCTCAGTGTCTGCAACTTTTGCATCCACAGATACAGAGGCCCAACCATACTAGGTTCTAATTAGTTTTGAAATTTTTAAAATTATCACCAAAAAATGAGAATAACCAATAAGCACATAAAAAAGATGCTTAACATCATTAAGAAAATGTAAATTAAAACTGTAATGATATTTCATTATATATAGCCCACCAGACTCCTCTATCCGTAGGATTTCCCAGGCAAGAGTACTGGAGTGGGTTGCCAGTTCCTTCTCCAGACATACCTACCAGGATGGCTAAAATCTAAAAAGACTGGCCACATTAAACATTGGCAAAATAGCTGGAACTCTAGTAAGTTGCTAGAAGAGCCACTATGGGAAACACTGTTGCCAAAAAACTGTTAAAGAGTTACCATCAGGTCAGATCAGTTCAGTCACTCAGTCCTGTCCGACTCTTTGCAACCCCATGAATCGCAGCTCGCCAGGCCTCCCTGTCCATCACCAACTCCCAGAGTTCACTCAAACTCACGTCCATCGAGTCAGTGATGCCATCCAGCCATCTCATCCTCTGTCGTCCCCTTCTCCTCCTGCCCCCAATCCTTCCCAGCATCAGGGTCTTTTCCAATGAGTCAACTCTTCGCATGAAGTGGCCAAAGTACTGGAGTTTCAGCTTTAGCATCAGTCCCTCCAATGAACACCCAGAGCTGATCTCCTTTAGGATGGACTGATTGGATCTCCTTGCAGTCCAAGGGACTCTCAAGAGTCTTCTCCAACACCATAGTTCAAAAGCATCAATTCTTCGGTGCTCAGCCTTCTTCACAGTCCAACTCTCACATCCATACATGACCACAGGAAAAACCATAGCCTTGACTAGACGGACCTTTGTTGGCAAAGTAATGTCTCTGCTTTTCAATATGCTATCTAGGTTGGTCATAACTTTCCTTCCAAGGAGTAAGCGTCTTTTAATTTCATGGCTGCAATCACCATCTGCAGTGATTCTGGAGCTCAAAAAAATAAAGTCTGACACTGTTAGAAGTGTTCTAAAGTTAGATCACTTGCACAAGTCTGCAAATTTACTAAAACTTGTTGAACTGTACCTTCAAAATTTAGAATGAATTGTGTGGTATATAAATGATACCTCAATGAAGTTGTGAAACAAAAATCTCGGAAAAAAAATTGAAGAAACTCTAGTGAGGTGAGCAAAGGAAATAAATCATGATAAGAAACCACAATGCACTAATAAATAAAATGAAACATTTGTGTCTGGACATACATATAATTGCATGTGATAAACACAGGATGCCTAAGAACCAAACCGTTTCAGCAAACAGAATGTCTTTATTTCAAATGCTTAAGAATAGGTCTGGTGTGTAGCACTAAAGAAATGCTCAGTTCTTGTGAATGATGGTTTTTTGACTGCTTCAAAACTGAATAGGATAGTACCAGCATTCACATCTAGCCAATGTCATCAAATAGGGAGATACTGTTTTGAAGCTGAGAAAATTCTTTCCCGTGAATGGACAGGCTTTTTTCATTTTTTAAGGAATGCCCTTAACAGTGGTAGTGTCATTGCCAAGGAAGACAGACTGCCGATGCCTTATTACAAACCAGCAAAGACTGATCGACCACAGGTGCGTAATACAACTAAATACACACATCACAGAAATTATTCTTGACCTTGAAAAAAAAGGTTGAACACAGACATCACTACAATGTAAAAGTAAGGGATTTCTAAAGATGGAAAAACTCCCTCCACTGGACTAATGATTCAGATAGGCAAATACTTTTTCTTAAAATGAATGACTCAGATTTTGAACTCTTGTGTTGATTCTCAGGCTTCCCTGGTGGCTCAGATGGTAAAGAATCTGCCTGCACTGAGGGAAACCTGTGTTTGACGCCTGTCAGGATGATCCTCTGGAGGAGGGCATGGCAACCCCCTCTAGTAATCTTGCCTGGAGAATCCCATGGACAGAAGAACCTGGTGGGCTACAGTCCATGGGCTCACAAAGAGTTGGACATGACAGAGCGACTAAGCACAGCACAGATGACATTTACGTTGACTATGAGAAAAGAACTATCCTTTACCCCAAAGTTCAGAGCATTCACACTGCTGTTTTGTTTTTGAAGCTATAAAAAATTTATTTTGTGAAATTCAGTACGTACTGGAAATTTTTTTTTGTCTTTTTGTAACACTGTGTTTGCTTAATATTCTACAAGGCATCAGCACCAAAAATTATTTCAGATGAACATCTGCAGTGCGTTCATATTTAAAGAAGACTTTTCCCCAAAACTCCATGCAAAATCTCTCAAAAAAGGAATATAATGATAACAGATTTTGTAATAAATATCATTTTACATAAATGTTTATAAAAGCTAATACTCATTATTCCAACTTACAAATCATCTTTCATGCTTTTATAGTATAAAAGTATGTTCTACAAAAGAAACTCAGTTGGTAACATTGTGCTTAAGAGAAATGTACAGGAAACTTAATGTTATCCAGGAACTAATTAGGCCATGAGACATGGGTTGCCTGTATTATCTCCCATTACAGATGACAAGACCAAGGTTCAGAGAAGTGGAGCTGATGTGACCAAAGGCACATAGTTGGTATGTGGGATAAGAACCAAGGATCCCTGGCTCCTAGGCCCTTGCTCTTTCCAACATGTCTTCAATCGCATTAACAAATGATGATGATTACACAAGAGGTATTTAAAGCTGGTAAAGAATCCGCCTGCAATGTGAGAAACCTGGGTTTGATCCCTGGGTTGGGAAGTTGCCCTGGAGAAAGGAACGACTACCCACTCCAGTATTCTGGCCTGGAGGATTCGATGGACTATATAGTCCATGGGGTTGCAAAGAGTCGAACACGACTGAGCGACTTTCACTTTCACCGATACACGTAAGATGCTACAAAATATGAACTTCCAGTGCTTTATCAAGTTGTGTTAGTAGTTTAAAATAGATTTGGTCCTCTATTTGGGAAATGTAAGGCTGGGGTTAGGTCCTTTTCATCAACTGAAAGGTGAGGTACATCCTTTAGGGCTGAAGAGCATCGAAGAAGACGCTCAGTAAGCAGGCAAGTATACTTTTTATTATTCCCGCCTTCCACCGAAACTTCTAAAATATGAAGTGGTTCATACACAGCCAGTGTAGTTTCCATTCAAAAGGCCAGCCTTGTGTTCTACTCAGGACATAGATCCCTCCAATCCACAGAAGGTAAGGAGTCAACCCTACTGCTCCTGGTAAGAACCACGGAGGACTCAAGGGCCGATGTCACAGCTGGCTGCTGAGCACATACCACTGATGGGAGGGAGAGACTGGAGTCCCCCTCCTTCCACAAATGAACAAACTCAAGGCCACTTCCCCTAAGACATGCTTCTCAATTTCATAATGACCAGTGCTCGATTACACCTACCATGTGACTAAAGAAATATCTTGATGATTCAATATTTCCTAGGAAAAACGAGGAATGATGCATTTCCTTCTGTTAACCCATCAGAGTCACCATCGCTGGTCACTAGCCGGAGGTCACAGGAGATCAAGGTACATCTTTATCCTTAGTGGCCTCCGTCTGAGGAAGCTTCTCAGTTTATCTCCCTCACCCACTGGAGAGGAATACGGTGATACACACTTACTCCATTACTTCAGTGCCAGTGAAGATACAATGGAGATTATACACGAAAGTTCAAACTGAATCCAAAATCCATTCAAATATATGAACTTTTAAAACCCCTCTATTTGGGAAATAAAATATTGAGACTAGGTCCTTTTCAACAACCAAAAGAAGAGGTACTGTAAATTTACTAATTTATATGTTATAAATTGATGCTTTATTGATTTTCCACTGAGGATACCAAACATGTAATTTTAAAGGAATTCTGAAGAGTATGTTTCAACACATCACAAACTTTTTTGTGCTTGGTAACCAATAAGAAGATTAACCTAAATTAAAGGTCTTTATTCAGCAGACACCTACTCAATTTAAAATTACCAGAAATTATGAATGGTAAAATTACACATTCCACAGAAAGTTCAAAGTAGCCTAAAAAAATGAAAGTTTTTCATTTTACTTCACCACACATTAATAGCAGATTCAAGTAGTCTAAGAGAATCACCGGCTTTTAGGAACAAATGTGTCAACCAACAACTGCTGAAAAATAGCTCCCTGCTATAAAAGCTAAAAACCTCAGGACATAACAACGTTTTAGCAAATATATGTGGGCACAGATAACAGATGTAAATATATATGGCCACTTTCCAATCCACCAGGTATAAACTAAAGACTGAGAAACATTTTTACAATACTTTTTCTTTCTTATAGATCATTTAATTCAGCCAGGCAAAGAAGTAAAGAATGTTCCACCTTGGCTCTGAAACAGAAAATCTGAATAGGGAAGACTGAACACACTACAAGATCTGGGTTGCTCTAGAAGGGATCACCAGAATCAATATGCAAAACTTCTCTAACGAACAGGAGCAGGAATGCCAGTGAGTGATGACGCACTGCAATGGCAACGGAACTAGAGGACATCAAAGGCCCCTTGGGGTCCGACAATCTGATGGATTCTCCGCTTTACAGGCACTGGCTGTGAGTGCGATTCCAGCCAGGTGGAATGGGAATGAGTGAATCTTTGGTGGCACAGGTAACTTAAAGGGATTGCACAGAAGGCCCAATATGCCTCATAAAGTATGTAAGATATACCTTGTAAGGTTTATCTTACATATTACCTAGGCTTCCCCGTAGCTCAGCTGGTAAAGAATCCGCCTGCAATGCAGGAGACCTGGGTTCAATCCCTGGGTCAGGAAGATCCCCTGGAGGAGGAAATGGCAACCCACTGCAGTATTCTTGCCTGGAAAATCCCATGGACAGAGGAGCCTGGCAGGCTACAGTCCATGGGGTTGCACAGAGTCGGACGTGACTGAGCCACTAAGCACAGTACAATAATGTCACCAGCGAGGACGCTGAGGTTCAAAGACGTTTAAAGAAGACATGACCAAAGTCAAAGCACGCTGGGTGTCTAAACTAGGACCTCTCGTCCCTCATCCCCAGACTCAGACTCTTTCTACTCTACCATGATGCTTTCCCATCAGGCCCCCAAAGAACCTCATTCCTTACGCACAGAAGTACTAAGCAAGTAAAAGAAAATTTGACATTTATAGAGGAAAAAATAAAACCCACAGATTAAAATGCCTGCCCAACTTCGGGAGGGGGGGACTGCAATATGGCTCCAGTGAAGACCACATCTTTCTTCCAAGGTTTCATCATGAAACATATGCAAACCATGTGCTCCATCTAGTGGATTCATGGGAGAGCCTCAGGATGAGGGAAATGCATGTCTTTAGCTCTCTTCAGTTCACACACTCATGAAGCATACATTAGCACAAACCTCCACCCAAAATGCCAATGCTAAAAAAAGAGATCAGAAACATTCCAAGCTTCCAAGAGTCAAGGATAAATTTTTTCCAACGAGTTAAAACCGGTCTCCACACTTGCTTCCTCCCTCGTTCCCAGTTTTCCCCAGCATAAGGAAATAAGTCAACGAGGTAGGTCACCTCATAGGTAGTCAAAGTAAAAGCTTTCACATGACACATGCCCCGCAGGTATAACTCAGACTTGACTCTGAAATTCACAGAGTTTCTTGATGTTACTGTGGTTACTGTCACCTTAAACCCAAGAGCAGACCCTCCTCTCAAAAAAAAAGAGTAAGATGTGATGGGAAAAACCCAACTCAGAAGTCAGCCAACACTCCTGGTCCTGCCAAGTTTCTGAATGTTGCAACCTTCAGTCATTCAACTGCTGCCTAAGTCCCTCCTTTGTAAAACGTGGACGATGCCGCAAGGATGACGAGGGATGACCAGTGTCAAGCACCTCCGGGGGCCCACAGCGCTCAGTGAACGGCAGAGACAGACAGGTGGATTCAAGTAGGCTTCTTGTTTATGGGTGCTTCCTCTCCTTCACCCCCAAATTTTTATTTTAAAAAGGTAATACATCAAAACAGCAAGCACAGTTGCTAGAATATATGGAGATGATAAGAAGCAGTCAAGAAACTGTCCCTTATTCAGTATGACCAGAAAAACAGAGAAACAAGATGGGTCCTTATAAACCACACTAATGTGGCTGAGTTTCATCCAACAGTCGATGAAAAGCCACGACATTACCCTTTCTTGACCCTGATCCCACACGGATCCAAAACTTCATCAACTTACTTCCTAAATTATAAAATAGGATGCTCTTAAAGTTGTGTTTCTGTCTTCTGTCTCAGCTTTGCAACTGGAATGTCAAGTGTCACGCACATGTTCACTCTAGACTTGTGTTTTAAGTGCTGAAGAAACATCAAATAATGTCCATTATGAACCTCTTGCTGTATCATAACTCTCAACCTATCCGTTTTGAGCAAGCGTGTTTCCTAACAGCAGTAAACATCTTTGACTCCAATTAAACTATTAACTGTAACGTAACATAAAGTATGAATGAGACAGCCGATTGCCTCACTCACCCCAGTGTCTATCTTCCCCTTTCACAATGAGTGGGTGGCCACCCGGCCAGAGACTACGTTTCTCAGCCTCTCTCACATGAGCTGCGGCTACAGGAGCAGGTCCTGGCTAATGGGATGTAGGCAGAAGTGACATGTGCACATGTCAAGTCGTGCACTTAAACGGGAAGGCGTGTGCCATCCTCATGCTATCTGCCCTTCCTGCTGGCCAGACCACAGATCAGCTGGCAGGAGCTGGAGCACCCTTCTAAAACTACAAGAAGAAATATCTTGTGGAAGATGGCATGACAACAAGCTAGCAGGAACCTGGACCCCAACATGGTAGAGTCATCAAGCAAGCTGTTTACACTTGGACAATTATCGTGAGAAAAATTTCCCATCCTTTATAAGCCACTGTTTTATTAGTCTTTACTAAAGTTAAATCCTAACAAATACTGAAATAACTACAAACCTGAAAACAAATATTTTGTCCAGTCAACAGATATTTATCGGGGATCCATTACAGCCAAGCATACTACAGACTCTAAATGTACAATTGAGAATAAGACTCAGTTCCTATCCTCTAAGAGCTCATACACTGATGGGCTGAATGACTTTGGATCATGGTATTAAAAAAGAAAATGTATGTATGTAAAAATGGTATGTCATGCCATTGAACAAATCACTTAAACAATGTTTAAACAAGTACATTTTATATGTACATTTCCATAATGAAAAAAATATTGTCAAAAAAAGAAAAATCCAGAAGAAACAAATTTTAACTCAGTGTTTTAAAGTTTTCAAGTCACATATCTGATAAAGGATTTTTATCCAGATAAGAAGAAATTCTAAACTCAGTAATAAAGTGAAAGTCACTCAGTCGTGTCCAACTCTTTGCGATCCCATGGATGATACAGTCCATGGAATTCTCCAGGCCAGAATACTGGAGTGGGTAGTCTATCCCTTCTCCAGCAGATCTACCTGACCCAGCAATCGAACCGGGGTCTCCTGCATTGCAGGTGAATTCTTTACCAACTGAGCTATCAGGGAAGCCCAAACTCAACAATAATAAACAATAAAGATAGACAAAATGTTTAAACAAAATCGTCACAAAACTATATCTAGATATATTTAGAAACATTACAAAATGCACAACATCATTAGTAATTAGCAAAATTTATTTTAAAACCTATTGAAAAAAAAATAATAATAATAAAATAAAATAAAACCTATTGAGCTACCTCTACACACCTACTGAAACGGCTAAAATTAAAGTCGGACCATACCAAGTGATTGGAGAAGGGAATAACAACCCACTCCAGTGTTCTTGCCTGGAGAATTCCATGGACAGAGGAGCCTGGAGGGCTCCATGGGGTTGCAAAGAATCAGACATGACTGAGTGACTAACACACACACACACACACACACACACACACACACACACACACACGCCCCCAAGTGATGCCAATGATGTGGGATTAAGGAACTCTTATACACTCAGATGAGCTGTTTCTGGCAATGTAAAATGGTACAACCACCTCGGAGAACAGTCTGACAGTTTAACAAGTAAACACATTTACCAACCATATGACCCAACCATTCTATAGTTATTTACCTAACAGAGATTAAAACATGCACCCATACAAAAGTTATACACAAACATTCATGGCAACTTTATCTGTAATAAACAAAAACTGAAAACAACCTAAATGTCCAAGTGACTAGAAAGACTGATCAATTATAGGACACCCTTATGCTCCAATGTTACTCATCAATTTAAAAAAATGAACTAGATGAATGAACCTGAATATAATTATGCTGAAAGAAAGAAGACACACCAAAAAAAGTCTGCAATGTATGCTGGCATTTTTATAAAAAAAAAAAATAATAGTAATTATTATTTTTAATAATAATAATAATAAAAAAGATCTGTGATTCCCTCAGAAGATAAAGCAGTACAAAAAGACACAAGGAGACTTTAGGGGGTGACGGATCTGTTCCTTGTCTTGAATATGGTGATTGTTTTACAGATGTATACATATGTCAAAACTTATCACATTTTACATTGTCAGTATGTGCATATTAATGTACGTCAGGTATCCTCAATAAAACTACTTACGGGCAAAACATCTTACTGGAGCATTTTCACTCAGTCTCTCAAATGTACACATGTTTTTAGCTTGAACTAATCTAATTCAGACCATGCGCTAAGGCTATTAAAATATCCCAGTATTACAATTTATTAAGATGAAAACCTGACATTATGCCACTTTTAAGTGAAAACAAAACTGATTTCTGAAAAAAAAGGGGGGGGAGAACATGCATTTCAGCCTCTCCGTCCTTTGAAAAATAAGGGTTCAGTTTTCCTGTGTGCCATTTTTGTGTACTATGGTAAAGTACACTTACACTCAGTCTGTGAGTGTGTATATTCTACAAAGGGGATTACAGAAGGAAAGGATAAGTGGTACCTAGAAGTTATCATGCACCAGCGGATGAATGAAAATTCTCCTGACTCCAGAATGAGAATGTCTCCAAACACAGGGAGAAACAAATACAGTATCTGTTGGCTATCTTGGAAATCATGCACATTTGGGGCATGACAACTATTATTCCACATCATGCTCAGAACAACTGTAAAATATGAAGCAGTAGTTTAACTTTTATTTCACTTAATTTATATCCACTTGCTTTCCTAGAGAATTTCTAAATAAAAATCTGTGCTATTGTATTTGGTATATCCAGGATGAATTACCAAAGTTTTCAGGAAACATCTTTCATAGATTAACACTTTAAAATGCATTATTTAAAAAACAACATCTGTGTGGGCAATAGATTAGTAAATAAAATACTTCACTTTTTGAAGTTAGAAAATGTATTGTTTTGTACACATAATAATTATGCTAGTAAACTCTCCAATACATAAGACAAGACCTTAAAAGTCTTAACACTCAGCTCATAAAACAGGCTCTGTAATTTATGGGTATTAAAATGGCTGTACGAGTTAAATGACATTACTGTCAACCATGACTCACAGGAAGAGAAAAATGGTTTTCATTTCTTAACACTTGGGAGTCGCTTCATTGTTAACTACTAAAATTAAAAACAAAAGATAAATTTTTTAAAAACCTCTCTCAAATGACACTGTGGGAAACTATTACAAGGAAACCTTGGTAGAAAGTTACACATATAATACTTCAATCGAATCTTGGTAACAATAGTGCAGTGGCTGCTCTCTGCCCAGCCATGCCTTGGGGTTATCAGTCTTTCAGCAAGCACTATGCTGGGCAGAGGAAATGCAGTGGAGAAGAGGTAATTCAATCCCATGAGGGTCTCTGTCTAGTGAAGAAGTTTTCTGCACGAAAGGTGAAGACAAGCCCATTCTTGGCAACTGATTCCAAGTGTTTCCTCCTCCACATATGTTCAACCAACAGCCCAGCCACAGCTTAAGAAAGGCTGAGCACCATTATACCTGGATTACAAATTCCTGTTTGAATCACCTGTGGGAGTTACACTTTTCTGATACTACTGAGAGAGTGCTCAAAACCCGGAGGGGCTCTAGAGTCAGACAGCTCTGGTTTGAGGAGTTCCAGCTCCACTTCTTACCAGCACGTAACCCTGAACAAGTTACTGAACCTCTCCAAGGCTCAGCTTTCCCATCTCTAAAATGGTGACAAAGGCAGTACCTACCTCTAAGCATAGTAAGTACCCCGTAAATAACATCACTTCATAGTTCTTTTTCTATCACAATCAGCAAGAGGAATATCTACAAGAATTACTGAAAACTAAATAGAAAAAAAAAAAAAAACCTGACACTGACTTTCTGAGAAACCGAAGAAATGGTCAGAGATATAAAAATTTCAGCAAAGTGTGTACATAGTGATTAAGTAAACTATACTACTTCAAAATTCAATCCAAATATTGCACCAGATATCTAGTGGCTGCATAAATCATTCATGGATCCCCAGAATTCAAGTATTCATTCACCAAACATAGAGCCAAACACAGAGAGCTCCTATTCTGCTCCAGACCTCAGGGACGGCACACAGAGGGAAGGCCTGCTCGCATCCTAAAGGAGCCGATGACAACGTGCAGGGTGGGCAGACTGGGGGGAGGAGGGGGAGGACACACTCAATAAATATACTGACCAACCCCTTCCTGCCCACTGCCCCACTGAGGAACTGCCTCTTCCCCGCCTCACCCCCGAGTAACTATCACTGCTTAAGTCAGCAGTGCAACAAAAGATGGCTTTTAGTATTGGGAGCTTCAGCTTCAGCATCAGTCCTTCCAATGAATATTCAGGACTGATTTCCTTAGTATTGACTGGTTTGATCTCAATCCTAAACGAAATCAGTCCTGAATATTTATTGGAAGGATTGATGCTGAAGCTCCAATACTTTGGCCACCTAATAGGAAGAACTGACTGGTTGGAAAAGAAGACCCTGAGGCTGGAAAAGACTGAAGGCAAGAGGAGAAAGGGGTGACAGAGGATGAGATAGCTGGATGACATCACCGACTCGATGGACATGAGGTTGAGCAAGCTCCGGGAGTTGGGGATGGACAGGGAGACCCGGCGTGATGCAGTCAATGGGGTCGCAAAGAGTCGGACACAACTGAGTGACTGTACTGAAAAGATATGTCCACCTCCTAACCGCCAAAATCTGTGGAAAAGGGGCTCTGCGGATGTAATGATGCTGAGATGAGATCATCCTGGATTACCCAGATGGACCCTAAGTCCACTGACAAGCGTCCTTACATATAATAGAGAGAAGAGGGGAAGACACAGACCCAGAGAGGCCGTGTGGAGTGACGCAGCCATGGGCCCAGGAAGGGGGGGTCCCCGGGAGCTGGAGGAGGCGAGGAAGGCACCTCCCTGAGAGCCTTCAGAAGGAGCAGAGCCCAGCCAGATTTCACATTGAGAGCTCCCGAGCTGAGAGAGTAAACCTCTGTTGTTTTAAGTCACCAAGTTTGTTATAATCTGTTACAGCAGCCATAGGAAACAAACACAGGGACCCACATGATTAATACAGGAAGCCCTGTGGTTTTAAGGACTTTCTAGCGGGCTTTTATTGGCAGCGGAGGGTCAGGCACCTTTATTTCTGTTGTAGCCAATAATTCTAAGCAACTGCCAAGGGAGGAGGTGCAATCTCCACCCTGCGACTTAGTCACGGATGCACCATAACTGAACTTGAGGATCAGGGAGCAAGAGACGGCGCTGCAGCCTTCTACACCCCAGGCTCCACTAAACGTGGTCTTCTCCCTGCACCCCGCGCCTCCCAGCCAGACACCGAGTAAGTTCACCGCACCGTCCAGCCCTCCTGTGCATCACCGGTCACCGGCCTGATCCTGCCAGGCAGAATGAGGCTTCCCAGACTTGAAGATCCCCAGTCAACGGAGGAAGGAACCCGGACAGGTTTTCAAACTTTTGAGTAAACTATGTCAACACCAGTGAGTAACAACTCCTCACACGTTTACAGTTTAAGACATTTTGCTTTCAACTGTGGCACAGAACGCTGTGTCAGTGTTACATAAATGAGGCAAAGATGTCCTCTGTGCATTGGCCCCAGGGTCATTTATTTCTTCACTGCTGAAGAAAGAAGAAATCAGGCTGAGACTGGTTAGCTCAAGAGCCCACTGGCATCAAACTCATTTTTCACACATTTGATTATTTTGAAAACAAACAAGCAGATTTCTAACCATGAGGCTGCTTTACAGAACCCACGGAACACCACCTGACATTGACAAGGTGGGATCTTACAGTTATAAGTTGCTAGGGCTCTCGGAGCGCTCTGCCGCTGAGCAAGGTCACTTCAACATGTGAGCCCCTTCCAGCCACCACCCCGCCAGCCAGCCCACTCCGGGGAGGGGAGTCCCCAGCCCTCCTCCCTTTCTGAATGGTGCTCCCTGGCTGGAAGCCTCTGGCTAGCTGGTCTCATACAACTTTGTCCGAGCGCTGTCCAATCAAGCTTGCGTGTTACTACTGCCTCTCATGGTTGTGCCTTTTTCCTTGGTCAGCCCCCAAATCCTCAAACCCCCTACAGTCACAACATGACTTGGAGGCAAAAGAAAGAGACTGGGAAGATATCATGCTGTCTTTTCCTTGCCTTGGAAATTGAACTTCCCTGTGAACTGGCCCTGAAGCAACTGCAGTCGCCTGGGTGGGCACACATTTGGCCCTCTGCCCCAGACATCCTGGACAGGCTCTCCTCTACAGCTTCCTGTCCTGGGATGTCAGCCCCTCCAGCTTTCTCTCACTGAGGAGACAGAACTCAGCCGGCAGACAGGAAGGCAGACAGGCGCGCACACAAACAGGACCCAAGAGCAAGATGAGGCAGATGAAAGTGAAGCTGCCAAGGACCACCTCTATCCCTTATCCACCAAAGGTGGGGCAAGGTGAGAGAGAACAGCCCAGAGGGATCTGAGGAAGATGGTGCAAGTAGGAGGGTAACTGTGAAGGGGAACTGACCCCTTCACCCAAAGCACCAATTCCCTGCCCCCTCTCAGCTCAGCCCCTCTCTGAAGCCCTCCAAGACCTCTATGTGGGCCTCACTGCAGTTGGGACCACACTGATGTGCCCACCTTTCTTTTTTTTTTTGTAGATATTCAGGAGTGTGCCCACCTTTCTACAAGGCAGGGGTAAGCATCGTCTGGTGCCAGAGGCCTCTAGTAAATGTTTGCTGAATGAATGACATGAGCACGGACTTCTCCTTTACATTTAATTACTGTGATTCTTATTCGACACATTAATTCTGCTATAAAGTATCTGCTAACAATGGCTCGGGGAGGCTCGGTCATGGTTTGCTGGTCGTCAAGCACGTTCAACTGCTCCTGCGACATTGCTGAAATTCATAGGTGGAGACCCAGGGCCCAGCCTGACTGCTCACGCCCCACATTGATGACACCAACTGATCTTAAGCACCAACACTGAGGGAAACAATCAGCCAGCTCTCCTGAGACTGCTGGACTCACCGGCGCAAGAAACAAGCCTGCAGGCAACTCGGCAGCTGGAGCCGGGTTATTTATGTGTGTTCCCTGGGCAGCTTGCAGGTATACTGCAGGACGTCCAGAAGTGCTCAGTGCAGGCTTTCCTGGAGCAGCAGATGCTTCCCATAGCTGAGATGCTTCGAGCTCTGCAGACAACAGATGCCCTCTCACCTGGCCTCGGGCCTCGGCCAGACCCACACCACCCAGGACCAGCACAAGGTGGCCACTGGAGAGGAACAACAGACCAGGCCGCTATGCACAAAAACAAGCGTGACTTTCTGCTTCTTGAAAGTGACACAGAGTGACGACTCACTGATGCTTTACCACAGTGCAAATTTTGACACACACACTAAAAAAAGGGAATTGGAAATCCAAAAACTTGGAGAGCAACTTAAAAGACACTTGCTTTGGGCTCCCTTAGAGATCATTTCCATATGGGCAACAGGTTGAAGACAAGGGCAATCATTTCCCCCAAATTATTAGTACAATGCAGTTATTAAAACCATAAGTAGAAGTTACACTAAAAGAACCTGCCCGATTATAAGCTCAGCTGCTGTCATCACACACACACTTCGACCCCACACCTTCCCACCCCTCCCCCGGCAACACACACATTCCCATTTCTCCCAATGTTTTTCAACAGGAGGACAAGATTTTACCACACAGAAGAAAAAAAAAGGAAGGAAACCTCCCACCTCATCCAACTCATAAAATCATCACCCACAAGCCACTGAGTAGCACCCAGGTGGACAGATCTTCTACAAAACTTGCCTCACTATGTTAATCAGCTTTTTTTTTTAAATGGTTATCAAAGAAACCTGTAGGCAACCCAGCAAATAGCACTGAGTGTTATTTACAAGTGTCCCCTCAACACCTAGCGGGTATACAGCAGAACTGATATCACTGCCACTAAGAAAACAACCAGGAAACCTTAGAGCAGACAGAAAAGGAGGGAACTCCTTTTTAACCCGGTGACCCCAGACTCGCAGAACCCAGCTGAGTGACCTCTCCAAAGTCGCCTTTCCTCCAGGGAAGGTGGGATGCCCAGCAGCAGGTTTTGCTGGATCGATGCCCACATGCTCTGAGGAGGAGGAACCTGACCTCAGGGCCACTCATGTCCCATAACCAAGGGCTAGGCCTCATCATTCGCCCTCTCAGAAATTAAGAACGGAAGTAGTTTGTTGGTTTTGAGGTTTTCAAAAGGAGGAAGGATTTTACAACCAGTGTGCTAACCCTGCTTTGGCTCTACTCTGGAAAACAACAATTAAATGGTTGCCCAACTTTTAGGCCCTGTCTTGGCGGCAAACAGCCTGTAGAACTTGCCCGGTCAATAGGAAAGTTGAGGGGCATGGGGGCGGGGGGTCCTGCAGAGCCACTCTGACTCACTGCAGTATTAAATACCTTGAATGCACTTCACCCACACCCTTGAAACCGGTTTTACTCAGAGTATAGACTCAGATATGGGTATCTCTGCCTGATTCCACCATTTGCTTTTTCCTTTTCATTATATCCAACTCCCGTGACCCATAGCTCTTAGCCCCGGAAATAACCTATGCTTACTTTCATTGCATTGATGCTACAAGAAGTAGCTCTGGGTGTTTCTTAAAGACATTTTTTTAAGTCTTTATTAAATTTGTTACAATTTTGCTTCTGTTTTATGCTCTGGCTTTCTGGCCATGAGGCATGTGGGATCTCAGCTCTCTGACCAGGGACTGAACCCACATCCCCTGCATTGGAAGGTAAAGTCTTAACCACCGGACTTCCCTTGAGGTGATGCTTCAGGTGAAAAATCCATCCTGAAATTTCCTCTCCTGTCAGGGCGAGGATGAAGAGAGAGCAAAAGCTGAGCAAACCAAGTTTACTCTCTTGTATCCCTAAGAGTTAACAGACAAAATGTTTATTTAAAACAATGTCAAAGAGCCACTGAAATCTATGCCATTTTTTTGGTGGCTGTGTTGGACTCACATTTGGAAGCCAAATAAATAAACTGAGCCAAGCCTTTCAGTACACTTTGCTCAATTATAAATTTCCCAAGATGATGTGCTATTAAAATACATGCCAGTTGACCCTGGAAGTAAAGTATGGCCTATTTGCAAAAACAACAAAAAAGTAAATATTCTATTCTTCATCTCCTCGGAACACACAGCCTTTCCTACGGGACCACCTTAAGAAGAACAACTGCACAGATTCTAGAAAGAGCCACCAGACTGAGAGATGCCCCTACCATACAAGTTTGTCCCTACGACTGTCAAGGTCCTGGAATCAGACAACAAGAATCAGGGTATTATTTTTTCAGGTCTAAGAATATTTTCTTTAATACTTTCTTTGTTTTTCACTCTAGGGTGTGGTATGAAAGTAATGAAACAAAAAATTAAACTCCACGGTCAAACTTGTTCTCAAATCAGTGGTTCAAAGAAGCACCAGCTTTAAGCAACATCCTTTCCTGCAAAGCGTCCCTGTAACTCAACATTTCACTCTCCCTTCCTTTCCCCTCTCCTATTTGTAACTCACTTTCTTGCTTTCACGTCCAGGAGTGCAGGACTCCTCATCGGGCAGGGCCCCTGCGAGGCCAGTAATCGGCTCTGCCACAAGCTCTCACCCTGGCAAGTCCCCCCAGCCATGGGCAGCTCCAGGGCCACAGTGGCAGCACAAGCGCTGATCCAACACTGGTGCCCAGTGACGGACGACGCATCCCATCAGGCTCGAGGTCGAAGAGGAGGAGCTAAAAAACGACCCACCGCTGTTTGCTTCTTGGTCTACTTCTCTGTTTGTCTTTCCTTCTTGGTTTACTTCTCTGTTTGCCTTTCCACGTACAAAGCTCTGGCGAGATTTTCACCAATCTGTGAGCTTTGGAGACAGGACTCTAGGCATCCCAAACTTCATGCCATACTCCCACTGCGCAACTTTATCACTCTGCTACTGTCTGGCCCTACTCTGGCCAGAAGATAGCTGGAATTTTTAACAATATATGTTTTGTATCCACCAAAGTAACATATGCACATAACAAAAAACATAAACACTACCAAAGGGCTTATACTGAAAAGCAAGCTCACCCCACTCCACTCCCAGCCTTGCTCCTCAGAGGCAAATCCTTTCAGTGACTTCTCCTGAGTTCCCTCTGTATCTAATATGCAGATTTTCTAAATGTACCCTTTCTAAGCATTTTCAATCAACTTTGTGCTATGTGAGATAAGGAAGCACACAAACAAAACTCTTGTGCTCACACAGTCACTATTTTTACCTGTGTAAGGTAAAGTAATACAGTTTATAATCTTACTCCATCACTGAGAGTTTCTCATGACTTCCCAATGTGTAAGGTAAAGATGTCAAGTACCAAAAAGTGAAATTTCAATCACTGAAATTTAGCTTTGCTACTAGGTGGCACTAGTGGTAAAGAACATGCCTGCCAAGCAGGAGACACAAGAGATGCAGGTTCTATCCCTGGGTTGGGAAGGTCCCCTGGAGGAGGGCATGGCAATCCACTCCAGTATTCTTGCCTGGAGAATCCCATGGACAGAGGACCCTGGCGGGCTACAGTCCACAAGGTCGAAAAGAGTTGGACACAACTGAAGGGACTTAGCATGCACTAATACTAGCTGATAAATCATATGCCTGAATATGGAATGAAAATGAAGAGTAAAAAATACTTTTTGGCATTATATGGACCTCAATAAATCCCTCCATTTCATGGTTCTAACTGGCAGAGTAATCAATGGGTAGTCTCAAGAATTTGGGAGGGGAGGCCCAACCATGAAGCAAAAATTCATCAACAGTAACACTGAGTTCGTGTGACTATGTTTACAACACCTCTGAACCCATACACCCTCCCCACCCCCTCACCTTCCAACCTCAGGGTATCTTGCCAAGAGGAGGTAGCAGGTGATGCCAAGGTGTCTCATCAGACCTTGGCCAGCCCAGAGCTTCAAGAAGCTTGCCTCAGCCAGCGGATAAGGATGTACCAGAAAAAGGCAAATCTGATTTGAGGGTGCCAGTTAAAGGTTACTGGTGTATCAGATAATTGAAGATAAGACATATACTATAGCCAGTTAATGATCCCTAACACAAAACATTGAATTTCATTTGGAAACTGTTGATCTTTCAAGATCATCAAAGCTGGAGATCAGGGGTCCCCAACCCCTAGGCCACGGAAGAGGATGGGTCCAAGGTCTCTTAGGAGGTGGGCCATACAGCAGGAGGTGAGCTGCAGGCGAGCAAGTGAGCAAAGCTTCCTGCGTATTTACAGCCGCTCCCCACGGCTGGCATTACCACCTGGGCACAGGACAAGTCCAGGGCTCCCCTGACTCTGCATTATGGTGAGCTGCAGAATCACATCATTGTACATCACAACGTAATAATAATAGAAATAAAGTGCACAAAAAGCGTAATGTGCTTGAATCATCCTGAAATCATCCCCCGACCTCCCTAGTCATGGAAAAACTGTCTTCCATGAATTCAGTACCTGGTGCTGGCGAGGTTGAGGACCACTGCTATAGATACTCTCTTAGGCCAATATCCTCATTATACCTAAAAACATAAGCAACAAATATAGCAAAAATACTTTAAATAACTTACAAAGTTTTCCAAGTTTATCAAGGATATTTAAGCCTCAGAATGTAAAATGACATCAGATTACAGTTTGGATCTTGCCAAAAATTTCCAACAGTAGAAAGTGAGTAAAAACTTGAAAATGAAAAACTGAAACACACATGGAATATGTAGTTCTTTGTGCACATACACATGTGTGTGTGTGTATTCTTTTCCTACTCTTTTCCATGATGGTTCATTATAAGATATTGACTATAGTTCCCTGTGTTATACAGTTTATTTTATACATAGTAGTTTATATACACTAATTCCAAAGTCCTAATTTATCCCTCCCCCACCCTGGAATGTGTAGTTTATACTGTGTCACAAAGCAGCAGATAAAACTTCAGTGATGTTTTCATTATAACCCAGTGCCTATACTTTACCCCATACTTCAGGCCTGTAGGAGAAATATAAACAAGACAGCTTTGGGGTGATATGTCAGAAGAAATACCTAAGAGAGCAGAAACGTGAATCAGCCATGGCGTGATCCTCAATGACTCACTGACTCGCCCGGCCACTCAGTAAACATTTCATAAGCACCCACTATGTTCCAGACACCATCATCAAGTCCCATAAGCTCTCTTCATCTATCTCTTCACCTATAACCTGGAGCAGCTGCAGCCCGACCCACTCCAAAGTGCCTCTGGCTCTCAAACTGGATCCTATTTCAGACACAAGACCACCCCAAATGTTGGTTCTTCTCTGACGCAAAGGTGCCTGACCCTTCAAATCAAAGAGCAAACCTTTTCAGAGACGGCTGCCCAATGCCTGAAGCCAAGCCTGACAAGCCCATTTCCCCAAGTGGAAGAAGAAGGGTGAGGAGCAGGTGGGAGACTGCCTTCCACCCTCCCGCCCTCGCTCTCACCCCCTCCCACCTCTGCCGGGGCCCCTCCGTCCAGC
>NW_011495078.1:11493903-11494081 GCF_000754665.1 Bison bison bison | reverse complement strand
CGCTGTCACCTGGTGCAGCAGGAAAGACAGCACCTGGAAGGTGGGGACACCTCACCCAGCTCTCTGCTCTGTGGCCGGCTCCACGTGCCCTTTACCAGCTGGGAGCCGGCAATTAAAACCGTGACCTCTGGGCCACCTATCTCCCCCAGCTCTTTGAGTCCAAAGCTCAGTTAGTGCT
>NW_011495078.1:11488663-11493803 GCF_000754665.1 Bison bison bison | reverse complement strand
CCACACATGCTCACTCTTCCTGCACACACACCTCAGACTGCCGCAGAGCCTGGGACACGCATCTCACCCCAGGTTTGGGGCCTAGGGCCGGAGGCCTCTTCATCCTCCCCCCTTCCCTGCCAATCCCGAACAAGAACCTAAGTCTGCATCTTTCGTACCCAGGAAAATATCATCCAAACAAATTCCAGGGGGTTATTTTTAATTGAAGTAGAGCTGATTTGCTATACGGCGTTAGTTTCAGGAGTACAACATTGACATTGACATTGACGTCGCTCAGTCGTGTCCGACTCTTTGCGACCCCATGGGGTGTAGCCCACCAGGCTCCTCCATCCATGGAATTTTCCAGGCAAGAGTACTGGAGTGGGTTGCCATTTCCTTCTCCAGGAGATCTTCCCCACCCAGGGATCGAACCCAGGTCTCCCACACTGTAGGCAGACGCTTTACCATCTGAGCCACCAGGGAAGTCACATAGAGATTCAATTATCCATATTTTGTTCAGATTCTTTGCCATTATAGGTTATTACAAGACGTGGAGCGTAGTTCCCTGTGCATTACAGTAAGTTCTTGCCATTTATCTATATTATATGTAGTGGGATATATCTATTAATCCCATACTTCTAATTTATCCTTCCCCCAACCGCCATGGTTATTTTAACACCCAGAACTTAAAGCTATGAGAATGCTTTACAAGTCATTCACTGATAGATAGGCCAATCAAAGGAGCAAATCAAAGCAAGCAGAGACAGGAACGGTGGGGACAGTCCCTGGGAGGGCCTGAACCAGCTCCAGAAAGCAGTCTGTCTCCATCACCGTAGTCATCCTTTTTACCTGCAGTCACATCAATACCCAAAAATGACCCCAGCTGCTAAGAATGAGCCACAAAGTATATAAACCCTCTCAAAACTCAGCAAATAAAAACTATGTTTCAGAGGGTGGGGCACTTTGAGAGAGTGCCCACTCCAGTACTCTTGCCTGGAAAATCCCATGGATGGAGGAGCCTGGTGGGCTGCAGTCCATGGGGTTGCGAAGAGTCAGACACAACTGAGCGTCTTCATTTTCACTTTTCACTTTCATGCATTGGAGAAGGAAATGGCAACCCACTCCAGTGTTCTTGCCTGGAGAATCCCAGAGTCAGAGGAGCCTGGTGGGCTGCCGTCAGTGGGGTCGCACAGAGTCGACTGAAGCGACTTAGCAGCAGCAGCAGCAGCACTGAAATATATTTATCACTATATGCAACACAGATAGCTAGTGGGAAGCTGTTGTGTAACACAGGGAGCTCAGCCCAGCGCTCTGTGACAACCTAGAGGGCTGGGATGGGGTGGGAGGGAGGTTTGGAGGGAAGGAATACATGTACACCTATGGCTGATTCATGCTGATGTACGGCAGAAACCAACACAACACTGTAAAGCAACTATCCTCCAATTAAAAATAAATTAATGTAAAAAAATAAAACCAAACTATGTCTCCAATTGGGAGATAAAGATACTTCACTCCTCCAAGGGCTAAGAAAAAGTCGAAATTCAGAATCTGCTGAACTTCCCTCAGGATACATTTGCCCACAAAAATACAAGGACTACAGGAAATACCTCCTCGGAAAGAGAAACGAGCTGGCTTTTTTGAAAATAAAGAAGAAATTCAAGGAGCAACAAATGCCAAACTGATATTCAGCCAAGGGACTGTTCCTGTTTAAAGATTCAAAACATCCTTAATTACCATAAGTCATTAGCTCTTGGCATCTCAGCATGGTCGTCTTCTCATGGAAACACGTGGGTACCAACAGAACCGGGGCGTGCGGTGGAGGGAAGAGGCATATGCGGACCACTCCACGCGGAAACCCTGAGACACCTGCCAGGTATGGCGGACAGCCAGCAAAGGAAGAACCCTAGCCTCCTCTCCTCCACAGGGACCACTGCCCCTGGCTCGCTGCCCACCACCTGGGCCTGAGGCAGGATGGAAGAATCTCGTGTAAAACACAGGCTAGCACCCAGCTGACTCCCACGCTGGCTCCCCATCTCCCTAGACTCTCTGAAGGAGTAATGATCAACATATAAAATACTCTCTACTCCAAGTATCAATTTCTTCATTTATCCTCTTGCCTCAGTCTCCAAGGAAAAAAGATAATACAGGGTTTATTGTAACATTTTTTACCCAAAAGGCCTTTGCCTTTGGTTGGATGGCATCACTGACTCAATGGACATGAGTTTGAGCAAGCTCCAGGAGGTGGTGATGATGGACAGGGAAGCCTGGCGTGCTGCAGTCCATGGGGTCACAAAGAGTCGGACACAACTGAGCGAGTGAACTGAACTGAGAGTAAAACCATATTATTAGTTATTGATAACTACCAATAACATTTTTAAGAGGCTTCAAAAATTCAGTGCCTGTAAGGTGCCAAAGCTTAAGCCAGATATTTTATACACACCATCCTTTGTCTTCCCAGATTAGAATATAAAATTAGGGATAGATAAAAGCTGCTTTGGATCACGGCAGATCCATTCTTGCCAGAAATGACTCTGATAGTGAAATTTCCAATCTATTGCTAACCCAGCCTTGAACCAAGGTCACTGGGAAGCTTTATGAAGCTGCTCTCACATTCTGTGCTCTTCCCCCTTTCTATGGCCTCTTTTACCTCAAAGGACAATTATCTCATCGAAAATTTAATCAGAAAATCTCATAGAGAAATGAATTTGTACTGTGATACTAGTGAGTTGAGGCATTATTGCTCCTAGACATAAATTCTCCATAAAGGAGTTCACAGGAAGAAAGCTGTGCTTAACACAACTAAATGAAGGACTAATGGTAGATTTTTGAGGCCTCAGGATTACATGGTGGGCTGAAGTCTTTGCCGTCACCCCTTTCAGTCCCGTTTTTCAGCTGTCTCCACAAGCACAGTTCCTAAACAGTCCTGGGCGGCAGCTTCGACCTGCCCCCTCAAAGGGATTACTGTGACATCTCCACCATTCCCCTCCTCATTTCCACTGTTTTACTTTCCTACTGTCCTTTCCTACTGAAGCCAGGCAAGAATTCTGTCAGTAACTTAAACCACAGACATCACAAGGACTTTGTTAAAGGAGAAAAGTAAAAATTCACAAGCCTATAATATTGCAAAGAAGGTAAGTTTGCAAAAAGAACTAATAAGCTAAGTTTTGTCACTTGTATGTTATCTAAAACTGCAGCAGTGGGTACCGCCATGTCCGACTCTGTGCAACCCCATGGACTGTAGCCTGCCAGGCTCCTCTGTCCATGGGATTTTTCAGGCAAGAATACTAGACTGGAGCCTATTATACAGAGTGAAGTAAGCCAGAAAGAAAAACACCAATACAGTATACTAACGCATATATATGGAATTTAGAAAGATGGTAACAATAACCCTGTGTACGAGACAGCAAAAGAGACACTGATGTATAGATCAGTCTTATGGACTCTGTGGGAGAGGGAGAGGGTGGGAAGATTTGGGAGAATGGCACTGAAACATGTATAATATCATGTATGAAACGAGTTGCCAGTTCAGGTTCAATGCATGATACTGGATGCTTGGGGCTAGTGCACTGGGACGACCCAGAGGGATGGTATGGGGAGGGAGGAGGGAGGAGGGTTCAGGATGGGGAACACATGTATACCTGTGGCAGATTCATTTTGATATTTGGCAGAACTAATACAATTTTGTAAAGTTTAAAAATAAAAAAATTAAAAAAAAAAAAAAAAAAGAAAAGAATACTAGAGTGGACAGCCTTCTCCAGGGGATCTTCCCGACCCAGGGATTGAACCCAGATCTCCCACACTGAAGGCAGATTCTTTACCATCTGAGCCACCAAGGTCCTTTAGATCTTCAGTCTAACGCTCTCCCAACTAAGCTATTTTGGATACCCAGTACATTAATTAAAACTGTAGCAACAGCTACCACAATTTCCCACATTAATCACGTTTGTCAAAGGGGGAGGAGGGAAAAAAGACCCAGCAACTCTGATACCTATTTTCAAAATATCACATTAGATTTTTAAGAAAAAGCTTAAGACTATAAATTTAATTCTTTAAATTCAATTTAATCAAATTTAATGTACTTGCATTAAATTGTTTTCAAAGATATTCTTTCTATAAGCTACTTGATCCAAAATGTCACCTGGTTTTATTTAAGATCAACAGTAAGAACTTTCTGAGAATAGCAGGGACCTCTGTAACTCGGATACCAGGACCAAGGAATAAAAAAAGCAGGGTCCCAGGTTTCAGTAACTGCTAGAGGAATCTGCTTCCTGCCATGGCCTGGAGTCAGGATCGGTTACTGTAACTAGGAAACCTCAAGCCGTTACCTGGTCCCCTGAGATAGACAGTGCCTGTGCCCTGGGCCCATCAGATAACGAGAACTCAGGGTTATCACCAAGGGAAGCAAAGCTCCCAGTGCCCACCTGTGCCCCTCACCTCCCTACTCCCAAGAAAATATCAGATGGTTCTGAGAATAAGGGTCATTCTGCACTGAAAAAACACACAACAGATGGGGCTAAAGCAGGTTAAAAGCCACATCTCAGAGATGATCTGCCCCAACACATCAAGCAAGAAAAAGGGACCATGGAGAAGCCCAAGTGAATTTTTATATAGCATCATTTTCATCTTTCTCCTTTTCCACCATAAAAGACATTGCGATACTTGGAGTATGTCAAAGGATGTGGCTCTTCTGCTGGGCTGCTCCGAAATCTAGTTCATGGGGATTATCGGATCTATTTATAAACCCCAAAGGTTGCGAAATTACAAATATCAGTGTTCTCACCTAGAAAAATGAAGACTCGGTTTATAATTATAACACAGAAAATGTTCCTCTCCATTCTCTAAGACTCTTAAGGTAGATTAGCCTCTCACCTAGCTGAAAATGTGAAAGAAGGTGGGCGCATGTGACCCATTACCACCTAGGACTGAGGCCAAGATAGCTGAACCCAGAATCCTAGTACATCCGAAACAGCAGAGAGACACTGAGCTCACGACAGCAGAAATAACGCAAATCACTGTGAAGCAGGTTTTACAGAGTAACAGGGGAAACCACGTTCTCACTAGCTCTGCACTGGGAATTTCAGAGGCTGCAATATTAAATAGTGTTTGATATAAGTACACAAATAAACAGATAGAGTTAAAAAAAAAAAAAAAAAAAGAAAAG
>NW_011495078.1:11488333-11488563 GCF_000754665.1 Bison bison bison | reverse complement strand
AAAAGGAAAGGAAAGGGAAAAAAGGCCTAGAAGTACTGGGAAGTCAGACTAGTGGGATTTCAGACTAGGGAGGAAATCACACCTGGTTCATCCTCCGCCCATGCTCTTTCAGGAAGATGGTCAGTAATAACTGTGCCCACTGTAAACACCTAGGGCGCCTGGGTGAAGGGTGCACAGCACTCCCTGCTTTCAGTCTTGCCTTTGTGTGCAAGCTTGAAATTCAATAAAAG
>NW_011495078.1:11474475-11488233 GCF_000754665.1 Bison bison bison | reverse complement strand
TCAATAAAAGTTCCAGAAATAGAATGGGGGGGAGTAATTTGCCTTCCGTGTGGGACAGGGTTCCTTCTGCCGAAGACCAATGCTAAAGGAGCTTTCTAGAAACTTTCAAAAGCAAGATCTGCATCCCTGTGTGGAAGTAGGATTCTTCTCCTAGGAGAGGGGGTGTTTGTTTGGGCGGGGGGCGCTCTCGCGAGTGGGGAAGGACATCTCAGGACACCTGGCAGGGAAAGCCAGCTGGGCTTCTCTGCTTGGAGATGGAGGGCGGGCAGGGACTGGAAGAAAGGGCAGCCTGGCAAGCACTCAGCTAACTGCGGTCGGGCCAGAAACACAGGGCTGAGGGGAAAAGAGGTACAAGGAATTTGGATTGGGGTTTTAATGGAAAACGATATGCAATTACACAGGACCTAAGCGACGTAATCAATTATATTAATTACTACTCTGCACCCGAGTTCCTAACTTTTCTCCAGGCTTTCAACAGGACTCCCTCATAAGCCTGTACAGCCTCTCTCCAGCTTTAAATGCAGACAGACAGCAGATATGGAGAAGAGAGCTCGGAAGGATCCTAGAAGTATGCCGTGCTAGACCCAGAATCTGAGGCCTATTGTAAATTCCTAGCCCAAGGCATCTGCGCTTTTTCCGAAATAAGCCGCGCTTTCCCAAAGCACCCTCCGAACCGAGTATCGGCTACACTAGCATCGCAGGAACGAGGAATTTTAACAAAAGTGCCTTTGTAGCTGAATGAAACAGAACCTCGTCTGGTTATTGTATTCCACACCAAATGCTTCGAAGATGACAAATTTAAATTCCAGAAGGTCTTCTTCCAGTTTAGTGAACACAAGTGCCTCCCTGGAAAATTTTTTTTTCTTTTTCTTAGGAAGAAAGCACTAGATATACTTACGGACCATTTTTAGAATATATGAAAATGCAACTGTGAGAGTAGTTTTGCCATACAGACTAATAATAGGCAATTTAACTTCCCCCTGGGCACCCAGCGACTTAATTGTTTGACACTGCTTTGGAACCTTAAATGGTGCTGAGGAAGTTGTTTTTGAGCTTGTCTTTTAAAACAAATCTTAATGGAAAACATCAAGGGGAGACTTAAATACTAAACATTCAAAATATTATATAGATATGTTAATATCCTTGTAAAAGATAACTAATTTTTTTTGTACAGTATTAACTCTGAGGGGAAAAAAGATGTTATGTCTGTAATGATTCAACTGGGTGTGGCCCAGGCTTCACTGTGAGTAAAACCAGCTCCTAGTCATCCAGAACAAAGAAACGACAATCTACAAGTCATTTCTGAATGGATTTATATTTTGGGGGACAACAAACTGTCCTCCTCAGTTCTGTTGTCTAAGTTAAAATAGGTGTTGTGAAGTGAACACTTGCTGGATGGCTGCCCAGCGCTTCCCTCAGCCCCATCACACGCTTTTTTTTCTGAAACGCCCCTTTTCCTATAACCCCCTCCATAGCAGGGCGGGCTCACTCATGCCAGAACAGGTTGGAAGGCGGCCCAGGCCAGTCCGTCCCTGGGGCCAAGAAGCAGTCCCTTGCTCTGACGAAAGGCAGTAAGTAGCCTTACAAAACCAGAGGTGTAGCCGTGGGGCTCACTGAAGCCATGTTCCTACAATGACCCGAGGCCCCAGCTACAGAGGCAGGTTCTAAGTATGGTCATCAGATCCAATCCAGGTCCCCTCCTTGTGGGTATCAGAGATGGGCCAGTCTCTTGTCAAGTAGCTGGATTCTCAAGAGTGCCATTTCCCACCATGTGGATTGGGAGCAAAAGAAGAAAGGGGAGGCAGAGGATGAGATAGTTAGAAACGATGATCACTGACTCAATGGACATGTGTCTGAGCAAACCCCAGGAGACAGTGGAGGACAGAGGAGCCTGGCGGGCTACAGCCCATGGGGCTGCAAAGAGTTGGACACAACTTAGTGACTGAACCACAACAAGACTGGGAGCAAAGCAAGGCAATCTCCAAGTACAGAAGGACTCAAAACCTTAAGGAGAACAGCAGGGATAAGGGAGAGTTTACTGAAGGCTGGGAAACCCCTAGATACACCCAGCTGCATCACTCCCCTAAGGCTCTGGGAGACACCCTGCACCTTTATAATATACTGACTGTCCTTTTTCACTTAAATTACTTAGACTGACTTATGTCACTTGGAACCAAAATTCCAAATTAATACAAAGATTTTCAGCAGTCACACTAAAGAACTGGTCCAAAATACCAGGTGAAAGATACCTTGGGTATAAAATCTTGCAAGCACAAAATAGATACCATAGAATAGGGGGGAAATGATATTTTTAAAGCCCTAATTTAAAAATCATTACCCTGCCACTCAGGTAGGGGAAGTCCTGGCTTGAGCTGGTTGACTGGTTTTCATCTCTGATTTCTTTACTAAACCACTGACTTAGGGTCAATTTTGCATTTAGGGGACTTCCACATCTTGCTATTACACAATTTTCCTCCAAATAAAAGAATAGTTATTTGGACATTTAAATGTTTCTGTAATACTAATGTCCTGCCTTTAACACTACTGTGCTGCCTCTAATAAAGAAAAAACTGTATAAGATTAAGGTTAAGCGTGCATATTATAAATTTAAAAGTGGAACAGCTTCAAAGCTCTTTGAAACAATAAGTAAAACCTCCTTAAGGCATAGTGGTTTCAAAAACACAGATAAGCAGACGTGGAGTTCCATGTTGGCTTACAAGAGACTAAAAGACGCTCGTGCTTAAACAGTAAACAACTTGACGTGTATTTAACTGAGTTTGAAGACACTATCTTTCGCACTGATTTTTCTTATACTGACAATACACCGTTAATTTTGTTATGTTGAAAACTGATGAGATCTACATTCACAACTCTAAGAGAATCACCTAACTTGTATTGGACAATATTTCAAAAGGCAAAATCAGGGTTGGGAGGGCTATTTCAGGTATTTTTATAATATCTCTCCCAAAACCAAACATGACCCACATACCAAGAAAAATATGAAATACTCAACTTCAAAAACCCCAGTCTTAGCCATTTAGACCTACAGCATAGCAGTCCGGGGCTTCCCCGATGGCTCAGTGGATAAAGAACCTGCCTGCAATGCAGGAGACACAGATGTGGGTTTGATCCGTGAGTTAGGAAGATCCCCTGGAAAAGGAAACAGCAACCCACTCTAGTATTCTTCCCTGGGAAATCCCATGGACAGAGGAGCCTGGTAGGCTACAGTCCTTGGGGTTGCAAAGAGTCAGACACAACTGAGCAACTAAGCAGGCACGCATATGGCATTACCTGACATCTTGACACAGGCTGTGCCACTGGGCTCAACCAGGTCAAGTGAAAACCCAGACGGGACATCTACCTGTGTCAGCGACCCCAGGACCTTCTGCCCTAAGGCTGCATCTTTCCTTACCCTAACCGGGCTCTATATGTCTCACAGGCCAGAGCCACTAACCAAGGGTTTTCCCCAAGCTCCCTGGTCAAAAACTCACCCAGCGGAGGCCCTTGGACGTATCTATCACGCTCCCGTGAGGCCAAGCTGTGGAATGGAGCAGAGCCAAGGAGAGCGTGCTGGGTGGCACTGCCCATCAACACCCGCACTCTGTCCCTGCAAGGACCCCAGGGCCTCCCGTGGAGCCCCATGCCAGCCCTGCTCTGGGGACATGTCTGCACCATCCACGGCCCTTACCCAGCACCACCTCGTCGGTAAATCCAACACACAGTTTGCATCTATTACCTTACCTGACCTCTCAGAAGCTTATGACAAGGTCATGTGTCCGTGCTTTGAAACACTCTTCCTGGCTTCCCCAACACCCCACCCTCCTGAATGCCTCGTATCTCTCAGGGTCCAGACCCCCTGTGAGGTCTCCTCTTCCACCACCGAGCCCATCAATGATGATGGAGCCACTTCTCTTCTCCTCCAGAGTCTCTCCATAGGAAATCTCACACCACTCCCTTCCTTTCGAACTATATCCACAGGGAGGCCTTAAATTAGGTTACTGTTTAGCCACTAAGTCATGTCCAACTCTTGGGGTAGATCCACCCTGACCAGAGATACTGACTTAATACACATAAAGCAAAGTCTAAGAATTTGTATTTTTAACCAGCCCCCCTGAGGTTTTGGATCCTGAGCTCTGTATCAACCACCTACTCAGCACCTCTATACTGAGTAGATATCTCAGCAGGCCCCGCTGTAGGCGTGCTGAGGTCACCTGCTTGCTCCTCTACCTATGGCTTAAGCTGGGCATACAGGCACAGCCCTTGAGGGCCCCCTACCTCTGCCCCGCCCACATCTAATCAATCACCGAACGCCGTTAAGTTCACTGTCCACTTCCTGTCATTCCCACTGCCATTTCCTTAGTTGAAGCCAGCAGAGTCTCTTAGAGGGATGCCTGCCTCTGGTCTCAACCTTTCCAAGCTACTCTCCCTGCAGCCAGAATGATCTTCCAAAACCAAATCCAACCATGTCAGCAGCCTGCTGAGGATCCTTCAGGTGACCCCAACCAAGTTCAGGATAAAATTTACATTTTTTAAATAAATCTATTAAGATACAATTCGGGCTTCCCCGGTGGCTCAGTGGTAAAGAAGCTGGCTGCAACGCAGGAGCCGAAGGAGATGCAGGTTCGATCCGTGGGTGGGGAAGATCCCCTGGAGGAGGGCATGGCAACCCACTCCAGTATTCTTGCCTGGAGTATCCCATGGACAGAGGAGCCTGGCGGGCTACAGTCCATGGGGTCTTGAAGAGTTGGACACGACTGAAGCAACTTAGCACACACGTATGAAAGATACAATTGAGACACCATAAAATCCATTCAAAGTATACAATTCCCTGATTTCAATATATCTAGAGAGTTCTCAACATTCACACAATCTAATTTTTATCACTCCAAAAAGAAACCTCAAACCCATGAGCAGTCTTTCTTCATGCCCGCTTTCCCCAGTCCCTGGCAATGGCTAATCTCCTTTCTATCTCTGTGGATTTGCCCATTCTGGACATCCTACATATGTGTGCTTTTATCTGGCTTCTTCCGCTTAGCATGTTTCAAAGTTTATCCATGTTGTGGGATGTATCAGTACTTCACTCCTTTTTATGGCTAAATAATATTCCATTGTGTGGTATACTATATTTTGTTAACTATATTTGTTCTTCACCAGTTTTAGACATGTAGATTCCCTACTTTTTTTTTTTTTCTGGCTATTACCCATAATATTACTATGAACATCTGTTGTGATGGTTAATTTTATGCATCAACTTGACTGGCTCACAGGGTGCTCTAGGTGTGTCTGTGAGGGTGTTTCTGGATAAAATTAGCATTTGAATCAGTGAACTCAGTAGAGCAGCTTGCCCTCCCAGTGTGATTGGGCATCATCTAATCAATACAGCCCCCTGAAACAGGACCAAAAGGCAGAGGAAAAACCTAGCCCTTCCTGCCCGAGGACTTAAGGCAGGACGTCAATCTCCCTCTGCCCTTGGTACTTTTGGTTCTCAGGTCTTCCGACTCCAAATGAATCATACCACTGGCTTTCCTGGGTCTCCAGCCTGGAGACAGCAGACTGTGGGTCCGCTCAGTCTCTGTAATTTCACGAGCCAACTCTTCACAGTAAACTTCTTCATGGGTGTGTGTACGTGTGTGAAAGTCGCTCAGTTGTGTCTGACTCTTTGCAACCCTATGGACTGTAGCCCGCCAAGCTCCTCTGTCCAAGGAATTCTCCAGGCCAGAATATTGGAGTGGGTTACCGTTCCCTTCTCCAGGGGATCTTCCCGACCCAGGGATCGAACCCAGGTCTCCCTCATTGCAAGTGGATTCTTTACCATCTGAGTCACCAGATCAATATATATTAATATATACATACCCACATGTGTGTGTGTATATATATGGCTTCCCAGGTGCCTCAGTGGTAAAGAATCCGTCAGCCAAGCAGAAGATATGGGTTCAATCTCTGGGCCAGGAAGATCCCCTGGAGGAGGAAACAGCTACCCACTCCAGGATTCTCGCCTGGGAAATCCCATGGACGGAGAAGCCTAGAGAGCTATAGTCCATGAGGTCAAAAGAATTAGACACAACTTAGTGACTAAATAACAACAACAACATAGGTATATTGTCAGTCGCTCAGGCATGTCCGACTCTTTGTGACCCATGAAGCAGAAATAGATGTTTTTCTGGATTCTCTTGCTTTTTCTATGATCCAACGGATGTTGGCAATCTGATCTCTGGTTCCTCTGCCTTTTCTAAATCCAGTTTGAACATCTGGAAGTTCTCAGTTCATGTATTATTGAAGCCTGGCTTGGAAAACTTTCAGCATTACTTTACTAGCGTGTGAGATGAGTACAATTGTGCAGTAGTTTGAACATTCTTTGGCATTGCAATTATTTTTTTATTATTGAAGTATAGTTGATTTACAATGTTGCGTTTCAGGTATATAGCAAAATGATTCAGTTATGTGTGTGTGTGTATATATATATATATATATATATATACACACACATATATACACATCTATATCTGTACTTTTTCAGATTCTTTTCCCTTATAGATTATTACAAGATACTGAGTATAGTATATAATATATGCAGATGACACCACCCTTATGGCAGAAAGTGAAGAAGAACTAAAGAGCCTCTTGATGAAAGTGAAAGAGAAGAGTGAAAAAGTTGGCTTAAAGCTCAACATTCAGAAAACTAAGATCATGGCATTTGGTCCCATCACTTCATGGGAAATAGATGGGGAAACAGTGAAAACAGTGTCAGACTTTATTTTTCTGGGCTCCAAAATCACTACAGATGGTGATTGCAGCCATGAAATTAAAAGACGCTTACTCCTTGGAAGGAAAGTTATGACCAACCTAGATAGCATATTGAAAAGCAGAGACATTACTTTGCCAACAAAGGTTCGTCTAGTCAAGGCTATGGTTTTTCCTGTGGTCATGTATGGATGTGAGAGTTGGACTGTGAAGAAGGCTGTGCCGGAAGAATTGATGCTTTTGAACTGTGGTGTTGGAGAAGACTCTTGAGAGTCCCTTGGACTGCAAGGAGATCCAACCAGTCCATTCTGAAGGAGATCAGCCCTGGGTGTTCTTTGGAAGGACTGATGCTAAAGCTGAAACTCCAGTACTTTGGCCACCTCATGCGAGGAGTTGACTCATTGGAAAAGACTCTGACGCTGGGAGGGATTGGGGGCAGGAGGAGAAGGGGACGACAGAGGATGAGATGGCTGGATGGCATCACTGACTCGATGGACATGAGTCTGAGTGAACTCCGGGAGTTGGTGATGGACAGGGAGGCCTGGCGTGCTGCGATTCATGGGGTCGCAAAGAGTCGGACACGACTGAGCGACTGAACTGAACTGAACTGAGTATAGTTCCTTGTGCTATACAGTAGGTCCCTGCTGGTTATTTATTTTATATATAGTAGTGTGCATATGTTCATCCCAAACTCCTAATTTACCCCTCCCCACTATATTCAGCTTTCTGAAGAACTGCCAAACTGTTTTCCAAAGTGGCTGCACCGTTTCACATTCCCCTCAGCAATGGATGAGGACTCAAATCTGTCCACAAGTTCACCAAAACAACAATAACAGGCAAGGGCTGTTGCCTGTCTTCGGGCTCCAGCCATCTGAGCAGGGGTGAAGTGGTAGCTCACTGTGGTTTTAAATTACATTTCCCAGATGACTAATGTTAAGCAGATTCACTTGTATATTTTCTTTAAAGAAACATTTCCTTAGATTCCTTGTCATTTTCTTAACTGAATGGTCTTTTTATTAACGAGTTGTAAGAGTTATTTTGCACATCCTTTTCTCTCATTCAGTGGGTTATTTTCCCACTTTCATAGTGTCCTTTGAAACACAAGTTTTCATTTTGATGATATCCAATTTATTTTTCTTCCGTTGCTTGTGCAAATCTATGAAACCACTGCCTAGCCCAAGGTCATGAAGATTTACGCCTGTGCTGTTTTTCATGTTTTATAGTTTTAGGTCTTAGACGTGTAGGTCTATGATCAGTTTTGAGTGGGATTTTACACATGGTGAGACAGAAGGGTCCAGCTTCAGTCTTCTGCGTATGGATATTCAGTTGTCCCAGCACTGTTTGTTACAAAGACTATTCTATCTCCATTGAGCAGTCTTGCTACTCCTGTGAAAAGTCAATTGATGATAAATGTATATCTAGTTCAAGCCTCTACACTTGCTACTTTACATGCTAATCCTACATTACCAGTAATAAAATGGCTAGCATATGGTATATAAGTTTCCACACATTTTTTTTAAAAAGCAAGATAATTTAATCCCATATCTTATAAAATTATCTCAGTAAATCTGAGATTTAAATCTGACTAAAAGTATGACCTGCTGACAGCTGCTCTAAGTGTTTACTGAGATACAACAGTGAAACAAAGTTTATTCCATTCCATAGAACACCTAAAAACCTGTCAATATTGCGAGACATGGAAGAAGTGGGAAGGTCACGAAGACACAGAAGGATGACAGGGGCCATAGTTTTATACATTTCTCCCTCACCCCATCTCCTCCCCAAAACTGTGTTTTACTCTTCTGCATCTTCTTTTACAATTTCATCTCCTTTATAGCCAAGGTTTTCAGATTTACTTACACACACACACTTCTCACTCACTCGCTAAGATAAACCTGTCTCTCTTCAGAGATACTCCCTGGCTAGCACTCCATCTCCTACACAGACAAGGTGTGAAACATGGTGAGTTAACTGGCCTTTCAGCTTGTCAACACACAGTTTTCCAGACCCAAACAATCTTGGAACGATCAGATCTGACCTGTGGCAGAGTGGGGATGCCAGCCTCAAAGGGTATAAAGTCACCACTGAAGGGTGTGGCATGCACACAAGACAGCCTTCTTGCTGGGGGAGGGCTTCTGACCCTTCCCCACACCCACTGCTCCCAGAAGACGTTGATTTTTCTCTCCTTTGCCACACTGTGCTAATTTTCCATTTCCATGTCTTGCTAGCCCACTCCTGTACTGTTCCATTGTCCCTACGTGCTTTCTAATTTTCCTATAACAAACATGTCTTGCTCTTGTAGTGAGATGAAATAGTTTTTAAAAGCACCAAAGAATGGTCCCCTAAGAGCATATACCAAAACGGCTTCTTACAAATCTAATTCAACAAGAATTTGCCATCTTAAGTGATTTTTAAACTTAATAATAAATAAAACTTGGACAGCGTTTACATTTACTCGTACAGTTCATGGCCCCCTCCCAGGCAAACTTAGAACGACCTCATGGGAAACAAAAAACTATTTCATTTCTTCCAATTTGTCATGTGCTACTGATCTCTGTGTCTGACAAATTTTTAAATCACACAGCACACACTTGTAATCTTATTAAGCACCATAAATAAGAGGAGAACCACTCTGACTTGGCCTGGCTGATTTCCTTCCCAACTCCTCTTATTCCTTAAAGACACGGGAAGAATGAGGTGTGTTTGTCGGCATTCACACCCCAAGCCTCCTCCAACAGGATATCTCCATCCGCTGCTCGCTTTTTGTTCATTGCTCAGAACAGGAAAACTCGCTTTCCTGCTTTCTCAATACCAAATGGGTTAGAGCAGCGAGGGAAAACATCCCCTCAGAACCCACCCCAAGGCTACACAGAGGGCAAGAGAAACAAAAGCTGGTCCATTCTTTTCCCAAATATTCCCCTGGCAGGCAGCCGAGGGCTGCGCCAGCTCAGTGGTTTAATATCCTGTCGCTTCGGCGGAAAAGATAGAGAATTAGGAAGCTGCCAGCCCAGGAAGCCAGAATCTGCTCTGCTGGTGTTAATATCTATCTGCTGGGCATCCATCACACCACCACCTTCCGCAGAAAGAAAAGCCGGCCCATTGGCAGACAAGTGACAGAATCAGGAAAAGGCCTACGGAAAGGTACACGGTTTAGAAGACAAGGGGTCCAGGAAAACCATCAACAGAAGGAATCCTTTTTAATTTTAGAAAAATTGTAAAGAAGCATTAGGGAAACAAAAGAGAAAAATCATCATTAAGGTTTGTGCAGAATGTCTAGACAGAGTCCAAGCAGGAAAGAATGAGGACAAGTAAAAGAGGAAAAGCAATCTCAGGGCACACCAGAAAGACATGATAACCTGTTCATATCCGGTGAGCCCAAAGTCACACCATGAGTGATGGCCCAGAAGCCCCAGTTTCTCATCCTCTGTCATCCCCTTCTCCTCCTGCCCTCAATCTTTCTCAACATCAGGATCTTTCCAATGAGTTGTCTCTTCACATCAGGTGGCCAAAGTATTAGAGCTTCAACTTCAGCATCAGTCCTTCCAATGAATATTCAGGGTTATATTCTTGGCAGCTGAAGATGGAGACACTCTATACAGTCAGCGAAAACAAGACCTGGAGCTGACTGTGGTTCGGATCATGAGCTCCTTATTTTAAGATTCAGACTTATATTGAAAAAAGTAGAAGGGCCTGGCGGCGGGGTAATATACACAGTCCTACCAAATCCTAGGGCTGGGCCTTACCTGGGTGTGGGACATGAGGAAGCAGAAAAGGGAAGAGTGAGAGAGCGACAAACACACGAAAAATACTTAGCACTACTACCACTGTCACCATACTGAGGAACAGCCAGGGAGCGACCACAGTCTCCAAAATCACTGCAGACAGCCACTGTAGCCACAAAATTTAGAGACACTTGTTCCCTGGAAGAAAAGCTATGACAAACCTAGCAGCATATTAAAAAGCAGAGATGTCACTTTGCCAACAAAGGTCCATGTAGTCAAAGTCATGCTTTTTCCAGTCATCATGTACAGATGTCAGAGAAGGCTGAGCGCAGAAGAACCGATGCTTTCAAATTGTGGTGTTGGAGAAGACTCTTGAGAGCCCCTTGGACTGCAAGGAGATCAAACCAGTCCATCCTAAAGGAAATCAGTCCTGAATATTCATTCAAAGGACTGATCTGAAGTTTCAATACTTCAGCCACCTGAGGTGAAGAGCAGACTAACTGGAAAAGACCCTGATGCTGGGAAAGATTGAGGGCAGGAAGAGAAGGGGATGACAGAGGATGAGATGGCTGGATGGTATCACCGACTCAATGGACCTGAGTTTGACCAAACTCCTGGAGATAGTGAAGGACAGGGAAGCCTGGCGTGCAGTCCACAGGGTCCTAAAGAGCTGGACACGACTTAGCAACTGAACAACAGCAACAGTATCAAAGGAAGATGGGATTTCAAAGAGGCGAGATCTATGGCCAAAGGCAGCAAAGAAATCCAAGAGGAGGAAAACTGAGAACGCTTTTCCATCTATAATTTATCAACCCATGCAGTGACTTAGCTTGTATCAGAAATGTTAAAGAAGCTCACATCCAAAGATGAACTGGGGCCCCATTGTACAAAGCAGTCACATTTATATTCTCTTGTCTAAACCAAGTAAATGACAGAAATATGCACAAAAAAATGGGTAACAAAATGAATTACTTATTATTTATCTTCTCTCTAAATAATTATGAACCTACCATTTTTAAAGGCTTTAACTTTTCCTTAAAAGGGGACGGGGGGAAAGGTCATTCCAGAAAACTGATATGAAGGCAGACTATCAGCCTTGAGGACATAGTGGTAGAGAAGGCAGCTGGTTGGGGCACGCTAATTACGGAGCAGTTTAAAAAGGACAACATGGGTTTTTAAAGCTATCTGCTCTACCCTAAACACTCTAAAAAAGGAAGGCCCCTAGCAGCTCACTGCTGATCCCCTTCTCCAGTGGGGGTGGAGAGTGGGACATGAGACTCTCACCTGTCTGTTTATCTGAAAGCAGGAGACCAGATAAACTGGACGCTGGACACTCCCTTCAAAGCCTGAGGAAGAGGCGTGAGTGTTCTCGGATTTCTATGTCACCTCCTTCCTGGTCTCCCACCTGCAACCTAAGGCTATGTTTAATGCCTCCAGCTTCCCAATCTCACTTAGCCATGGACGACCCAGCTCACCCCGGTGCAGGACGTGGAAGGATTATTGGTAAACATTTACTAAATAAATAACCAATCCATGGCTGCAGATGGTGAGTGCAGCCATGAAATTAAAAGATGCTTGCTCTTTGGAAGAAAAGTTATGACAAGCCTAGACAGCATATTAAATAGCAAAGACATTACTTTACTGACAAAGGTCTGCATAGTCAAAGCTATCTATGTATGTGAGAGCTGGACCATAAAGAAAGCTGAGCACCGAAGAATTGATGCTTTTGAACTGTGGTGTTGGAGAAGACTCTTGAGAGTCCCTTGCACTGCAAGGAGATCAAACCAGTCCATCCTAAAGGAAATCAGTCCTGGGTGTTCATTGGAAGAACTGATGCTGAAGCTGAAGCTCCAATACTTTGGCCACCTGATGTGAAGAGCCGACTCATTGGAAAAGACCCTGATACTGGGAAAGACTGAAGGCATAAGAAGGGATGACAGAGGATGAGATGGTTGGACGGCATCACTGACTCCATGGACATGAGTCTGAGCAAACTCCGGGGGTTGGTGATGGACAGGGAGGCCTGGCATGCTGCAGTCCATGGGGTTGCAAAGAGTCAGACATGACTGAGCAACTGAACTGCACTGAAACCAAATCCAATCAGGCTCAAATACTTACCAGCTTTATCCCAAAATTCTTCTTACACATGACCTCTTTACCTCTTGCCTAATTATGGCAAAGCACCATAAGTAACATATAAACCCCCAGTTCTCTGTCTCCATCCCCACCCTAGCCACTGGGCTCAGCATCGCTGTCACCGTATTTTCTTAGCAAAGCTCTGATCCAGGCACCTTCCAGTGCAAAAACCCAAACAAAGAAAAAAGTTCACACCCAGCACACACTCTTTCCAGCCCTCCTTGGGTCACCAGGATCTGGCTGCTCTCCCAACAGCACACCAGACTCAAAAGACCACGTTCAGCAGACTTCCTCCCTCAAGACCTTCACCTTAGGGTCCCTCTACCCAGAGGAGCTGTCATCTCTCAAATCAACTTCCAGCTCAAATTGCCACCATCCTCATTAAGCTCTTTATGATTCCCTCCACTACTCTCCTTGCTGTTCAGTTCAGTGGCTCAGTCATGTCCGACTCTTTGTGACCCCATGAATTGTAGCACGCCAGGCCTCCCTGTCCATTACCAACTCCCAGAGTTTACTCAAACTCATGTCCATCAAGTCGGTGATGCCATCCAGCCATCTCATCCTCTGTCATCCCCTTCTCCTCCTGCCCCCAATCCCTCCCAACATAAAGGTCTTTTCCAATGAGTCACCTCTTCGCATGAGGTGGCCAAAGTATTGGAGTTTCAGCTTCAGCATCAGTTCTTCCAATGAACACCCAGGACTGATCTCCTTTAGGATGGACTGGTTAGATCTCCTTGCAGTCCAAGGGACTCTCAAGAGTCTTCTCCAACACTACAGTTCAAAAGCATCAATTCTTCAGCGCTCAGCCTTCTTCACAGTCCAACTCTCACACCCATACATGACCACAGGAAAAACCATAGCCTTGACTAGATGGACCTTTGTTGGCAAAGTAATGTCTCTGCTTTTCAATATGCTATCTAGGTTGGTCATAACTTTCCTTCCAAGGAGTAAGCGTCTTTTAATTTCATGGCTGCAATCACCATCTGCAGTGATTTTGGAGCCCCCAAAAATAAAGTCTGACACTGTTCTCACTGTTTCCCCATCTATTTCCCATGAAGTGATGGGACCAGATGCCACGATCTTAGTTTTCTGAATGTTGAGCTTTAGGCCAACTTTTTCACTCTCCTCTTTCACTTTCATCAAGAGGCTTTTTAGCTGT
>NW_011495078.1:11473516-11474375 GCF_000754665.1 Bison bison bison | reverse complement strand
GATATTTTTCCCGGCAATCTTGATTCCAGCTTGTGCTTCTTCCAGCCCAGCGTTTCTCATGATGTACTCTGCATAAAAGTTAAATAAGTAGGGTGACAATATACAGCCTTGACGTACTCCTTTTCCTATTTGGAACCAGGCTGTTGTTCCATGTCCAGTTCTAACTGTTGCTTCCTGACCTGCATATAGGTTTCTCAAGAGGTAGGTCAGGTACTCTGGTATTCCCATCTCTTTCAGAATTATCCACAGTTTATTGTGATCCACACAGTAAAAGGCTTTGGCATAGTCAATAAAGTAGAAATAGATGTTTTTCTGGTACTCTCTTGCTTTTTTGATGATCCAGTGGATGTTGGCAATTTGATCTCTGGTTCCTCTGCCTTTTCTAAAACCAGCTTGAACATCAGGAAGTTCACGGTTCACATATCGCTGAAGCCTGGCTTGGAGAATTTTGAGCATTACTTTACTCAAAGTAATGAGTAAAGTACTCATTGAGATGAGTGCAATTGTGCAGTAGTTTGAGCATTCTTTGGCATTGCCTTTCTTTGGGATTGGAATGAAAACTGACCTTTTCCAGTCCTGTGGCCACTGCTGAGTTTTCCAGACTTGCTGGCATATTGAGTGCAGCACTTTCACAGCATCATCTTTCAGGACTTGAAATAGCTCAACTGGAATTCCATCAACTCCACTAGCTTTGTTCATAGAGATGCTTTCTAAGGCCCACTTGAATTCACATTCCAGGATGTCTGGCTCTAGGTGAGTGACCACACCATTGTGATTCTCTGGGTCCTGAAGATCTTTTTTGGACAGTTCTTCTGTGTATTCTTGCCACCTCTTCTTAATATCTTCTGCTTCTGTTAGG
>NW_011495078.1:11473102-11473416 GCF_000754665.1 Bison bison bison | reverse complement strand
CTGACACTGTTCTCACTGTTTCCCCATCTATTTCCCATGAAGTGATGGGACCAGATGCCACGATCTTAGTTTTCTGAATGTTGAGCTTTAGGCCAACTTTTTCACTCTCCTCTTTCACTTTCATCAAGAGGCTTTTTAGTTCTTATCCACTTTCTGCCATAAGGGTGGTATCATCTACATATCAGAGGCTATTGATATTTTTCCCGGCAATCTTGATTCCAGCTTGTGCTTCTTCCAGCCCAGCGTTTCTCATGATGTACTCTGCATAAAAGTTAAATAAGTAGGGTGACAATATACAGCCTTGACGTACTCCT
>NW_011495078.1:11462662-11472892 GCF_000754665.1 Bison bison bison | reverse complement strand
CTCTGGGTCCTGAAGATCTTTTTTGGACAGTTCTTCTGTGTATTCTTGCCACCTCTTCTTAATATCTTCTGCTTCTGTTAGGTCCAGAATGTGGTCCACTGGAGAAGGGAATGGCAAACCACTTCAGTATTCTTGCTTTGAGAACCCCATGAACAGTATGAAAAGGCAAAATGATAGGATACTGAAAGAGGAACTCCCCAGGTCAGTAGGTGCCTAATACGCTATTGGAGACCAGTGGAGAAATAACTCCAGAAAGAATGAAGGGATGGAGCCAAAGCAAAAACAATACCCAGTTGTGGATGTGACTGGTGATAGAAGCAAGGTCCGATGCTGTAAAGAGCAATATTGCATAGGAACCTGGAATGTTAGGTCCATGAATCAAGGCAAATTGGAAGTGGTCAAACAGGAGATTTAGTTCTAGGAATCAGCGAACTAAAATGGACTGGAATGGGTGAATTTAACTCAGATGACCATTATATCTACTACTGTGGACAGGAATCCCCTTAGAAGAAATGGAGTAGCCATCATGGTCAACAAAAGAGTCCGAAATGCAGTACTTGGATGCAATCTCAAAAATGACAGAAGGATCTCTGTTCGTTTCCAAGGCAAACCATTCAATACCACGGTAATCCAAGCCTATGCCCCAACCAGTAACACTGAAGAAGCTGAAGTTGAACGGTTCTATGAAGACCTACAATACCTTCTAGAACTAACACCCAAAAAAGATGTCCTTTTCATTATAGGGGACTGAAATGCAAAAGTAGGAAGTCAAGAAACACCTGGAGTAACAGGCAAATTTCGTCTTGGAGTATGGAATGAAGCAGGGCAAAGGCTAATAGAATTTTGCCAAGAGAACGCACTGGTCATAGCAAACACCCTCTTCCAACAACACAAGAGAAGACTCTACACATGGACATCACCAGATGGTCAACACCAAAATCAGATTGATTATATTCTTTGCAGCCAAAGATGGAGAAGCTCTATATAGTCAGCAAAAACAAGACCGGGAACTGACTGTGGCTCAGATCATGAGCTCCTTATTGCCAAATTTAGACTTAAATTGAGGAAAGTAGGGAAAGCCACTAAACCATTCAGGTATGACCTAAATCAAATCCCTTATGATTATACAGTGGAAGTGAGAAATAGATTTAAGGGACTAGATCTGATGGATAGAGTGCCTGATGAACTATGGATGGAGGTTCGTGACATCGTACCATCCCCAAGAAAAAGAAATGCAAAAAAGCAAAATGGCTGTCTGGGGAGGCCTTACAAATAGCTGTGAAAAGAAGAGAAGCAAAAAGCAAAGGCGAAAAGGAAAGATATATGCATGTGAATGCAGAGTTCCAAAGAATAGCAAGGAGAGATAAGAAAGCCTTCCTCAGCGATCAATGCAAAGAAATAGAGGAAAACAATAGAATGGGAAAGACTGGAGATCTCTTCAAAAAAATGAGAGATACCAAGGGAACATTTCATGCAAAGATGGGCTCTTTGCTGAGTAACCATTAATTTTCTTATCTTCGATTTGTTATTCGTGTTTAGTTGTTGAATCGTGTCCGACTCTTTTGTGACCCCATGGACTATAGCCCACCAGGCTCCTCTGTCCAGGGGATTTCCCAGGCAAAGAACACTGGATTGAGTTGTCATTTCCTTCTCCAGGGGATCTTCCTGACCCAGGGATCAATCCCACATCTCCTGCATTGGCAGGTGAATTCTTTACCACTGAACAACGTGGGAAGCTCATCTTCAGTTTAAACATGTATAAAGTTTATTTGGCCATCTTCTCTCCCCTATCAGTCCTTCAGCAAGGTAGGAAAGGATATCTTATTCATCCTGGTTCCCCCTAGGTGCTCAGTGCTTGGCACAGGCAGGAGCCCAACGGATGTTCAATTAACTCCGTGCATGTGTACAACATGGAGAATGCAGTGAGTAGTTTATAACAACTGTAAGAGGAATATATCCTTTAAAAATTGTGAATCAATATTACCTGGTGGCTCAGCTGGTAAAGAATCTACCTGCAATGCGGGAGACCTGGGTTCAATCCCTGGGTTGGAAAGATCCCCTGGAAAAGGGAATAGCTACCCACTCCAGTATTCTGGCCTGGAGAATTCCATGGACTGCATAGTCCATGGGGTCGCAGAGTCGAACACAAAGGACCAACTTTCACTTCACATACATACTGTACAGCTGTAACATATAATATTGAACATCAACTATAGTTCAGTCAGTTCAGTCGCTCAGTCATGTCCGACTCTTTGCAACCCCATGAACCGCAGCACGCCAGGCCTCCCCGTCCATCACCAACTCCTGGAGTTTACTCAAACCCATGTCCATCAAGTCGGTGATGCCACCCAACCATCTCATCCTCTGTCGTCCCCTTCTCCTCCTGCCCTCAATCTTTCCCAGCATCAGGTTCTTTTCAAATGAGTCAGTTCCTCACATCAGGTGGCCAAAGTATTGGAGTTTTAGCTTCAACATCAGTCCTTCCAATGAATATCCAAGACTGATCTCCTTTAGGATGGACTGGTTAGCTCTCCCTGAAGTCCAAGGGACTCTCAATAGTCTTCTCCAACACTACAGTTCAAAAGCATCAATTCTTCGGCGCTCAGCTTTCTTTATAGTCCAATTCTCACATCCATACATGACCACTGGAAAAACCATAGCCTTGACTAGACGGACCTTTGTTGGCAAAGTAATGTCTCTGCTTTTGAATATGCTGTCTAGGTTGGTCATAACTTTCCTTCCAAGGAGTAAGCGTCTTTTAATTTCATGGCTGTAATCACCATCTGCAGTGATTCTGGAGTCCAGAAAAATAAAGTCAGCCCTTGTTTCCCCATCTGTTTGCCATGAGGTGATGGGACCGGATGCCATGATCTTCGTTTTCTGAATGTTGAGCTTTAGGCCAACTTTTTCACTCTCCTGTTCCACGTTCATCAAGAGGCTCTTTAGTTCTTCTTCACTTTCTGCCATAAGGGTGGTGTCATCTGCATATCTTAGGTTATTGATATTTCTCCCGGCAATCCTGATTCCAGCTTGTGCTTCTTCCAGCACAGCGTTTCTGCATAGAAGTTAAATAAGCAGGGTGACAATATACAGCCTTGACGTACTCCTTTACCTATTTGGAATCAGTCTGTTGTTCCATGTCCAGTTCTAACTGTTGCTTCCTGACCTGCATACAGGTTTCTCAAGAGGCAGGTCAGGTGGTCTGGTATTCCCATCTCTTTCAGAATTTTTCACAGTTTATTGTGATCCACACAGTCAAAAGCTTTGGCATAGTACAATTAAAAACTTAAAATCTATTCAGATACATAGAAATACAGATGTGGAAGCACCTGTAATATGTATATTTATTTGTCAGTCAAGCACTTGTTCATTTCTTTTCCCAAGGGCTTACTAACATAATCCATACAGTCTTAAAGTAGGAAGCAAAAATCAAAATCAATCAATGAAACTAAATAAGAATTTAGCCTAAACCAAGTAATGTACCTTTACATAGAACCAGTTTTAGTATTTTATGAATAAAGATATTCCTCTGCACTTGAAAAGTGGCGCTTGTCATGTATCAGCTACGCCTGTTATTACATATCATTATCAGTATTGTCACCTCTCAGTATTAGCCTAACTGCAATCAGCAGGATGTCACCTTGCCTCCAACAGCCCCCATGCTAAGTAGTCACTATCTTTTACAATCACTGAAAACCCAGGCAATAGCACCCTGCAAATCTGTGTTCCACAGAGCTTAAAGTCACCAACAATTTTGCATAAAAAACTGAATTTCCTTTTCATGCACAGTTCTCACAATCAATTCAGATTATTTTTAATCTGGAGCCCCACGAAAATTGGTTTCCTTTTCACTTCTGAAGAAAGCTGAGGTTTTACAGTTCTTACACCCTCAATGATAGCAATATAAATAGCTATGATAATACACTACCATATTATTTAACATAAGTTTAATATGTTAATATGATACTATATTATTTAACATAAGTTTCATATGACTTAAGGACTAAATAAGGATCCAGATCCAAATCCTTGCATATTTGGGGGTCTTTGAGACTCAGAACATATTTTAGATGCCATGAGAAATAAATTTCTTAAATGCCCAATCTGTTCTTCCTAGTTGGCAAATTACTTGTGCACAGCTAAAGATCTTAATTTAGGCCTCTTTAGGACGTCCATAGCAACATTATCATAAAAATGAAACCCATTCCCTCCCTCTCTTGCACTCCTGGTCGGTGCCTTTGAGCCTCACCCACAATTCCCACTGCACTCTTCCCATTGAGGTACATTTCCTCTATTTAATACCTTCATGAGACAAACATCCTGTCACTACTCCTACAGTGAACATGCAGGTCAAGCTTCATGTTTCCTGGGTCTCAGGAAAGCAGTGTAATAGTTGAGGTCCCAGTACGCTTCTGGTCCCCCAAAAGCCACCTTCACTCTCAGCACATTCCTAGGAACTTGACCTGCTCTCGTCGCAACTGTCCTTCTTCCTTCCAGGGTGCAAACAGCCAAGAGGCAAAAGACTGTTGAAGGAGAACACCAACCCAAGAGCTCCCTGGGTCCTGTCTGCGCTCCTTTTCCCTCTAGGCTGCACACTCTCCGAGGACAAGGTTTATCTCAACGTTTATCCTTCAGAGTCTATTGAGTACATTGATGACCAGAGACAACTGGGGATCTAGTGAACATTACAGCACAAGAGCTTAAAAAATGGTATTAACAACAGGGCATTTTTGTCTGCTAATGTCATTGTTAAGTAGCCAAATAGAAAAAAATGCCTCAAGATCTGCTAAGATCCCAACTAAAGGATAAACAAGAGAAGCTGAATCTCAGGAGGCTCCAGGGCAAGACACCCTGGCCTGATAATAGAGAAGATCACGAGGAAGCCTGGAGCAGAGGAGACTGGGCTCTGGCCTCTGCCCCTCCTCTCCCAAAGGTCACCTCTGATGGAAATGAGCTCCAGGGCAGCACCAGGCCAGGCTCCAGAGCAAAAAACCCGGTCAGAAAGGAGCTTAAATCCCCTGCAGGCTGGTCAGCGTCCCCCTACGTCGCACAGGTGACACTGGGTCAAGACCATGAAGAGGCGGGCATCACAGGGGGAGTCCAGGTCTCCTGACAGGGAGTATGGGGCTCACTGCGGCATGCTGGGAGGATGGGGGGTAGGTGGGTGGGGCTTGCTTTAAGACACCAAGACGCCAAGTGGTAAGCAAAGAAGTCAGGACTCTTCCTGGTCATTTCCAACAACTGAAGCTATGGGAGAGGACATCTGTGATTCTCTCAGATTCTGGAAGCTATTCTGGACCCCTCTCCCCAGTATCCACCAAAGGAGCCCATCCCCACCATCCCACCTAGACAGTCTCCAGCAGGTACGCCTGATACAGTAACTGGAGAAACACACTGTGTCAGGAATCTCAGCCCATCTCGGGTTTAAGTGGCTTCTAGTTTTAAGTCCCCTGCATGGATCACAGCCTTGCTGTGATGAAGGGGCTTGCATGACTCAATGAAGCTGTGAGGAGACAGTGGAGCCTGGCATGCTGCAGACCATGGGGACACAAAGAGGCAGACAGGACTGAGGGACTGAAGAACAACAAATTTGATACATTAATTGGCTTCTGATAAATTAAAATTTGATGTATTAATTAGTTTTTCACAAAATCACCTACAAAGAAATCAGTAGAGTACACACATTCTTCCATAAAAAAAAAATCATAAAATAGTTATTTCTATTCTTTTGAAAACAAATAACCAACATTCTCTCAGAAGGTTTTCTTCCAAGAATAAAAAACATTTTAAATGGCTATGAACATATTAAAAGACTGGAGAGAAAAAAAAAAAATTAACCTCAGAGATTAAATACGCTGTAAATTCTAGCTAGTGTAATGGTTTATAAATGAATGTAATATACTATAAATATTATGGCACCTCTGCTATCACCATAGGAACTCTGCTTTCTACTTAAGAAAACAGCAATATGTTAGAATGACAGATTAAATAAATTCTCTAAATAGTATTACAAACGCAACTCTTTCTGTAATGATATAACTTGAACAAACTGCCATTTATAGCTGAATATTTATTTTAGCCAAGGGAAAGCAGCCTGAAAGGTAAAATGACCTAGATTAACAGAGTTTATTATTCTACATTAAAGAACTTTAGGTTAGTAGGTCCAGGAAAGGTTTTTTCCCTCAAGCTACATAATTATTTTAACCAAAGTACACATAAAACTATGATCTTATATCCCTTAAAAAATATTATTTGACTACTAAATTAATTCTTCCTTCATCAATAAGTTTCTATTGAGATCTTTTTTAGATTAATCTTGTCATTCTGGCTTTTTTATTTCTTTCTCTCTGTCCTAATATTCCTTAAACCAAAATGAAGAATGTATTTCTTGGCTTATGGAAAAGTGAATGTCAATCACCCATAAACTGGCTTAGGACTAATGAAATATATAAACGGGAAAGAGATCATGGTACAAATAGATGTTTCATATTCTGATATTATCTGATTACCACGGTCTGTAAAGATATTTGATGAAATGCAAGAGCAAACAAGGTAAATTCAATTATTTCCTGTGATCAGCAGAAAATACATTGGATCAAGAGCCATAAACTGGATCTCACTCCTGTCTGTAATACAGACTGTATGACCACAGACAAATCAGTTAACCACAGCACACCTTATCTTCCTCATCTGTAAAACTAGGAAGCTGGAACACACAACCTCTAAACTACCTTTTACCTCCAAAACAGTATGATTTCTACCAACCCAGAGAATTCATGGTACTTTCCAGAAAGGCATATAATGATTTGAGTTAACCATTTAAAAGTTTCTGAGAAACTCAAATTTTAAAATGATATCTTCTGACAGTCCCTGCCATCTTATCAAGAAAAAATGTCAGCTATCAGCCAGGTGACCTTAAGTGAGTCACTTGATTTCTCTAGTCTGCAGTCTCCTCATCAAAAAAGAAATTTAAAAAAAAAAACAAAAACAAAAACTCACTATCCCTGTCTGTCGAACTAGATTTTCCAGAGGCCCAAGCAAGATGTTCTTTGGAAAGGATTTCATAAAACTGCCAAACGCAAGATTTAATTATTTAACCTGGGTCTCCTTCCTCCTTGAACATTCAAAACAGAACTCTTAACTGGTTGACAATATTTCTGCTACCAAGATGCACGTGTATATCTTATTCCAGGCACACATTTTACATTAAGGTGCACACGTACATAAACGTTAAGAGGTACAATTTTCAAAGAGTACTAATTGGAGTGTCTTAAAGAAGCACCAAAATTTTCCTTCTATATTCATTACTTTTTTCTTGATAATTATCTATTCACTTATGAAAGCTAGATAAGAAACATTAGAATATATAAAGAACAAGTCATATTCCCTTTTCATGCATTTTCTTTCAAAATTTCTCTTACCCACAGGTTATTTCTTTCACAACTGTGACATGCCTATTAATGTTTCCACGTACTATTTCTTTTTCACCCAACATTATAATTTTCCTGTTATAAGTTCTCCTGAAGGAGCTCTATTAGAGTTATATGATATTCCTTTAGGATGCCCTCATAAATCACAAAAGCGTGTACTATTGGGTATATACTGTGCACCAGACCCTATTCTAAGTGTTTTTTACGCATCTTCTCACTTAATCACCACAAACATCTACAAGAAAGTGTCATTATGATATCCATTCCTGGGGTCGAGAGATTGAGAAAGCAGGGCTTTCTCTGAAGAGCTGGGTCTAGGATCTCCTGACCCCAGGTTCTTATCCAATATATCCTACCACCACTTGTCACAGAATTACTCCCCTATTAACAGAACTTGGGTATACCAGGGTATTTCCTATGTCCCAGAAGTCAGAGACTAAACATCTGATATTTACCTTATTCCTGAAACAAGAGCATAGTTTAATTTTTTAGATTAATCATCATTTTTGCTTTTTGTTTCTATCTGTCCTCCTTCCTAATGGACTTCCCTGGGGGCTCAGAGAGTAAACAATCCTCCTGCCAATGCAGGAAACCTGGGTTCATTCCCTGGTTCAGTAAGATATCCTGGAGAAGTAAATGGCAACCCATTCCAGTATTTCCTGCCAGTTCAGCTGGTAAAGAATCTGCCTTCAATGAAGGAGACTCCAGTTCAATTCCTGGGCTGGGAAGATTCACTGGAGGAGAAGGGATAAGCTACCCACTCCAGCATTCTTGGGCTTCCCTGGTGGCTCAGCTGGTAAAGAATCCGCCTGCAATGTGGGAGACCTGGGTTCAATCCCTAGGTTGAGAAGATCCCCTGGAGAAGAGAATAGCTACCCACTCCAGTATTCTGGCCTAAAAAATCCCATGGGCTCGCAGAGTTGGACATGACTGAGCGACTTTTACTTCCTGGAGAAGGAAATGGCAACCCAATCCAGTATTCTTGCCTGGAAAATTCCCATGGACAGAGGAGCCTGGTAGGCTACAGTCCATGCAGTCACAAAGAGTTGAACACAAGTGAAGTGACTTACGGAGAAGGCAATGGCACCCCACTCCAGTACTCTTGCCTGGAAAATCCCATGGACGGAGGAGACTGGTAGACTGCAGTCCATGGGGTCGCTGGGAGTCGGACACAACTGAGTGACTTCACTTTCATTTTTCACTTTCATGCATTGGAGAAGGAAATGGCAACCCACTCCAGTGTTCTTGCCTGGAGAATCCCAGGGACAGGGGAGCCTGGTGGGCTGCCGTCCATGGGGTCGCACAGAGTCGGACACGACTGAAGCGACTTAGCATCAGCAGCAGCAGCAGAAGTGACTTAGCATATACCATAATACTTCTTCATCAACAAAATAGTGTTTATACTTTAAAAAGTGAACAACCTATATACACTGTTTATTTGTTTTTAACTCTTCATGGTAAAGAACTTTCCTTAATCTATATGACAGAATGTGTATTTTCTCTATGAAAACAGTATGTGAATCTGTAAATACAAAAGAATTTGAGAATAAACTTCTCGTGGCCAATGGAGACTGTAGGCAGTTCACTGACATTTGCTTTCAGATTCAGTTTCAGATTAACATTCAACAAATGTTAATCTATAATAAATTAAGTGGGCATGTCTCTAACACACGCACTGACCCAACCAGCCTCCCTAAGCAGACATACCCAAGCACTATCTTAACTGGATTTATTCCTGCCAACTTCAAAGAAATGGGGGACAGGGAGATTCCAACACACCATTTGGCATTAGAGTCCTGATCAGACTATAAGTCTCCTTGCCTTCAACTTGCTGATAAGAGTTAAAGGAGTCCATTCAAGAAAAAGTGACAGAGATGTAAACAAAACCGAAAAAAACTTCCTCATCCAAGTACCCTTGATGATTTGCAGAACTGATGACTCTAGTGATAGAAAAACACTTCCAGATTTTTATTCTTTGTGTTTTTGTTTTGCTCTCAGATAAACGAGTTACCAAATACCTAACATAAGAATCAGATCACTGTGTCATTTTACACACTGGAGTTCAACAGAGTTGGTGAAAACAAACTGCCGTAAAAAAGGAAATTAACTTTACTTGTATTAAAATGTGTTCGGGTCAGTTCAGTCTCTCAGTCGTGTCCAACTCTTGCGACCCCACGGACTGCAGCACGCCAGGCTTCCCTAGCCATCACCAAGTTACGGTTAAACTGTGTAGCCGCTCTCAAAACTTATGCAAAGGTCATACAGGTGTACTGCCAACCGCTTTTTCCTAAACTAAAGCAGACAAAGGGCCAGCCCCAAAATGATGCATTCTTACTTACATGAATGTTATCAAATCTATCAGGCGGCAATGAGAAACTAATGATACAACACATCCTGTACATTAGGAAAATTAACCTGGCGGAGGGAGACAGGCTGGAATGAAATAAATAGAAATTGCAGGGGAGACAGACAAATTAGGGGCAGTGGGGAATCAAAAAAAGATTTTAAAACAAAACATGTCAGATGTAGAGACTTTAGGAATCTTTCATCATCAAAATATACAGTTATTGCTGTTTAGTCACTCAGTCATGTCCAACTCTGCGACCCCATGGACTGCGGCACTCCAGGCTTCCCCGGCCTTCACCATTTCCCGGAGTTTGCGCACTCGTATCTGTTGAGCTGGTGATGCCAAAAGTACTTATATATATATATATATGCATAACTGAATTACTTTGCTGTACACCTGAAGCTAATACAACATTGTAAATCAACTACATTTCAATAAAAATTTTAAAAATCA
>NW_011495078.1:11455164-11462562 GCF_000754665.1 Bison bison bison | reverse complement strand
GGGCTATTGCTGCCGCTGCTGCTAAGTCACTTCAGTCGTGTCCGACTCTGTGCGACCCCATAGACAGCAGCCCACCAGGCCCCGCCGTCCCTGGGATTCTCCAGGCAAGAACACTGGAGTGGGGTGCCGTTTCCTCCTCCAACGCATGAAAGTGAAAAGTGAATGTGAAGTCGCTCAGTCGTGTCCGACTCTTAGCGACCCCACGGACTGCAGCCCACCAGGCTCCTCCGTCCGCGGGATTTTCCAGGCAAGAGTACTGGAGTGGGGTGCCATTGCCTTCTCCTATATGTCTATTGAGCCCCTGCTAATTGCCAGGTACTGGGGAAACCATAGTGAACCAACAGGCCAGGGAGGGAAACAGAGGTCACACAAACATATGTATCCGTCAATATATAACTTGTGTTAAGCGGTACAAAGGAAAGAACAGTCTGGGTGGATAGGCAAGGCCTCTGAGAGGCAAGGACCTGCAGGCACAGTTCCAAAGACCCAGGCGGGTGGCCTGGCCATGAGGAAGGAGGCAGGGTGGTGATTTCTATACGAGGCAGGGGCAAGAGCTCTTGCCAAGGCCGTGGGGTACGAGAGAGCCTGGCAACCAGAAGATGGAAAAGCCGGGCTGGTGAGCAATGCACAGGTGGTGCCTAGTAAGGAGAGTACCTTATAGTCCAGGGAAGAGGCTCCTAATCCCAGGGCAGCGGGAGGCAGTGTGGGCACCGGTGTGGTGTGCAGCGCGCTCAGTTGTGTTCAACTCTTTTGTGACCCCATGGACTGTAGCCCACCAGGCTCCTCTGTCCATGGAATTTTCCAGGTAAGAACAGTGGAGTGGGTTGCCATTTCCTATTCCAACTGGTGCGTTAAGGATTCAGAACTGAAGTCCTAGGGATGGAGTAAGAGTGGAAGCAGAGACCAGAGAGGAAGGGTGTTAACCGGCAGGGGCCAGAGGAGAGGCAGGAGCCGGAGGACGGGGTGGCAGGTGGCAGCAGCCCGGAGCGCGGCTCACCACAGACCTCCGCTCTCCAAAGGCCCACAGGCGGGACCAGGCTTCCCTGCCCTCTGCAGTTGGGAGTGTGGCCAAGAGATTTGCTTTAGCCGACAGAACATAAGCCAAAGGGATGGGTGGAAACCCAAGAACCTATGAGGGAGACCCCACATGCTTTCCTGGCACAAGAAAACCCACCTCTTTCAAGGCAGGGGCCATCTCATGGCTTAAGGGGTGAGGACTGAGACTCTGCCCCACACTAAGGGCAAAACCAGGCTGCGGGGCCACAGCCTGAAGTCACCCCGTGGTTAGTATTAAAGCGGTAACAGAACCCAGGTCCCCGAACTTGACCACAGGCCTCACTGCCTCCCGACATGATCAGGGAAGAATTTTCTCAAGTCATTATTCTTCTAAAACTAAACTTCATGGCATCATAAACAACCCAACCCCACAATTCATTTAGATTACTGTTAAGACCTTTAGAGAGTTTGCAGTGGGTCGGTGGTTTACATTTTTTGCCCTGAACCCTCAGCACTGTGACTTTAGACGCTGTCATTTAGGTATATTTCAGTCCAGTCCTCAGGGGGAGTTCCTACAGTTGTTTAAGAACTGAGCCAAAGAATGGAGCATGTTAAAGTTCTTGATACATATAGCCCAGCTCAAGTAGTCATAGCATTCATCGCGTTAAAAAACCTAGGAGACACAATTCTCATAAAATGCCATATGAATGGAACTGTGAGATGAGGCGACCCTGCAAACAAAAGTGCCTGGCTCGCCCATCCTTGCAAAACCTTCTCTATCTTTGCAAATTTATCGGGCAAAGATAGCATCCTGTTTTAATTAGTGTTTCTGTAATCATTGGCAGGGCTGAACTTTTTTTTTTTTCCTGTTCTTTATTGGCTAACTGTATTCCTTTCTTTGAGGAACTACCTATGAATGTCCTTTCCTATTTTTCTTCCGGCATATTTTTCTTTTTTTAATTGACTCCTAAGAGCTCTCATTATATTTTTTTAAAACTTAACACTATGACTGAGATATAGATATACAGAAGAGGACAAATATTGTTTCTAAGCTTATTATTGGCTTTTAAATTTATGGTGCTTGTGACACAGAGAACGTAGGTTTGAGTGCTTGCCTGAGGAGGCAGGAGGCAGGGTGGTGAGTAGGGACACATGGTCTGAAGCCACAGTCCCCAGGTTCCAGACACAGATTCCCCCACTTACAGCCTCTGACCTTGAAATGACTCGACCTCCCATGTGTAAAGCCCTGACACATATCCTAGGACACAGTAAGTGCTTAGTAAGTGCTGTCTCCAGATTCATTTAGTCAAGATGAGCAATCTTTCATTACAATATGAGCTTACCTTTGTTAAGCACTTACTATTAAGTATCTTTACACACATTATATCTTTTAATCTTTATTTTAAGAACTCCCTGAGATAATAATACCCAACAATCCCAATTCTCAGATGAGTAAACTGAGACAGTGAAGAAACCTGATCAAAGTCCTCTGCTCATCAACGGCAAGGCCCTGAGTTCACCTCCCAGGCCCAGGCCAAACTGGTTTTGTCCTTTACTTTCATTCTTCAAAGAAACCCCTCTCTACCCTTACATGATTATTCATCCGTGTTTTATGCTGTTTCTTTGACTTATTTTACGTGTGTCTCTTACATGTAGTTATCACTTATTTCAGTATGTGGTATATAAGGTGGGGTCAATACTTTTCTGTGATATAATTTACTCAGTGGTGTACCCACCATGTTTGACTTACTGCTCACTCATGTGTACCCTAAAAGTTGACACACACAGAGGCCCGTTTTTGTTCTATGCCAAAGACTTCACTTTGTGTCCTTAGGACTGTGTGACACAAAACTGTCACAAAATTTACCCCCAAGATTACGCAGAGGGAACAATCTCTAAGAAGAGTATGTTCAGGGACTGGTTTGAACCTCTTTCCTAAAATAGGTTTCAAAAAGACAAGAAGAAAAAACGTCTATTTTATGATCTGTTCTCAGCCAGTCATTGAAAACTGTCCTCCAAGTTAGCAACTGTATTTCTCAAAACTTCTCTCCCTTCCTCCTAAACCTTACCCTTCCCTGCCCAAGCTGCTCTGCTCCCTCTTGGCCTAGCCAGGCCTTCGAAGTATGTGCTTGGTCTCTGCCTCTCATTCCTTTCTGGGAGAAAAGTCTCCCTTGTCTCGGCATCTCCCAGGTCCCGTTCAGTTCCTCACAAACCCTTTCCCGAGTGTATCAATTCTCTGTTACGTTATCTTTCTCTGCTCCTTCTTAGTATGTGTTCCTTCACATGTGTTTGATGTATTTCAGCCTACTGCTATCCTTGTGTTGAAGACTGACCTGTCCACCTGCTGAGAGTTTAGATCATAAACCCTTCAAGGCAAGAGCCTGCTCTAAACAACAGCAGATCCTCAGCACCCAGCAAAAAGTCCTAGAACAGAACAGGCCCTCGACAAACGTGGATAAAGGTTTCACAGTTCCACTCCTCCCTTTTCAAACTCAAGGCATTACGAATGCTCTCCTGTCTCCCAATATTCAAATAGACCAGAAACCAAAGAAACACACACCTGTTGTTGATTATCGAGTTGGAGATGGGCCTTCGCCCTGCTTCCTGTATGCTGGGACATTTCTGTTGTTGGGACTCCACCAGAGGGTGGAGAAAGACGGTGAGGTGAAGCCCAGGCCAGTCCAGTTACCGATTTACTATCCTATCTGATTTAAAATTACAGCCAAAATGAGGTTTTACGTTATCTGGGGATTTCAAAGAACACTACCTCTCGGGTCTCAGGTTACCTAGGATCATACAAAACTGGGAGGGTGAGAAGGGCCCCAGGGCGGCACTCCGGAGATTATCATGCCTGTCCGTCCCCTTCCAGTTACACAAAGGGAACTGTGGTGCCGGCCTAACTTGGTTTTACTTCATCTCACACTGCAGGGTTCTCGGATGCCTGTGGAATGGTGTCACCAGCAGGGACTTAATGGCGAAGGAGGGCCTCAAGCTGGGCACGCTGAGATAAGATCGGCAAGGAGGCCAGGTGACTTGGGCAGCAATACCCAAGCGCGTGGAGCTGCCAAACCCACGTGAAGGGCCCCGTCCCAATATTCACACAGATCTTTCAGAGAAAGGATATTTTTAGGCCCTGGGTGGTATACTTCCTTAGATCTAGGCCATTACGATGCTATCTTTAATACATCTGAAAGGTCCAATCACTACTCAACACTGCTCAGGGAATTATTTCTAGTTTTTTTCCTGAGCTTGCCTATGATCTGAACATGCTGCCCTCCTGACTGTGCTCAATCACGGAAAGCTGATTCTGGAACTGTGACGATTTTTCTTTCACTACCCAAAATCATAAATGACATCTTCCACAGTTAGGAACATTACAAGTAGCAGTAGTTCTACTGCTCTTATAAAAGAGTCGGACACAATTTAGTGACTGAACAATGACAACAACTCCTATAAAAGCATCTTTGAATCGAAGCCTGTTGGTCGGGAAAGGGACTCTAGAGCAATCTAGAACAGCTTCTCATTTACAAGAACAGGAGCCCTGAGGTGCAGAGAAATTAAGGGACCAACCCAGGGTGACTTAAGTACTGGTAGGATATTGACCAGGCACCGTTTAAGAGCTTTACCCATACTGCTCACTAAATCCTCTCAATAACCATGGAAAGTAAGTACAAATACTATCTCTGCTGTGCTACAGGTAAGAAAACTCACCAAGGCTGAATTATGTGCCTAAGACTGCACAGGGCAGAGCTGGAACTACAGCCCAGGTGCTCTGACTTCAGAGCCCACGCTCTGCACTACCAAACTTCTCAGGTTAAACCCAGGACTCCCGACTCCCGGGAGGGTTCACTCCATCATTACTAATTCTAAAGCTCATGAAAGAACAAACCACATTTGAAACGGCCAGCAAAACTTTTTAGGATCCTGATGAGAACAAACTACCACCATTCAAAGATGTTTCTGAAGCAAACTGGGAAGTCTGAAGAGTATTTCAACAGATCATTGCTAACTTTGACATAATGGCATTACAGTTATGTGGGAAAATATACCTATTTTTAATAATATGACTTAGCAACTAAACAACAACTGGATGAATGATGGGCACCATAGAACTCGCAATCACACAAAAATGGAGGGGGAAAGCGGGATAGTTAAAGCAAGTTTAGCAAAATCTTGATAATTATTGAATCTGGTTGATGGATTATGAAGGTTCATTATGATATTCTCTCCACTTTTTTGCATTTTTTCCAAGGTTTACAAATTAATATCATCTTTAAAGGCCCACAAACCTGAGCCTATAAAAAGTGAGCCTATCAAACAAACAAACAAAAATCTATGAGTACACCTTATTTGTTAATGGCAGCCTTTATCACCCACTGAATTACTTAATTCTGTTGTTTCTGATGTCACAGCCATTCAGCAGTACTAGAAGCATGAGAAGAGCTAGTTAAGTCTGTACTCTGTGTTCTCCTTTCAGTCAATCTACAGAACTGCTACAGTAGTCAGCTAGGTAAGAAACGTTTATTGTGTGCTTACTATGCTATTAGCACTGACTCAGGCTGCCGACGGAGCAGAGTGTTACCTCCGTCCAGGCTGATCAGCGGACCCTGGGATTCCAAACCCTGGGCTGGTTGCTGCTCTGCCTCCTGCAAGGGTCTGGGTACCTTCTTAGACCTTCCTAGAACTAAGCCGAGACAGGTGCACCTGCTGTGGCTTCCTGACAGACACGGAAGCAGCAAGAAGCAGCAGGTGGTGGCAGAGTACCCGGCAGGAGGTGAGGGGGGTGAGGGTGATGGGTAATTTTTAGTATCTGTAAGTTATTCCAAATTCTCTCCATCTGCAAAGCAGAACCACTGCAACGTATTTCCCTTTTAGCTCGGGAGCCGTTCAAAGGCCCAAGGAGGCCCACTTGACTTTCCCATATTTTGAGTTTGTTTCATCAGACAAGCGGTTGCAGGTGGACATCACTAAGAGTTGAGACATCAGCCAAACGTCTGACTGTTCATGCTTCAGGGTGTCCAGGGAAAAAGAGATGTACTGTTAACGTGTCGTGAGATGGAACACAGCAGCAGCATGTCACACACGGGAATGGATACTACTGGGTCACTATCAGCAGGCCAGCCTCCTATGGGAAAGGCTGCTGAATTCAAGGACTGCTGCACAGCAGTGGTGAGCAGTGTTGTACTTGACCTAATGGCTTGTTAAATTAGAACCTCCTTTTCAGTCCAGGTCTGCCTGCAGTATGGAACTCATGATTTTATTTATTCTTCTTTTGATTCAAATTTCTAATAGTGGGATATTATTAGTGCCCCCAGTTAAAAGAACTAAGTTTCCTTTCACAACAGAACAGGATGCCACAGATGTTTGTGGGGTTTATCCTTAACATACACATGTTGGCAAAAGTCAGGAAGATGCAGGATATACTACTTAGGCCAAAGCAATGAAAGGCAGGAAGAGATCCCAGGTTTTGGTCATTATCAATTCCCACTTTACTCCTTATCATCAAATGATCAACTTCAGTAAAAACAGAAAAACAAAAATTCCTTATTACTGAACAGATTGGAGTTTAAGGAATCTAGAGAGAGCTGTCAGAGCCATGGAGAGAAAAATAAAACTGAGCCAGCTAGCTATGGAAATCAGTGAAGCTTCATCTCCATTCTCCACAAACATCACACATGTCATTCTGTGTCTGGCCAGGAAGGGCATCTATCTGCCACCAAAAGGATGAGCCAGGCCCTGTGTTAAGGGACCCAGCAATCCACCAAGACAATACCCCACACACAGCCCCACGAAGCCCTAAGAATCACTTCCAAGGCCCAACAAGCACAAGTCACTCACCCACAAACAAGCCCCTTCCAAGAAAACAAACGCCAGAGCCCGGTGCAAGGAGCTGCTGAAAGTGTCCAGCTACCCACGAGGGCACGCTGCTGCTCAGACATCGCTCCTCTCTCGCACCGTCCAAGCGATCAGGGCGTACTGCGTTTCCAAATACAGCAGGACCAAGCCCGAGTAGTCGAAAAGTTGATTTAAAACTTCATCTTCCTCACACTCAGAGGCCTATGTTCAAAAGACTTTCTGCTAGGACCAGATTAATCCCCGGGGCAGCTTGCTACGAATCCCCCAAATCGTAGTCATTTGCACTCTTGCGGAAGTCACCAGCGATTCCTAGCAAGCCTCTTAACCTTTCGTAAGAGGCGCTCAAATCTCAGGATGCCGGCTAGGGGGAGGGAGTGGAAGAGAGATTACAAAACCCCTGCCCTTCTGGGGCTCAGCCCACCCAAAGGGGGTCCGCGGGGCCGTATCCCACCCTGGGTGTCGGACTGGAAGAGGAAGCTCCCACATCCATTCCCCTGCGCCCCTCCAGGCCACAGGTGTCAAGCACCACCCCCCCCCGCGACCCCC
>NW_011495078.1:11434834-11454014 GCF_000754665.1 Bison bison bison | reverse complement strand
CGGGAGGGCGCGCGACCCCGGGGCTGTGGCACCAAGTCCTCCCGGGGGCCCGCACCTGTACGCGGGGACCCCGGGCTCCCGGCTGGCGGAGCCGCAGCATCCCGGGGACCGGCAGGGGTCGGGAGAGGGTGGCACCACGCCCCCCCGGGGCCGCTGATGGGGGGACGGAAGTTTCAGGAAAGCGGCCTGTGAGCGGCCCTCGGGAGAACACAGGGCGGTTGGCAGCCCGGGCCGGGCGGAACGGGACGAAGCGCCCCGGGGCCCAGGGGCCGGCGAGAGCCTCCGTCCACGCCTCCGCGAGCCCAAGGGAGGGGTCCGCGATGAGTCACGCAGACCCTGGCCGGCCGGGACCAGCTGCTGCGTCACCGTCAAAACTTCTGAGCCTCGCCCCGCTCCTCTGTAAACGGAGGGCCGCAACCTGCCCAGGGGCTGAAGTGACAGGGCGAGAGCCGTCGGCTGCCCCCCCTGCTCCGCGGCCCGGCCGGACCGCTGGGCGCCAAGCCCGGGAAAACCCAGGAGCGCCGGCCTGCGAGCCCAACGTGACCCCGGGAGCTGGCGGCCGCGAGCAACAGCCGCGGCTCTGAGGAGCTTCCTCACACCCGCTGTTCCGGCTTCCCCATTCCTAAGGGGATCCCCACCTCTTCTCTTATTTCTGAGGAAACGTGGAGCACCCTAACTGACCCTCCTGAGGTGAGGGCTTGAGCAGACCGAGGAATTTGCGTAGCGCCTACGGCGCATGCTCACTGTTCTGGGTTTAGAGGCGGGAGTTTGGCTTAAGGAAGGTTCTGCTGATTGGTCGATCTGCGCGGACCACGCCCATCGCGTGCCTGATGGACAGCTCCTCACCTGCGCGCGCGGTGGCGGTGTGGACCCAGCCTTCAGAGGAATCCCTCCCGCACCGGTGTGGCCTCAGCGCATGGAGGCCTCCTAGCCGTCGTCAGCCAGTGAAGGAAGTCGCCAGTGGCCTCCCAGCCTGCTCGAAAGCCAAACACTGGCCCAAAGCGGAATCTTAAATGTGGGAAAACTACTAATCTAGGGTAGAAAGCAAAACACCACCGTTCAGGACTTAATGGGCAGGTCTGGTCCATGATAAAGCCTGGAGTTTTCGGCATGCAGTTGGCACTCAATAAATGTTTTTGCTGGATCGGATTGTTCTCCCCGTGTCTTGAGACGCGGGATGTAGCACTACACGTGAGCCTGACAAGCTGGAAGACAAAACAATAACGTGTGAAAATAATAAGAGCAATTACACACTAATCTATTTCCTCTGCTGTGTAAAGCCTAGATATTAACCAGGCTGCTCGTGTTCCAGGGGAGCGCTGGGTGACCCCAGAGGCAGAAGGCGCAGCTTCACGCGGGAGCCTGCGGTGTCTGGTTTCACCATGCACATCCCCGGTTTGTACCGCTGAGCTGCATGGGGTAGGTTAGTTCACTTCTTACTTCTTCTTACTGTTAGAAGCTGGTCTGAGAAACGTTAAGTTTTCCCTTTGAGCTTCTGACACCTGAAGAAGTTTCCAGATAGCACAGACCTTTACCCCTACTGAGTTGCCTTGGCTCTCTAAATCGCATCTACTTCCAGAGAATGCAAATAATAGATTTTATTCAATTAAAAACAACAGAAACGCACAATGTTGTGCAGCTTTCTTTCTTTTTTTTTTTTGCTTTGTTCTGTTTAAGAAATGGATGAACACAGAAAAGAGCATGTATCTGGAAAGTGAAGAGTATCCATTTCTACCAGTCCTAGAAATGCTTACTGATTCATTATGTTCTAGAATTGGCAGATTTTCATTTAGGAAGCAGGGTTGAACTGTAAGATGCTGCCAGTAGTCACGGATAATGTCTAAACAAGAACAAGTTCTGACAGAGAAGGAGGCATGGTAATGTGAACTAAGTCCAGGAAGGCTGATTTTCCCAGTGATCCAGAGCAGAGCCTCTTCTTCCTGGTGAAGTTAACAAATGGGGCATTTATTAGGTTTAAATCTGAGCAGAAATTTCATCCTTCCTGTTTTAGGTTGAATTGTGTCCGCCGCCCCCCACCAAGAGCTTTCCTTGTAGCTCAGCTGGTAAAGACTCTGCCTACAATGCAGGAGACCTGGGTTCGATCCCTGGGTTGCAAAGATGCCCTGGAGAAGGGCATGGCAACCCACTCCAGTATTCTGGCCTAGAGAATTCCACGGACTATACAGTCCATGGGGTCACAAAGAGTTGGACATGGCCGAGCGACTTTCAGTTTCACTTTTCAAGACATATTGAAGTCCTGACTCCAGTATCTGTGAATGTGACTTTATTTGAAAATAGGGTCTTTGCAGATGTCATCAAGTTTCAGTGAGGTCATACTGGACCAATATGACCAGTGTTCTTATGAGAAGAGAAGAGACACAGTCAGAGACACACAGCAAGAAGGCCTGAGATTGGAATGAAACATCTACAAGTCAAGGAACACCAAGGATTGCTGGCAACCACCAGAAGCTTGATGAAATAAAGGATTCTTCCTTGAATCTTTGGAGACAGCATGGCCCTACTGATGCCTTAATTGGATTTCTAGTCTCCAGAACCATGAGAGAATAAATTTTCTTGTTCTAAGCCACCCAATTTGTGATGCTTTGTTGTGGTACAATAGTCATCGGAAACTCACACACTTACCAAAGGCTGTTTGCCTTTTTTTGTTTTTAATCCCCACCAGAGTGGACCTAGAATTGTGTGAATTCTTACTGCATCAACCCCTGGAGAGAGGCAATCATACCTTTATTGAAGGAGGCACATCAGGTCAAGGTTGAAGATCCTGCATGAAATGGGGAGGGATGCTGTTTAAGGTGTGGTGGAAGCTACATCTATCTACTTTAACTTGAGGGGGTAACCCCATCTTTGTTTCACCAAAACTGTAGGAAGAAGGCCATCCTTTTTGTTGAGGATCATACTAGTAGGTACTGGAAATGAAATATAATTCAAGCCAGTTTTGAAGATTTGCATATAAGTGACAGTACAACATCCAAATATTTATAATTTAAGCATTATCCACGTTTTAATAATAATCTCTTACTGCATCATTTCTTGTTAGGTTAGCTTTAGGATCTGTGTATTTCTTAATGATACATAATTATTTTAAAACCTCTAGGTTATCCTGAAAGAGCACATCTGTGAAAATGAAATATGAGGTCCTTATGAGATCATTGAAACCAGGGTTTCTCAAACTTTATTGTGCATAAAAGTGACCTGGGGATCTTGTTACACTACAGATTCCAATTCAGAAGATCAGGTGTGGTAGCCGAAATCAAACTTCAGGAGATGGTGAGTGACAGAGAAGCCTGGCATGCTGCAGCCCATGGAATTGCAAAAGCATCAGACACATTTGGGCAACTGAACAAGAATGACAACCCGAAATCAACAGCTCTGACAAGCTCCCCACTGATGTCAAACTCCTCCCCCAGCAGACGCTGCTGGTGCACAGACCACGTTTTGTGAGCAGTGAGCATGTAGACTTCCATTTCCAGCAGTTTGGCAAACCGAAGGCCCTTAAAACTTCTCCCCTTTTAGAACAGTATGGAGGTTCCTGAATAAATAAAAATAGAGCTACCATATGACCCTGCAATCCTACTCCTGGGCATATAGCCAGAGAAAGGCAGGATCAAATAGGATACATGCACCCCCAGTGTTTTTTGTAACAGTGTTTGCAATAGCCAAGATGTGCAAGCCACCAAAATGTCCATCGACAGAGGAATGGATTAAGAAGATGTGGTACATATATACGATGGAATATTACTTGGCTATAAAAAGGAATGCATTTGAGTCTGTTGTAATGAGGTGGATGAACCTAGAGCCTTTTATGCAGAGTGAAGTAAGTAAGAAAGAGAAAAATTGTGCTAAACCATTCAGGTTTGAGCGTTGTTAGTTACAGCTACATTGAGAACAGTCTGGGGTTTGGGGAAAGAGAATGGAAGGAGGTAAACCAGGGAGCAGTTTTTTAGTCGCTAAGTCGTGTCTGACTCTTGCGACCCCATGGACAGTGGAGCCTGCCAGGCCCCTCTGTCCATGGGATTCTCCAGGCAAGAATACTGGAGTGAGTTGCCATTTCCTTCTCCAGAAACCAGGTAGGTGGCAACAACCCAACCAGAGGGAACCACGACTATGTCTATTAATTTATGCATAAAAAGCATCCTATGCTTCTGAAAACCTACTCATAGTCTAGTGGAGAAGACCCCTCCGTAAATATAACTGTGATCCAACGGATCAGGAAGGTGAGACCACAAAGGAGAAACAACCAACTTGAGAGGTAGGAGCCAGGGGCAGTTTCTCAGAGAACAGGAAGCTGGAGCTGGTTGCTCTGCCTGGAGGCTGCCTTGTGACCCTTGTCTGAACAACTTCCGCAGAGAGCACCTGGGGCATGTTAGATTTGCATGATAATGTTTGAAAAACACCAACACAGGATCTGTCTTACGTAGTAAATGATCAGTCATTACTAGCTATTAAATAATTATAGGATATTTCAAGAAATTGTCATCAGAGCTGTTTACTGTGCATCCAGGGAGGGTCCAGATTGTGACATAAAACTCCCTACCCCAAGACTAAGCAGATACTTTCATCACCAAGTTCTGCCTCTTTTTGAATTAGTCTCAGATCTTCCCTCCTTTTCAACTGTTCGTCACCAGCACTTTTGCTCTAATTTGTGAACATGGTTCATAATCTCCAAAGGTTGACTGACACCAAAAAAGCAATGTTTGTTCATCTCGTTTTTTATTCTGTAGCGTGCAATCCAAAACGACATTAATATTCTTTGTAGCAGGGTGTATTGCAAAGTCTAAGTTCGTCATCATTTCATAACAGAGAGCTGGGGAAAGATGAGGAATGAAAATTGGCTTTAATATCACTGAATCTCAATAACCTGTGATTATTGCTATACTGCTGCTGCTGCTAAGTCACTTCAGTCGTGTCCAACTCTGTGTGATCCCATAGACGGCAGCCACCAGGCTCCCCCGTCCCTGGGATTCTCCAGGCAAGAACACTGGAGTGGGTTGCCATTTCCTTCTCCAATGCATGAAAGTGAAAAGTGAAAGGGAAGTCGCTCAGTCGTGTCCGACTCTTAGCGACCCCATGGACTGCAGCCTACCAAGCTCCTCCATCCATGGGATTTTCCGGGCAAAGTACTGGAGTGGGGTGCCATTGCCTTCTCCGATTGCTATACTAGGTATAACCAAATAATGATCATATACAATCACACCAAATGCATAATCCTAATAGTTTGGTTTAAAAATGCTGTTATTGAAACCATTCTGACCTTATCAAATAAATCCCCACAATGTTCCTAAGTGAGTTAAAATTTACATCAAAGATGAGGTAGGTGTGTGCATGTGTGTGTGTGTGTGTGTCTGTGTGTGTCTGTGTGTGTAAAGTCACTCAGTCATGTCTGACTCTTTGTGACCCCATGGACTATAGCCCACCAGGCTCCTCTGCCCATGGAATTCTCCAAGCAAGAATACTGGAGTGGGTAGCCATTTCCTTCTCCAAGGGATCTTCCCTACCCAGAGATTGAACCCACATCTCATTAGGTCTCATTGGCAGGCAGGTTCTTTACCACTAGCGCCACCTGGAAAAATCTTGCACAATATTCCTAAGTGAGTTAAAGCTTACATCACAGATGAGGTGTAGAAACACAAATAGAGATGCACTCCTAGGTAATTCTCTCACCAAACATGCTCAAATGGGACTTGTAAATCAAGAACGTATCTGAGGAAATAACTAGAGCTTTTTCCTGAATTATTTCCATTGTAGTTAAGGCTTTCCAATGAGCCAATAAAGCAGAAATTGGGCAGGAATTCTGCATGATTTTGCAACGTCTACCTGGTTAAAATAGGATCCAAGAGCCAGTTTCCTTTGGAAAAGATTTATTTAGCAAAATTTACACAATTTTTCTAGGAAATACAGAATTTAAACAGATGGGGGCCTAAAACAGTTGACCATGAAAAAATGAAAATCAGGGGTAAAAAATGAGCTTGGAACAGGGCTATGCCTCTTAAAAACATAAAACTTCTCATAGCAGAAAAATGTTGATCTCTAAATGCCTTTTTCCAGGCTTGGGCTCCAGAAGAATGTGGGCCAGGATGAATGGCACAAGAGCAGGGCCAAAGAGAATCTGTGGTTAGCACAAAGAGGCTTGGCATGGCAGCCCCTACATTGGACCTGGCAGAAACCTGAAGGCAGAATCCCTTTTCCACTTGGGAAAAGGTCCAGTGTCTAAAAGGGCAATGACTCTTCTGAGCACTGACTATGTATGTAATTTGCCATAATCTACATCATCTGTTCAGGACTTTCTACATAATTTGCAGAGCCCAGTGGAAAATGAAAATGTGGGCACTGTTTTTCAAAAATGATTTTCAAAGGACTTCCCTGGTTAAGAATCCACTTTGCAAGGCGGGTGATGTGGGTTCTATCCCTGGTCCGGGAACTAAGATCTTACATGCTGCAGAGCAACCAAGCTCATGTCCAACTAGAGAGAAACCTGTACTCTGCAACGAAAGATCCCATGTGCTGCAACTAAGACCCAACATAGCCAAATTAATTAATTTAAAAAATAAAAAGAATTTCAAGAGCCCAGAGGCCCTTCTAAGCACAGGCCTGGAGGTCCCTTTCACCATCAATCATTAACCCTTTAAATGATCCCAAGCGGGTAGGGAGGACCCAGAGTTACAAGTGGTGGCTATTTGTCAGCCAGTAAGGATATTATTTTCAGTGTTTTAGCAACAGGTCCTGTAGTCCCAGCTGTACCAGCTTTAATGTCAACCAGACACTGAGTATATATGGGAATGATACAGACCAACCTTAAAGTTTTCTAACAGTAGATTGAACAAGTAAGGAGAATACATCATCTTGATTAACAGGGTAGAAATATATGTAGATACAATAAACTCTAAAACAGAAATAAACAATAAGCCCAAAAAGATGGGATCTGTGATTGATCAAAAGCAAGTTTGAATAAACTGATGCCAAGAACTTCAAGAGAGAGAAAAGGAGAAAATAGCAGCAGTTCTCAAAGGCTGAGCTGTGTTCTAACCATGACCGTGGACATGGCCGTGAAGAGAGAACTGATTGAGCAATGCTGTGTAGAAGCTTACGCAGCAAAACCGAATCCCAGTCATGACTTAGAAATATAGTAAGGGCTTCACACCCATTAAGATGGCTATTATCCAAAAAACAGAACGTAAGTATTGGCAAGGATGTGGAGAGATTTCACCGTTGATGGAGTACTACAGCTACCGCCCCACTGTATAAAGCAATATGGTGTTTTCTTGAAAATTAAAAAGAGAACTACCATATCCAGCAGTTCCATATCTGGGCATATATCCAAAAGAATAGAAAGTCAGATTTGGAAGAGCTATTTGTACACCCATGTTCAGAGAAGTATTATTCACAATAGCCACGGGGTGTAAATGACTCAGGTGTCCAATTACAACCAAATGGATGAACAGAATGTGGTATATACACCCAAAGTAATATTATTAAGCCTTAAAAAGGAAGGAAGTTCTGACACATGCCAAACAGATGAACCTTGAGGACATTACGGTATATGAAGTCATATGCTCACAAAAGACAAATACTCCAGAATTCTACTTAGTAAGGTATATGTAGCTTAGTTAAAATTTGTAGACACACAAAGAAGAATGGTGGTTACCAGGGACTGGGGAGAGAGGGGGATGGGGAGTTAGTGTTTATATGGGCACAGAGTTTGAGTTTGGAAAAATGAAAAGAATGGATGGTGGTGATGATTATACGACAAGGTAAACATTCACAATACCACTCATCTGTACCTTTTTAAATGGTGAAGATGGTAAATTTTGTGACTTCCCTAGTGGTCCAGTGGCTAAGACTCCAGGCCCCCAGTGCAGGGCCCGGGTTATATTCCTGCTCAGGGAACTAGATGCCGCAGCTAGTGGTCCACACGCTGCAACTAAGACCGGTGCAGCCAGGCACAAAAATAAAGTAAATAATGCATTTTTAAAGGTCTACCGCTAAAGAAAAGATGGTAAATTTTATGTCATATATATTTTACCACCGTTTTAAAATGTATTAAAGATATTTTAAAAAGAAAAAAATGTATAAAAGATATAAAGCTTATAAAATTTCAAGAGGCCCTCTTTTAGAGGAAGAGTACAAAATTATAAATATCAAATTGGGTTAAAAAAAAAAGTGGATATTTAGTATAATAAAAATCACACAAACTACAATTTTTAAAGCTACTAAATACCACAAACATTACAAAATCCAGAAACGTAACAGTGTCTCTAACTAATTGACTTCCTCATGCATCTCTGAAATGCTTTTTTTCCTACAATGTTAGTGCATACATTCTCATAGTCTCTTCAAAAGACAGTGATTTTTTTTTTTTACTATTTTTATAGTGTGTATAGAAAGAAAACTCAGTCTTTTCCTCATGCATACTTAATTGAAATTTTTTTATTATTGAAAATGTAGAAGAGATTTCTTTTAACCTTGCAACTAGCTGTTAGTAGTGTCTTAGAACTCTTGGATTTTGTCAAATTTGGAGAAAGCAGGCAGGTTTCATAGATGAGCTGTAAGATTTCAGAGTATTTGAAGCATTTTTTGGTGTGTCAGTGTCTTCAAATTGACAATATTCAATAGTTTAATCACCAAAATCCTCAGTGTATTGGAGGATTACGTTTTATATTCTCCTTATCAATGTCAACATTTCAGGGTTAATCTGTAAGAATTTTTAGAATTCTTTCCAGTGAGTTCACACGATCCACTTTTCATTAAAAGGATTTTCAAACAGTCCAAATACCATTTGTTTCTCATGATAGAATTTTCCTTTTTCATAATGAATGACTGGTTTTAGTATGATCTGAAATCTGTGTTATACTTTCCTTCTCCATACCAGTATAACTTCTATTGACTTAATCACTCATTGTACCTGTTTTATTTCCTATTCCAGTAATTTTTAACCTGAATTTTCTCCTAATTTTTTAATAAATGAATTTAAAGAATGTAAAATAAGCTACCCTTTATATATATCTAAATAGAAGCTTATCATTTCTCATGTGTTTTTGTCAAAATGTTCCCAAACATCTCTCTCAGTTGCAGTTAATTTAGGGTATTCCTAACTCAACCCTCCCTTAGAAAATCCAAAAACTATCCACGAAGGCAGTTGAGATAGAAAGACACAGTGGGGTTAACTGACTATGGTTAAAATATGCTACTTCTACAATTTTTTAAAAACTTAATTTTGTATCTATATGAGATGATGGATGTTCAGTAAACTTATAGTGATAGCCATTTCATGATTTAGGTAAGTCGAATCATTAAACCATGCACCTCAAACTTACACAGCACTGTATACCAGTTACATGTCAATAAAACTGGAAGGAAAAAAAAAAAGCAAAGATGATTTTTAGTTGCTTAGAAAGATGTCCCAACAAGTGAGACAAGTAGGTTACAGAGTAGCATATACAGTATATAAAATTGAATACATCAGTGTAGGTGTGTATTTGAAGAGATAGAAGTCTTCATGTGTGTATGAAAAGTGTCTACCAAAATGTTAACAGTGATTGTCTCTGAGTTGTTAGATTTCTGGTAACAGTGTTCAACGTCTCAAAAATTTTTCTGTATTTTTTAATTAAAAAAAAAATCCTTAAGATCGTATGAACACATTGCTAGGACCCCTGCCTAGCCTTGGAAAGGACAGATCAGAGAGGACCCTGAAGCTCAGGCAAACCCGCTTCCAGGCCACCAGCCCCAAAGAAGCTGCACCCTAGGAACAGGTCAAGTCCAGAGTGCCAAGTCAGCGATTTGCCAGTTGTTGTACCATATTTTAGTTTTATTTCATTTCATGATGGCTTCCTGCCAAACTCCTCCCTCTCTTGCCCTAATCCATGTAGTGAAGAATCCTGTTCCCTCCCCGCCCCTCCTCCTCTTTTGGCTGCTTTTCCATCCTTCTTGCACCCTGAGAGATCAGGTTCTGGGGCCCTGCTGGTGCTGACAGGTTTCATTAGCCTGATGGAAAGGTTTCTCATCCTCCTTTGGCAGCTACTGGATTTTTCTCCTCCTCCCAGAGTTCTGGGAGTCTCAGGTCAGGTCTACGCCAACCCAGAGCTGCCTATGGCATGGGACAGAACAGGGCAGTCAGTGGACCAAGCAGCGACCCTGGCTGAACTTTTCCTTTAGTCCACATGAAGAAAGAACATATTTTGTTCAATGGAAATAAAAATATAAGGACTTCTCAGGCAGTCCAGTAGTGAAGATTTTACCTTCCAATGCAGGGGGTTGCAGGTTCAATCCCTGGTCAGGGAGGTAAGATCCCAAGTGCCAAAACATAAAGCAGAAGCAATATTGTAACAGATTTGATAAAGACTTTAAAAATTGGGAGAAAAAATTCTCCTATAAAAAAAGAAAATAAGAGAAAAGTACAACCTCTGTGCCCTGAATCTGATCTCTATTCTTCAACCACACTTTGCCCTTCCACATGTCTTTGATCTCAGGAGCGAACTGAAGATTCAGGAGCCTGCAGGCTTTCAAATGAGGTGACGTCCAAACTGTCAGGTGCGTTATCAACACCTCGTGATTTCAGTTTTCTGCAAATGCAAAATCGATTTACATTCTCAGTGCCAGGAAGTGATAATTTCAAAGAGCAGACTGCTCATGGAAGAATCCTAATCATCTTGCTAAGCGTCAAGGTAAGTCTTCTGAGTCAAGGACCTGAACAATTTCTGGCGAGAGATGAGCAAACTGCTTTTGCTAATGCGACCCAGCAGACATCAGATACCATGCAACTTGGGGGAAGACTTCCTGAGTCACATTGTCCTCAACTGTAAAAACAAAAGGATTGTTAAGCTTCCCCATGCAGCCATGAAATTAAAAGACACTTGCTCCTTGGAAGGACGCTCTGACAAACCTAGAAAGCATATTAGAAAGTGAGACATCACTTTGCTGACAAAAGTCCATATAATCAAAGCTATGGTTTTTCCAGTAGTCATGTATAGATGTGAGATTTGGACCATAAAGAAGGCTGAGGACAGAAGAACTGATGCTTTCGAACTGTGGTGCTAGAGAAGTCTCTTGAAGGTCCCTTGGACAGCAAGGAGATCAAACCAGTCAATCCTAAAGAAAATCAACCCTGAATATTCATTTGAAGGACTGGTGCTGAAGCTGAAGCTCCAATACCTTGGCCACCTGATGTGAAGAGCTGACTCATTAAAAAAGACCCTGATGCTGGGGAAGACTGAGGGCAGGAGGAGAAGGGGGCGACAGAGGATGAGATGGTTGGAAGGCATCACTGACACAATGAACATGAGTTTGAGCAACTCCGGGAGACGGTGAAGGACAGGGAAACCTGGCATGCTGCAGCTCATGGGGTCGAAAGGAGTCAGACAGGACTTAGCGAATAAACAAGGTTCCCCCAGCTCTACTGCTCTAGTCATGCCCATGATGTTCATCTTCATTTCTTCATCTTTTTTTTTCCTTGCATGTGATCTTGGCCTCTCTCTTCCTGTGTTTACATAGTTAGAAAACATTTTAAGAACTAAGTTCCATCAGGTCTGATATAGCCCAATAAAAACCCCTGGAATAGGAATGGGAAATACCAACCATGGTCATAGTCCTGGGCTCAATTTTTCTGGAACCTTCAGGTGACAACTGATCAGTCTTTACTGCAGTCTGAAGCAGGGAGACCTAAACTGTTGTGTGCACTCTCAGCGCCAGGAACTTTGCTGAGGTGTTCCCTTTGCTCCATGGTGCTGGTCCATTCTAGTTCCCTGGGGTTCCCTTGTCGGTCCTCCATCTTGAAAGCTATCCCACTCGAGTGCACATGTCTCAGAACAGTGCTCGTGTTCAGGACTGAGAGATAGGAGCACAGAGGGAGGAGAAAGCATTAGGATTTGCTTCCCCTCATGGCATCACAGCTCCTCTGACTAAAGAGGAAGGCATCCACGCTGCAGAGTTTTCTTCGATACCTACGGGCTCCCACTGCTGCTGCTATGACTGGGATTGCCTGGAGGTAGGACTTTTCCTAGTGGCTCAGACGGTAAAGCATCTGCCTACAATGCGGGAGACCTGGGTTTGATCCCTGGGTCGGGAAGATCCCTTGGAGAAGGCAATGGCACCCCACTCCAGTACTCTTGCCTGGAAAATCCCATGGACGATGGAGCCTGGTAGGTTACAGTCCATGGGGTCGCTAAGAGTCGGACACGACTGAGTGACTTCACTTCACGGCTCAAAAAATAGAGAAGAGAAGGAGCAAAAAAGAGTTTGGATTTCCTCCCAAACTCCATTAGGAGTCCTCTTTCTGGTTGTTTCTGCCAGACCTAAAGAGTTTTCCTAAAGCTCTTTCTGTCCGTGACTAGAGTTGACATCTAGGTTTCAAACAATCCTGAGTCCAGGTATGGGGGCTACTGGAGGTGGTAAAAATAGGAGCTCACTTGCAGCTGGTGGTAGTTGAGCTCCGGGCTTCTTTCCCAATCCATCTGCTCCCTTTTACCCAGAACCAGAACTCCTAAACAGAAGGCTTTTAATGCATATTGAATTTTAATATATAGACTCTTTTGATATATATTGAATTTTCCAGAAATGTGCCTAACATATAAAATCAAGAGATACTGTATTTGATTTTTTGTTTATACAAAAATGCGTTTATAGCATTTGGGTTGCCAGCTGCATTTGTAATTTTGTATTTTCCAGTGATTCTTTATACACCTGCCTTCTTCTTTCTGCTTATTGTGTGTTTTGCTTGAGGCATTGAAATATTGAAACATATATTTTATTATAAATTACTTACATTTTATTTTATGTATACTGTAGATTGGGCATCACAGTGTTTTTTTGTATGACGTGCTTTGGCCGGTTAAAGAGGGCTCTAAGTCTTTTGACATTACTCTTGTCCAGAGGTGCTTCCAGGGTTGGCCAGGCATCTCTGTCTTGTAATTTCAGGGACTCACCACGTGGTCTCTTAAGCATCATGGTCTCAGGGTAGCTGAACTTAAACACAGCAGTTCAGGGCTTCAAGGATGCTTCCAGAGCTTCAGAACACAGCTGCAAGATTCTTATGGCCTAGCACTGGCTGTCCCCAAAGCTATCTTCTACTTATCAAACAAGTAACTAAGGGCCAGCCTGAATTCAGGAGAGATAAGGCAGGAACTGCTCAGAAAAGGCTGGTGCCAGGAAAGGCTTGTGGATGAGATAAGGACTTGGAGGACCAAGGCTCCCTAGACTCCAGTGAATGATTAAACTGCTTAACGTTGAGTGAATCTTGATAATTCATAAAGAAAATAGAGAGGAAATCCCTTCTTTGGGTGAATTTGCATGTAATGTACAGGGTATATTTCTTATCCTTGTATAGAGCCACCAAGAATGTCCTTGGAATGCCTATATGCACAGAGCAGATATTTATTTACTCAATATCACAGTGCTAAGTATGTGGGTGATAAAGTCAGTGTCTCTGTCCTTCAAGGCTACAATGCTATTATTTTTTAAAAAAAAGCATGCAAATATACATAAATTAAACAGTGTGCTATGGCTAAGCTATGGTTTTTTCAGTAGTCATGAGAGTTGGATTATAAAGAAAGCAGAGTGCCAAGGAATTGATGTTGGAGAAGACTCTTGAGAGTCCCTTGGACTGCAAGAAGATCCAATGAGTCCATCCTAAAAAAATCAGTCCTGAATATTCATTGGACGGACTGATGCTGAAGCTGAAACTCCAATACTTTGGCCACCTGATGTGAAGAACTGACTCATTAGAAAAGACCCTGATGGCTGGGAAAGATTGAGGGCAGGAGGAGAAGGGGACAACAGAGGATGAGATGGTTGGATGGCATCACCGACTCAATGGACATGAGTTTGAGTAAACTCTGGGAGTTGGTGATGGACAGGGAGGTCTGGCATGCTGCAGTCCATGGGGTCACAAAGAGTCGGACACGACTGAGCGACTGAACTGAACTGAAGCAGTGTGCAAAAATTAACAAAGAAGAGGTTCACTAAAGAGCTTTATGAATCCAGAAGAGAAATTATCTCTCTTCATCACTAACCATCTATTTGCAATTTCAACCCTGGCTTCCCATTGGAATCATGTGGGGAACTTTTAAAACATAACAACTGCTCCCATCCCCTTGGATTATGGTTTTAACTGAGGGGTGGGGCCCAGACATCAACATTCATAAAGAAGATTGATAAAGATCCGTATGACTTTCTAGTAAGTGACGTGTCCGACTTTTCTCGACCCCATGGATTGTAGCCTGCCAGGCTCCTCCATCCATGGGATTCTTCAGGCAAGAATACTGGAGTGGGGTTGCCATTTCCTTCTCCAGGGTATCTTCCTGACCCAGGGATTGAACCCGTCTCCCGAATTGCAGGCAGACCCTTCATCGTCTGAGCCACCAGGGAATCTGACTCTCTGTTAGGAAGCCACTTCTCTACATTTCTGATGGCTCGTCACTAACCCACGGAGGTGGATTCATCAGGGTGGAGAGGAACCAGGAATCTGTAGTTCCAACAATTCCCCAGGGTGATTCTTGTCCTGTGGGAACTTAACACTGCTGTGTTCCCATCTTTTGCAGTCCTAATGCAAATGCTGCTCTGAATCTAAACTCAATCTCAAATATAAAAAGCCATCCTCACTTCAAAACTCTCGATAAAATCCAAACTTCAAAGCCAGCCCTAAATTGAATCCTATGTATTTTATCATACGCCGTGTGCTCCGTCGTGTCCGACTCTTTGCAACCTCAGGGACTATAGCCCAAGAGGCTCCTCTGTCCCTGGGATTCTCAAGGCAAGAATACTGGAGTGGGTTGCCATTTCCTTCTCCAGGGGATCTTCCCAACCCAGGGATCAAATCACATCTGTGTGTCTCCTGCATTGTAGACGAATCCTTTACCTGCTGAGCTGTCAGGGAAACTGAATCCTAACCTAATGATTTCTTTCAATTCCTGCCTTATCACTTACATCCAATTTTGACCCACAAATCTATTCATTAATACCTCTGAGGAAATTGGCCCATATTTGACCCTGTTTTTCCCACCATGTTCTTCGCCTTTATCTTTCAACAGCTTGTTTAACCCTATGTGGGAGTCACTGATACTTTAGTTTGGAGACAGACCTCTGCTTGAATCTCAGTTCCACTTTCTGTTAGTTGTTGAATCTAAGACTCACCCTTCCGTATCTGTGAAGTAGAGATAACAATGACTGATTTATAGGATTGTTTGGAAGAATTTGGCTTCCCTGGGTGGCTCAGAGGTTAAAGTGTCTGCCTGCAATGCGGGAGACCTGGGTTCAATCCCTGGATCAGGGAAGATCTCCTGGAGATGGAAATGGCAACCCACTCCAGTATTCTTGCCTGAAGAATCCCATGGACGGAGGAGCCTGGTAGGCTACAGTCCACGGGGTCACAAAGAGTCGGTCGACTGAGCGACTTCACTTTCATTTTTGGAAGAATTAAGAACGTAATGTCTGGGGGGCATTTAGAGTTAATAGATGCAATGAACATTCTTGCGTCTATTATATCAACCTCATTGGAAAAGACCCTGATGCTGGGAAAGATTGAAAGCAGGAGAAGAGGGCGACAGAGGATGAGATGGTTGGATAGCATCACCGATTCAATGGACATGAATTTGGGCAAACGGCGGGAGGTGAGGGACAGGGAGGCCTGGTATGCTGCAGTCTGTGGGGTTGCAAAGAGGCAGACACAACTTGGTGACTGAACAACAAAAAAATGACTATTCTATTCCAGGCTTCAGCCCCAGAAGCATCGGTCTAAACTCCTGCTTCAAAAAATCTAAACAAAATTTATTTGACAGTGTTGGTGATGGGCAGAAAAAAATCTTACCTTACTCAAAAACAATGAGAAAAAAAATGAGAACAATTATCAGGCAAGAATGGTTTGCTGAGATTTCTGATCTCTTCCCCTTCTGTCACTGAAAATTCAGAAAGCAAGTTTTTACAACTTAAAACTACTTAATTTGGAAATTTTTACTATAAGCATTAAAGGAATATTAGCAACAGATGTTTCGTGTTCTTTCTCTTTTGACCTCATTTATGAATCTACCACTGTTCACTCTGTTTATATTTTGGAAAACTTGCTTTTCTTTTAAAACTGTCATTAGTTTTTCTCTAGGATTTAGATTTTGACATAAATCCACATTTCTCTAAAAGAAGCAAACTCATGCTTAGGGATGATTTCAGCTTTAATATTTTCAATATTTCAGAAAATAGAGAATGACAATGACTTTTTTAAACTATAGCTTCCCTCCATGTATTCCTCAGTGTGCACAGGCTCTTTTCTAGAAGTAGGACATAACCTACTTTTATGTCAGTTATTAAGATCAAAAGAAAAGGAAAAATACTTCTAACCTGACTTTAAAAATGGTTTCTTTTTTGGTAGAATGGGAATCAATGGGAATGCAGTTCCCAATAAAAATGGGAAAAGAAGAAAGGTCATTTATAAAAGAAATATATTCTCATTAAACACGCAAACAGATTCAGGGTCAGTAATATTAATGAAAAGAAAGTGTTTATTTTAAATACATATATGAGTGAGTGAGTGAAAGTCACTTAGTCGTGTCTGACTCTGTGCGACCCCAGGGACTATACAGTCCATGGAATTCTCCAAGCCAGAATACTGGAGTGGGTAGCCTTTCCCTCCTCCAGGGGATCTTTCCAACCCAGGGATCGAACCCAGGTCTCCCCCGTTGCAGGTGGGTTCTTTATCAGCTGAGCCACAAGGGAAGCCCAAGAATACTGGAGTGGGTAGCCTATCCCTTCTCCAAGGGATCTTCCCAGCCCAGGAATTGAACTGGAGTCTCCCGCACTGCAGGAAGATTCCTTACCAACTGAACTATCAGGGAAGCCCTAAATATATATATATATATATATACACACACACACACTTAAACTTGGAGAGCATATGTGTGTGTCTGTGTGTGGGTGTATAGATAAATTCTCCAGATTGAATTTTTTAAACTACATTGTCAATGGAATTTAGAATTGAAAATTCATTGCTGAGATATTGAACATTATTAAAAATTCTAGCAAAATGAATGAGAATTAGGGACAACCACATGCGAATATTCATTGGGAGGACTGATCCTGAAGCTGAAGCTCAAGTACTTTGGCAACCTGAAGCAAAGACTCAACTCACTGGAAAAGACCCTGATCCTGAGAAAGATTGAAAGCAAAATGAAAAGAGAGTGACAGAGAATTAGATGGTTGGATGGCATCACCGAATTAATGGACATGAGCTTGAGCAAATTCCAAGAGATGATGAAGAACAGGGCTGCAGTCCATGGGGTTGCAGGGAGTTAGACACCACTGAGCAACTGAACAGAAACATGTGAATTGAAAAAGAAAAGGCTGTGCCCCATACTGAGAGAGCCCATTATTTTTTTTTTTCGGCTGGGCAAGAAAAACAATCCTATTCTTCCCTCTGAGTTTTTGGTTGTAAAATTGCCCCCTTTATTTTTCTCTCCCTTTGGTGTGGATGCCTGCTGTAACGAGGACACATCATTCTTAATTTCTCAGGAATCCATAAACATGCAATTAGAATGAAACAGAAAATGTTTCACTCAAAAGTCACAGCTCTTTTAGCCAAACTTTTCAATTCCCTTCTACAATTTGTACATTAATCTAGTTGTCTCCCGTCTGTGGTTGAGTGGTACTATATAAAGAAGAGTAAACAATAAAAGGCTTGTTTCCATTGTAAAAGATCCTAATGTTTCAGATCCTCATTAGGATGTAAGAGTATCACTTATGCAAATTTGCAAAGTGACCACAAGCAGACTTGCCAACATGTGTGCACCATTGTCATTCATTCTTAAAGATGCTGCTTTGGCTAAAAATGGCAGTTGCTTTGTTGTGGTTTTTTTCCCCTTTTGGTTCGGTTTGAATGAGATAGCAGCCATACACACTGTTACTGTGCTCTGTCACCTAAGGTGTAGAGCGTTTCAGTCTAAGCGTACTTTTTGCTCTACATTTCATACAGCGTAAAATGAATCAAAGCCCCTTTTGGCTAATATGGTAGGTTCACGGGGTAGCAAAATATGTTTCTTTCAATGAGAGGTAAACTGAACACACTTCAGTACATTTACAGTTCTGTCAGAGGCTGAGCATCAGAATGAGAGAAATCTCAGTGGTGGGCTTGTAAAGGTAGACCAGAGTAAATTGAAGAAGAAGGACCTTGCTGTTTGAGATGATGCCTTGGATTGCAAACCTGAGATGGGAAATAGAAGGTCAGGGATGAGGAGCTTAGCAGTAGAGCACTACAAGCCCTACCTGTGTCTGGGGCAGAGTCACTTTCCCTGAAAATATCAGGACTAGAAGAGTCTAGCTGAAATTGGGGGAGGGGACATTAGTCACAACATTTTTATCATAATCTTCCTGTTGTGTTCAGCCACTAAGTCAAGTCTGACTCTTTGCGACCCCATGGACTATAGCTTGCCAGGCTCCTCTGTCCATGGGGATTCTCCAGGCAATGATACTGTCGGTTGCTATGCCCTCCTCCAGGAGATCTTCCCAACCCAGGGATCAAACCCAAGTCTCCAGCATAGGCAGGTGGATTTTTTACTGGGGAACCACCAAGGAAGCCAAATAACCTTCCCAGAATCTCACAAAGCATAACACATACCCAAAGGGGAGCTTTTATTGGTTGCCAGGGACCAGGCACTATGTCGACAAAGGCTTTCTTGGGACTGATCAAGGAATCCACGAGGGTCCCAGGAAAAGTACAAGGGAGGTAGGTTATAGTCCAACCCGGAGAAAACCATCCTAACAAGTGGAGTGCTTCTCTTCAAGCTGCCTTGCCTTGGAGAGTCACTCCCCCACCAGCCCTAGTACCCCTGAATGAGTTCTTTTTTTTAATTAAAAAAAATTATTTTTGATTGTGTTGGATATTTGTGGCTCTCGGTTCAGTTAGGTTCAGTTCAGTTGCTCAGTCGTGTCCAACTCTTTGCGACCCCGTGAATCACAGCACGCCAGGCCTCCCTGTCCATCACCATCTCCCAGAGTTCACTGAGACTCACATCCATTGAGTCAGTGATGCCATCCAGCCATCTCATCCTCTGTCATCCCCTTCTCCTCCTGCCCCCAATCCCTCCCAGCATTAGAGTCTTTTCCAATGAGTCAACCCTTCGCATGAGGTGGCCAAAGTATTGGAGTTTCAGCTTTAGCATCATTCCTTCCAAAGAAATCCCAGGGCCTG
>NW_011495078.1:11434427-11434688 GCF_000754665.1 Bison bison bison | reverse complement strand
GTCATCTGCATATCTGAGGTTATTGATATTTCTCCCAGCAATCTTGATTCCAGCTTGTGTTTCTTCCAGTCCAGCGTTTCTCATGATGTACTCTGCATTTGAGTTAAATAAGCAGGGTGACAATATACAGTCTTGACGTACTCCTTTTCCTATTTGGAACCAGGCTGTTGTTCCATGTCCAGTTCTAACTCTTGCTTCCTGACCTGCATACAAATTTCTCAAGAGGCAGGTCAGGTGGTCTGGTATTCCCATCTCTTTCAG
>NW_011495078.1:11432318-11434254 GCF_000754665.1 Bison bison bison | reverse complement strand
TTGTTCCATGTCCAGTTCTAACTCTTGCTTCCTGACCTGCATACAAATTTCTCAAGAGGCAGGTCAGGTGGTCTCCTTTTCCCATCTCTTTCAGAATTTCCCACAGTTTATTGTGATCCACACAGTCAAAGGCTTTGGCATAGTCAATAAAGCAGAAATAGATGTTTTTCTGGAACTCTCTTGCTTTTTCGATGATCCAGCAGATGTTGGCCATTTGATCTCTGGTTCCTCTGCCTTTTCTAAAACCAGCTTGAACATCAGGAAGTTAACAGTTCACATATTGCTGAAGCCTGGCTTGGACAATTTTGAGCATTACTTTACTAGTGTGTGAGATGAGTGCAATTGTGTGGTAGTTTGAGCATTCTTTGGCATTGCCTTTCTTTGGGATTGGAATGAAAACTGACCTTTTCCAGTCCTGTGGCCACTGCTGAGTTTTCCAGACTTGCTGGCATATTGAGTGCAGCACTTTCACAGTATCATCTTTCAGGACTTGAAATAGTTCAACTGGAATTCCATCACCTCCACTAGCTTTGTTCATAGTGATGCTTTCTAAGGCCCACTTGAATTCACATTCCAGGATGTCTGGCTCTAGGTGAGTGATCACACCATCATGATTATCTGGGTGGTGAAGATCTTTTTTGTACAGTTCTTCTGTGTATTCTTGCCACCTCTTCTTAATATCTTCTGCTTCTGTTAGGTCCATACCATTTCTGTCCTTTATCGAGCCTATCTTTGCATGAAATGTTCCCTTGGTATCCCTAATTTTCTTGAAGAGATCTCTAGTCTTTCCCATTCTGTTGTTTTCCTCTATTTCTTTGCACTGATTGCTGAGGAAGGCTTTCTTATCTCTTCTTGCTATTCTTTGGAACTCTGCATTCAGATGCTTATATCTTTCCTTTTCTCCTTTGCTTTTCACTTCTGTTCTTTTTACAATTATTTGTAAGGCCTCCCCAGACAGGCATTTTGCTTTTTTGCATTTCTTTTCCATGGGGATGGTCTTGATCCCTGTCTCCTGTACAATGTCACGAACCTCGTTCCATAGTTCATCAGGTACTCTATCTATCAGATCTAGGCCCTTAAATCTATTTCTCACTTTCACTGTATAATCATAAGGGATTTGATTTAGGTCATACCTGAATGGTGTAGTGGTTTTCCCTACTTTCTTCAATTTGAGTCTAAATTTGGCAATAAGGAGTTCATGATCTGAGCCACAGTCAGCTCCTGGTCTTGTTTTTGCTGACTGTATAGAGTTTCTCCATCTTTGGCTGCAAAGAATATAATCAATCTGATTTTGGTGTTGACCATCTGGTGATGTCCAAGTGTAGAGTCTTCTCTTGTGTTGTTGGAAGAGGGTGTTTGCTATGACCAGTGCATTTTCTTGGCAAAACTCTATTAGTCTTTGCCCTGCTTCATTCCGTATTCCAAGGCCAAATTTGCCTGTTACTCCAGGTGTTTCTTGACTTCCTACTTTTGCATTCCCGTCGCCTATAATGAAAAGGACATGTTTTTTGGGTGTTAGTTCTAAAAGGTCTTGTAGGTCTTCATAGAACCATTCAACTTCAGCTTCTTCAGTGTTACTGGTTGGGGCATAGACTTGGATTACTGTGATATTTAATGGTTTGCCTTGGAGACGAACAGAGATCCTTCTGTCGTTTTTGAGATTGCATCCAAGTACTGCATTTCGGACTCTTTTGTTGACCATGATGGCTACTCCATTTCTTCTGAGGGATTCCTGCCTGCAGTAGTAGATATAATGGTCATCTGAGTTAAATTCACCCTTTCCAGTCCATTTTGGTTCGCTGATTCCTAGAATGTCGACATTCGCTCTCTGTGGCTCTCAGGCTTTCTTTATTGTGGTGGTCAGGGGCTGCTCTGTAGTTGCGGTGCGCAGGCTCGTCATTGCAGTGGCTTGTCCTGCTGCAGAGCACAGGCTTTA
>NW_011495078.1:11431182-11432218 GCF_000754665.1 Bison bison bison | reverse complement strand
TTAGGTGTACTCAAGCTTCAGTAGTTACGGTACACTGCCTCACCTGCTCTGTCGCATGTGGGATCTTCCCGGACCAGGAATCGAATCCGTATCCCCTGCTTTGGCAGGCAGATTCTATCTACTGTACCACCAGGAAAAGTCCTAGATTTTTTTTTAATTCATATAACACATTTTTTAAGCTTTTTATTTATTTATTTTTGGCTGTGCTGGGTCTTTGTTGCTGCAAGGGCTTTTCTCTAGTTGCAGAGACCAGGGCGGTGGGGGGATGGCCACACTGTCTAGTGGCCGTGCTCAGGCTTCTCACTGCGCTGGCGTCCCTTGCTGTGGAGCAGGGCCCTAGGGTGTGGGCTCAGAGCTGTGTGTCGGGCTCTAGAGACAGGCTCAGTAGCAGAGGCACACAGGTTTATTTGCTCTGTAGCATGTGGGATCTTCCTGGAGCAGGGATCCTGCATTGGCAGGCGGATTCTTTTGAGCCACCACGGTAGCCTTTTTTTTTTTTTTTTGAGGTGGACCATTTTTAAACTCTTTATTGAATTTGTCACAATATTTTTTATATTTTGGTTTTTCGGCCCCCGAGGCACATGGAACCTTAGGTCCCCAGCCAGGAATCAAACCTGCACCCCCTACGTTGGAAGGCCAAGCCTTAACCATTGGACCCCCAGGGAAGTCCTGCCCCTGAGTGCTTTCTGACTCACACAGGCTCAGTCCTGCCTCATCCCATGCCCCACACAACCTGCAGCCCGGCTGGTATTTGTTGCTCCTTCCCACAAGCTGGTGGGCTTAGGCCCGTCTTGGCATCCTGTGCACTGGCTTTGCTAAGTACTGTTTAGCAGAAGCCAGGCCTAGGGAAAGCACCCTCCCCACCCCTGGGTGGCCGCCCCGCTGGCCCTTCTGCCTGACACCCCGACTCTTGCGTTTTCTACTAGTTCTCGCAGAAAGGAGAGAGAAGAGAGAAAGGAAGGAAAGGAAGAGAGAAGCTTACCCGCTTCCTTCTAACCTCTTTGCCTAAGGTTTGCCCTGTGTCAGGGTTCTCCAC
>NW_011495078.1:11407199-11431082 GCF_000754665.1 Bison bison bison | reverse complement strand
TTCTCCACGCCCCCTGCCCGGGGAACTGCATCTCCATCAGCTGCTGGAAGATGGTGTTTCCACCTCATTCACCATTTGGGTTCCAGACTCCTGAGGTCGTCTGGAGCCGCGGTTCTCGCTGCTCACCTTCACCCGGTGTGACTCAGGTTTGGCACAACGTCCGCTCAGACCCGCCACCTCCATTACTCCAGGGTTTCCCCCCGTCCACTCTTACCCCACCCTCTTGGACACCGCTGGGTTCAAGGAGTGAGTGTCCCATCCCTCCCTCGGGTCACAGTAGGAGTAGGAAAGGGGATCTTGGTTCTTTCTGTCTTCCCCACATGGAGCAGATGTTACAGGTGCCCCTCGCCCCAGATCCTCTGGCATTCGCTTCCAGATTCAAAGGCTGACCTCGAAAATCTCCACCTGAAGGTCTTTTCTTGCCTTGGGGAACACACAGTGTCCAAGCACAGGAAAGTCAGAAATGCTGACTGTGAATTCCCCTGAAAGCGCCCTGAACCAGTGGAGAATTGGTGGATGAATTCCCATCCCCTTGTTCCTCGATTGGGTTAATCCTGGGTTTCAGTTCATGATTTTCTGAGATCACCAGTGGGACTGAACTCTCTTTGCCCTCAGTAGCAACTTGCTTGATAATGACCTTCATGTCTTCCTTCACATGAGACCTTCCCTGTCTCGCATCCTCCATGTCCAATGTTTCCTGGGACCCTCTCTCACCCAAACTACTTGACTTATATGTTTATCTCAGGGTCTGCCAATGTGCCAGACTCTTTGCAACCCCAGGTCTCATGTGTTGCCTCCCTTGTGGCTCAGTCGTAAAGAATCTGGCCTGCAATGTAGGAGACCCAGGTTCGATCCCTGGGTTAGAAAGATCCCCTGTAGAAGAGAATGGCTACCTCCTCCAATGTTCCTGCCTGGAGAATTCCATGGACAGAGGAGCCTGGTAGGCTACAGTCCATGGGGTCGCAAAGAGTTGGATATGACTGAGCGACAAACATTGCCATTGTGCAAGGCCTGACACAATGTCAGGCACACAGTAGGTGCTCAATAAATGCATGCCTACATTAAGTAATACTGGGCAGGTCATCTTTTAGTTTGGCAGAGAGGATTTCTGCCCTGGGAGAGAGGCTAGACCATAGGACCCTTCCAGGAGCAATAACTTTCCCATATAGAAATAGCTTTCCAGCTAGGAGACTTGGAAACAGAGCTGTGAGATGAAAATAGAAAAAAAAAAGAGAGAGAGAGAGAGAAAAGCTCTTCTCCCCTCTGCGCCAATGCGCTTTCAGATGTGAAGGGGAGGGAAGTAGAACCACAGGTTAGCTATGAAATCATGCAATTCCTGGAGCCAGCATGCTGCCTTTTATGGACACTGCAGTCCAGGGTTCTGTGCAGGGAGCTATTTTTCCATCACAGTCTATATAATTCACAGCTTCTAGTCACAACAAGAGGAGCCAAAAGTAATATAAGATATTCGGACCCTAGAGTACTATAAATACAGAAGGTCGAAATCATACACGAAATACAATTTTAGTTACCATGTGGCTAGGATTCTCAGAACACCCCTTTAAGGCTGATTGGCGCTGCATTCGTATTTCTGCGTTACAAGTGAGGAAATGAGGCACAAAATCTGTCAAAAGAACGTGCCGAAGACTCTGCGCTGCCGTCTGAGGACAGCTGGAAGAGAATGTTCCCGATAATTCTGCTCGTATGCTCAAGCCAACATGGGGTTTTCATCACACTTTCAGACTCTCAAATCCTCCTGATATATTTTTATAAGAGAACAAAATCTTGTGGTTAATGAGCTATAGAAGAGCCATTTGTGAAAGGGAGTTTGATGAAATTATACATTTAGGAGGTAAAATGAGAATGTAAAAATCAGATTTTTTTTTCCCCCATAACAATGATGAGTTTAACATGGTTGAACAAAATCAGGTGTTTTTTCAGAACAGCTAGGAGTTTAATGGGTTCCCTGGCAGTTCAGCTGGTACACAATGTGCCTGCAATGCAGGAGATTCCAGGGTTGGGAAGATCCCCTGGAGGAGGGATAGGCTACTCACTCCAGTATTCTTGGGCTTCCCTGGTGCTCAGTCAGTAAAGAATCCACCTGCAGTGCGGGAGACCTGGGTTTGATCCCTGGATTGGGAAGATTCCCTGGAGGAGGACATGGCAACCCACTCCACTATTCTTGCTGGAGAGTCCCCAAGGACAGAGAAGCCTGGTGGACCACAGTCCACGGCATCACAAAGAGTTGGATATGACTGAGTGACTAAGCGCGAGCGCGCGTGCACACACGCACACACACACACACACGAGTTATAATGCAGTTGTTATTCAGTTGCTAAGTCATGTCCAACTTTTGGCAACACCATGGACTGCAGCACACCAGGTTTCCCCGTTCTTCACCATCTCCTGGAGTTGGCTCCAACTCATGTTCACTGAGTCAGTGATGCCATCCAACCATCTCAGCCTCTGTTGTCCCCTTCTCCTCTTGCCTTCAATCTTTCCAGCATCAGGGTCTTTTCCAATGAGTCAGCTCTTTGCAACAGCAAAGTATTGGAGTTGAGCATATGCAAAATGAGGTCCTCACCTCTAAGGAGTCACCCTGCTGGGAAGTCCCTGAATTGCACACCCTTTCTATCAGAACAGGAGCTTGGGGATGGAGTAGACAGGACAGGAGAGCCCAGGAGGGGTCTGCGCCTGGAGGCTACACAGCTCCTAGAGCTAAGAAAGATGCGTGGAGGGAGGGGACCCGCTTGCAGGTAGCACTTCACCTGCTGAGAGGACTATGACTGAGAGTGAGCCAGGCAGTGCTTAGCACTTGGGAAATCCAGAAAAGCACAGCTGGCCCCCTGAATTTCCAGGATCCACACCTGTAGATTCAACCAACAGAAGATTCAGCCAACCTTGAGTTGGGGTGGGGGAGGACCCCAGAAAACTCCAAAAAGCAAAACTTGAACTTGCCACTTGGTGCCAACTGTTTGGTGGCTCAGATGGTGAAGAAGCTGCCTGCAATGCAGGAGACCCAGGTTTGATCCCTGGGTCAGGAAGATCCCCTGGAGAAGGGAATGGCAACTCACTCCAGTATTTGTGTAGGGAGAATCACATGGACAGAGGGGCCTGGCCGGCTATAGTCCATGAGTCGCAAAGAGTCAACAGGACAGAATGTGACTAAGCACAAAGAAAGGACAAAAAACTTATATAGTGTTTACATTGTAATTACAAATATTTACATAGCACTTGTATTGTGTATTAGAAGTAATCTAGAGACAATTTCAAACATAGAGAAGATGGTGTAGATGTATTTGCATCTACCATGCCATTTTATATAAGGGACTTGAGTATTAGGGATTTTCTTATCTCCCTGGAACCAATCCTGCAGCCCTGCTGCTGCTGCTGCTGCTGCTAAGTCGCTTCAGTCGTGTCTGACTCTGTGCGACCCGATAGACGGCAGCCCACCAGGCTCCCCCGTCCCTGGGATTCTCCAGGCAAGAACACTGGAGTGGGTTGCCATTTCCTTCTCCAATGCAGCCCTACTGAGGGACAAACACAGTACATGGCTGCTGTGCAGACACTGAGGCACGGCAGCAAGGGGTGGGTGATATGTGACGATTCAAAAGGACAAGCAATAACGTCTGACAGCCAGAGGACTGGTTACAGGAACAGTCGCTTGTCAGGCCACGAAGGTAAGCTTAGAAGTCAAGAGACACTAGAACCAAGTGCTAAGTGGGGACAGGGTGTTCAGCCATTAGAATGAGAAACAAGGTTTCAGAAAAATCCAGCCAGACTTATCAGGACTCACTCGAGGAATGCAGGCAGCCTCTACAAACTCGAGAAAACATGGAAATGAATTCTACCCCAAAGTCTCCAAGAGGAACAAAGTTATGCTGACATCTTAATTTTAGTACTTCTGACATCCAGAACAGTAATACATTAAGTCACTGTAGGCCACTGAGTGCAGTGATTTGTTAGAGCGGTAATAGGACACTAATATGAATGCCTTACGAAGACACAGTAGCCACAGAGAAACAATCAGGATAGTCACAATAGTTAGGTTTTACAGAAATAAAATTGTTGGAGGAGACAGACAAAAAAGTTGAATTAAAATATAAAAAAGAGCACGTGATGAGATTCAATCACCCACAACCTTTCCAGAACTAAAAACACTTCTAACTAATATACTAAAAGAGAAAATAGTGACTGATAATCCAATGGAAGACAAATATAATAGAAGCTTAAAAGACAATGAATATACAAAGAAACTGAAACTACAAGAGGGAAAAAAAAAACTCCAAAGATATAACTAGAAGAAAAACAGAAATAAGAGGACTCCAGAAAGATAAAGAGAAATAGGTTTGCAAGAAAACAGAATCAAATCTTCTGTGCTAACATGTTCATGGGGAGTGCAAGCTCCTGGAAGCAGTGGAGAGGGAGACGGGAATGAGGCAGGGAAGGAGGGAGGCTGGTTATAAAGGGATATGTACTGAGCTGCCTACAGCTTCATGAGAAGCTCAGCTATAAGCTTGGCCCTGTGTGATGTATTCAGACAGGTGGTATAAACCGCTGCATCCCAGAAAGATTGTCAGAAAGGGTAGAATTGACTCTCCAGCCTCTACTGGGGTTCTATCTCCTGCTGGTCAAAGGTCAGGGACTCTAATGACACAGATGTTAGATAGTTACTGTCTCACAGGTCCCTGAGGCTCTGATTTCTGTTTTTCCCCCAGTCTCCTTTCTTCCTTTCTTGCTATTTGATCTTGAATGTATATTTCATGGCTGATGCCCAGGGTGCCTGCTGTTAAGCCATCATTTGATTATATAACTGTCCTTCCTTGTGCTGCAGCATTTTAAAAGAATGGCACCTTAGAGAAATGAGTCACAGACAAAATACCCAAATAGTCAAAAGAGCCAAATAAGCCACTACATCAAACATTGAGGCTGACCACTAGGAGACCAGTGATTAAAATATCCATCATTAAAAATTAACTCGTTACTGCTTTGATTAACATAAACTCATCAAAATATGGATAAGAGGAGTAGGAAGGAAGCTTGAAAGTAACAGATTAATGTATCAGATAACAGCGTGGAAAAATTCGTTTTTATGGCTGTTTTATTTTCTAGAACATAATCAAAGAAAGAGAAATAAATTCAATTAAACTGTCACATAAAAAAAAATCCCCAAGAAACTCTACCAGGACTTTCTGTTAGTGCTGTGTCAGATTAGATAACATTCAATAATAACTTCAGGCTCTCCTGGCTGTTGGGCCCAAGGAGAAACTCATAGTCTACATACATGTACATGCATTGGCTGGAGGAGGACCGATCCTCTGCCATCAGCCCCTTACTTCCTCTAATGCCCTCTCAGAAGACAGGTTTACTGCTGGAAAACTTGGAAGGAAAGGATCTGAATGAAAGCCCAAGACAAGTCAAACTTTGGCAGCCAGAATGCAGGGGAGTCCTTCGAGCCAGAGAGTGGAAGAAGGGCTGGATGGGGGAAGGAGGACATGCAGAAATGCTGTGGAGTTTACTTTATTTATTTTCTTGTTTTTCTTTTCTTTTTTATTGTTTTGCTTCTTTTTTGTTTTCTTTTTTTTAATTTTTTTCTATGTAGAGTTTAATAAGAGGGAAGAGCTATTAAACATATTTACTTTATTTTTTTTTAATTGCTCTTTGACATTTTGGCTTCACAGCCACAGCAGGAAAGGAGTGAAGAAAGAAAAAAATGAGCACTGAAGAATATGGAATTTAGTCCAGTAGATTTTAACCAACTTAGGAAGTCACTGGCAAGGTTCTATGGGGAGAAGACATAAGGGGCCAGGTAAGAAGGGACAAATTTTGTGTGTTTTTCCAGAAAACTATCAACTCTAATTCTCGTCAAGGATTCAGGGCCTGTGTGGAATTTGTAATTTCATAATTTCAGAGTGCGCTGGGCGCTGGGGGCTCCTGAGCTGGGAGCATGAAGGGTCCGGTCGGTGCTGCAGAAGGACCAGAAAGAGGCAGCACCTGAACCAACCCAGGGAGTCGGAGGCGTTTCCAGGTCCGTTCAACCAGAACCCTTCGGAGGAAATCAACAGAAATCAGATGATGTGCTGAGGGTAGGGAATGTGTGCAAAATGGTGTGTGTGTGTGTGTGTGAGTAGAGAGTTTGTGTGCAGGTAGAACCCAGGCTGGGGCCTGGTTCACGGGGGGTCATGGAAGTATAAAGTCACTCAGGACCATCTAAGAGTAGAGCATCAGTCCAGAAATTTTTAATTGTATCCAATTTTTTTTAAGGGGCCAGCCAATGGGACACAGGCGCACAACAAGGCTGAAAGCAGAGCCCCCGCCCCTGGCTAAGACCCGGGATGGTTCCCTGCAGGATTCCTCAACACCGGGAGGAGACCACAGCTTCTAAGCTCCCGTTGGAGACATGCGGCTTCCCAGGTGGCACAGTGGTCAAGGCATGACTGAGCCTTTAACACTTTCACTTTTCAACGCCTTCTCTCACAGTTCTGGAGGCCACACGTCTGAAATCAAGGTGCCAGCCAGGGTTTGCTCCGTCTGAAGGTTCTAGAGGAGGATCTGGCCCAGGCCTTTCTCTCGGCTTCTGGTGTTGCCCACCACCCTGGGCATCTTCTGGTTCATAAACACATCACTCCAGTCTCCACCTCTGTCCTCACAGGGGGTTCTTCCCGTGTCCGTGTGTCTTCTCTTCTGCTTCTAAGGACACCAGTCATACTGGATGAGGGGCCATAACCTAATGAGCACGGCCTCATTTTAACTTGATTATGTCTGTAAAGGGCTTGTAATAGTATCACTTTATCTATGAGACTTAAGTATTGGGTTGGCCAAGAAGTTCATTCAGAAAACCTGACCTTTTCAGCCAACCCAATATTTCTATTTGTGTTTTTACTTCCTATAGTTAAAGCTAGATCCCTTTTCTGCTAAGTCCTAGTTTTGAATTGGAAATTATGTACCCTTAAGTGTTACTTGCATGAAACAAAGGAGTCATTAACAATATAATAAATAAACGGTTCGGTGGTTAAGGATGTGGACTCTCCTGCCCGACAGCTTAGGTTCTCATCAGCTCTGTAACTTATTAGCTGTGTGACCTCTGGCAAGTTAATTAATTTCTCTGAACTTTCATCCCCTCAGTTGTAACTGGAGATGAGAACAGTACTGTTATTTTAAAGCACTCTGCTTGGCATTTGCTCATAGTTAACACTCTGAAATATTAGCTATTATTTTGTCTGAGGTATTCATTTATACATAATAAGTCTGAAAATGTAAAGACATAGTAGAAGTGAAAATTTGTTATTATCTTTTTAGATAAAACCTCATACTTATCCAGGGAAGCATTACTAATATTTTCCTTTAAAATGAGACACTATAATTAGTCTTTTCTCTTTGTCTTTCTGAATTAAACTATTTATTACCAAGATAAAGTCATTGTTTTAACTCCTTTCATGAGAAAAAAAAATTTTTATTGTCTACATCACTAAAAGAAATATAGTAAAAAGTAAGTCTCCTCCCCCTTTTCCTAAATTGGCACATGACCTTTCCAGGGCAACCACTGTTGGATATATACCCCCCAAATATAATAGTTTTTCTTTGGTTAAATCTATCAATAAGGTCAGAGACTTGCAATTCTGCAGTTAGAAGAGTCAGGTGGCTTGGGATGGAGCGATGCTAGTGTATGTGGTAATAAATGATAGGTAAGGATACGGGTCTCGGAGAAGGCGATGGCACCCGACTCCAGTACTCTTGCCTAAAGAATCCCAGGGACAGAGGAGCCTGGTGGGCTGCGGTCTATGGGGTCGCACAGAGTTGGACACGACTGAAGCGACTTAGCAGCAGCAGGATACAGGTCTTGTGAAGCGAGAGCTTGCTGATACATTAAAAGCAGTGGCAGGAGGTGGAACGGACAAGGTGGGAGAAGGAGATGTTCACTCTGAAGATTTTGGCCTGAGTAACCAGGTGGATGATGATGTCACTGACTAAGACGGACAAGATTTTAGGGGGAGAAAGTCTATAACTGGACTTCCCTGAAAGTTTAGAGGTAAAGAACCCATCCACCAATGCAGGAGACGTGGGTTCTATCTCTGGGTCGGGCAGATCCCTGGAGGAGGAAATGGCAACCCACTCCAGTATTCTTGCCTGGAGAATCCCAGGAACGGGGGAGCCTGGTGGGCTACAGTCCATGAGGTTGCCCAGAGTCAGATATGACTTAGCGATTGAACTACAAGTTGTTTTGAAAACATGCTTCTACAAGCCTGGTTTCATAATGTGATACACACACAAGGTGATACATTCGATCCTGTTCCTTCATTGCCTACTGAGGTTCTTCCCATCAAAGTGAAGTGCTGAGTCAAACTACTTACTCAGCATGTCTAAAACAGTCTTTACTAAGTTGCATGTCCTCAGACGTGGTGACTTCGAGGCCCAGAGAGCTAACGTCATACCTGCAACGTGGTCTCTTCTGGGGACGTCAGCTATGCAGTCGCTGGGAGCTGTGTCCTGGGTTGATTTAAATGAGTTTGACTAGTTTCCCCTAATCTGGCTCTGTGTCTGGGATTGATTTAAATGAGTTGACTAGTTTTCCCTGAAATCACAGGTATTTAACTGGCAGGTTGAGTCAGTTTAACAACTTGGCCCTGGTAACACAAGAACAACAAAAAAAAATCAGACTGGTTTGTACATGTCCAGAGAGAGGGCCATGGTCTGTGAGCTCAGTTGGTGGGGGCAGGGGAAAGGGTTGATATTTTCAGAGACTTTATAAACATAAAATTCCACATGGATGATTAATACTTCTGTACAATATAATGGGTGTTGGCACACAGTGGGGAGAAAATCTTACTGAAAGTAGAAATCAGTGTTGTGGGATGATTCCAAGGGGAATTTAAGCCAATCTCAAGGAAATCTCCGAGAGTCTCTTAATTTGTCTTTCCGTGTATCCCTTTGACAGTAAAATTAATGCCAAGCATTAGAGGATGCAATGAAGAGCAGCTGCCAAGGAACACCCTGACTTCTTCCAATCACAAGCCCTAAATATCTTCCTCAACCTCTTTCAAATCTCTCTATCTTCTTTCCGCAGCTTCATGAGTAAAACTGTGCCTCACCACCACAAGATATCAAACATTCCCAGCCCCTCTGTGGTGTTCTGTAAATTGGCGAAAAGAATAAGCTCATTGTACAGAGAGTAGACTGTTTAGTTATGATGCTTCCTTTGCTATTTTGTTGGTTCTGAGCCACTGAATGTTTTCAGTTCTGGTCACCCAGCTGACTTTCCTAATAATGTCTTAGAGGTTTATCCAGAGGCTAGGATAATAGAACACAAACACACACTACAAGGGAGCTTCAATACCTCGGCAGGTGGGTTACAAACTAGAGTAACTCTAAGAAGGGAAAGGCTCAGGTTACCGGCCTTGGCCAATTGTATTTTCCTGAGATGGTGACCTTGGACTGCAAGGAGATCCAACCAGTCCATGCTGAAGCTGAAACTACAATACTTTGGCCACCTCATGAGAAGAACCGACTCATTGGAAAAGACCCTGATGCTGGGAAAGATTGAAGGTGGGAGGAGAAGGGGACAACAGAGGGTGAGATGCTTGGATGGTATCACTGACTTGATGGACATGAGTTTGAGTAAACTCCGGGAGTTGGTGATGGACAGGGAAGCCTGGCGTGCTGCAGTCCATGGGGTCACAGAATCGGATACGACTGAGCAGCTGAACTGAACTGAACTGAGCTGGTGACAACGCTAGAGTCCCATCCCCTGTGTGCCTCTGCAATGTAATCTTGTCACTCTCACATACAACTGAGGGTCTCATTTCCCGCACCTTGAATCTGGACCAGTATCAGTGACTTACTTTTCCTAGAGAATGTTGTAGAAGGGATGTTCTGGGCTTCAATGGACAAATCATAATAAGCCTTGCAGCTTCTGCCTGAGAATGTGGAGCTCTTGCTTTGGGCTACTCCCTCTTTGAACCCAGCTGTCAGATTGTGAAAAGCACATGGGGAGGCCAGGCTTGGGTGCTCTGGTTGACTGTCCCAACAGAGCTCTCAACCAATAGCCAACTTCACCCACAGGTCATGAGAGTGAGCCACTTTGGATGTTCAGTCCAGAGGAGTCTCCAGCTCACTGAGATGCCAGCTGACATCTGTTTGCCACTTCACGAGAGACCTCTAGTGAGAACTTCCCATTTGAGCTCAGTCAACCCTCGGAAATGTGAACGGCTTGTTATTGAGGAATAGTAACTGAAACGTTTGCCATTCTAGGAGAAATAGGGGTCAGGGAAAGTAAAATCAACGAATACACACTGAGTATTCTAGAGCACTAGACTCTACAGAAGATACAAGAATCTGTGTGCAGTTGAGATGTGGAGAAGGAACACTTAACATAAAAGAGTAAGAAGTGGTTCAGGGTAGCACGTGACTCCTAAATATAGGTGCGTAGGGATCCGTCTAGTCAAGGCTATGGTTTTTCCAGTGGTCATGTATGGATGTGAGAGTTGGACTGTGAAGAAAGCTGAGCACTGAAGAATTGATGCTTTTGAACTGTGGTGTTGGAGAAGACTCTTGAGAGTCCCTTGGACTGCAAGGAGATCCAATCGGTCCATTCTGAAAGAGATCAGCCCTGGGATTTCTTTGGAAGGAATGATGCTAAAGCTGAAACTCCAGTACTTTGGCCACCTCATGCGAAGAGTTGACTCATTGGAAAAGACTCTGATGCTGGGAGGGATTGTGGTCAGGAGGAGAAGGGGACGACAGAGGATGAGATGGATGGATGGCATCACTGACTTGATGGATGTGAGTCTGAGTGAACTCCGGGAGATGGTGATAGACAGGGAGGCCCGGCGTGCTGCAATTCACGGGGTTGCAAAGAGTCAGACATGACTGAGTGACTGAACTGAACTGAACTGAGGGAACAAAAGGATCAGTGGAGGCTGGATGTCTTCCTAAGGAGGAGGGACTTTGAGTGAAAATGAACAGATAGGGGAGTGCAGCAAGCAGAGAAGAAGAAGGCCTGGGGACAGCATGGATAGAAGTGTGGTTTTAGAAATATGCCTAATGCTTCAAGATTGAATAGATCAACTTGGCCGGAACACAGAACTGATATACTTATGTAACAGCTGATAAAGTCAGAGACAGACCCGGACAAACAAGTTAAACTGGTTATCAGGAGAAAGGTTAAGGCAAGAGTTTTGAAGAGCCATCTATGCTTAGGTGAGAGGTGAGGCCATGGAAGTGAAAGTCTCCAACGAGAAAAGCCTCAAAATAACTTTGTAGTATAGACTCTTTTAAACTGGTCGTTTATTTTGGGGGGGAAAACCCTGATTTTTTCAAAAGCAACTTCAGGTTGATTTAGGGGAAGGAAAAAGAACCATTCAGGGAAGGAGAAGCACTTCAGATGATCATTTTGAGGAGAACAACGATAATCTGGAATGGTTCCAGCCTAACCAAGAAGAAGTTCAGGAATCACCAGTAATCTAACTGGTGCTGAGACCACCATCCCAGCTGCTGAGAAAAGGGCCGTTCTAGCTGTTTCAGTTACTCTTGAGGCTGGTTTCAGGAAGCAGCCAGATTCCTCCTCAGCCCAACCCCAGCCTCCTGGGAGGGAAGCGGAGCTGGAGATTGAGGTCAATCCCCAGTGACCAATGATTTAACCAATCTGCCTATGTAGTGACACCTCGATTTAGCAAACTCTAAACAACAGCTTCCTGGATGGTGAACAGTTGATGTAGTTGGATGGCATACCCTTACCCTACAGGGACAGAAACGCCTGTGCCCCGGACCCTTCCAAGCCTTGTCCTATGTACCTCTTCATCTGGCTCTTTAACTGTATGTTTTATAATAAAATCGTAATTTTAAGTACAGCACTTTTCCTGAGTTCGCTCTCTCTTTTTGCACATGTGGTTATTTTTTTTTTAATTTTTAATTACTTTTTATTGGAGTATAGTTGCTTTACAATGTTGTGCTAGTTTCTGCTATAAAGTAAATCAGTCACATGTATACATGTATCCCCTCTTTCATGGATTTCCTTCCCATATAGGTCACCACAGAGCACTGAGTAGAGTTCTCTGTGCCGTACAGTAGGTTCTCATTAGTTATCTGTTTTATGTGCTGTGCTGTGCTTCTCGCTCAGTCGTGTCCGACTTTGTGCAACCCCGTGGACTGTAGCCTGCCAGGCGCCTCTGTCCCTGGGATTCTCCAGGGAAGAATACTGGAGTGGGTTGCTGTTTACTTCTCCAGGGGATCTTCCTGACCCAGGGATTGAACCTGGATCTCCTGCATTGCAGGCAGATTCTTTACCAGCTGAGCTAACAGCCAAGCCCCATTTTATACATAGTAATGTATGTATTTTATACATAGCTGTGTATATATGTCAATCTTTCAATTCATCCCGACCCTGAGCTTTTCTGAGGTCTGTGAGTTCTTCCAGTGAGTTATCAAATGTGAGAGGGGCATTGTGAGGACTCCTGAATTTTCAGCCAAGCTGGACAGAGGAGCGGGTGGCCCTAGGACCTGTGACTGGCACCTGAAGTGGAAGCCGTCTTGTAGAACTGAGCCCTAGTCTGTGGGGGTCTGCATTAACTCTAGGTAGTTAGTGTCAGAATGAATTCAATTGGAGGACACTCGGTGATGGGAAGCATGAAGGAGGGTAACCCAGCTGTGCGTCATCATTAAAAATCCCTATGTGTATAAGGCCCTTCCCTATAGTGAGGGAGTTTGGGATGGACATGTACACTCTGCTATATTTTAAATGGATCACCAACAATGACCTACTGTAGAGCACAGGGAACTCTGCTCAATGTTACATGGCAGCCTGGATGGGAGGGGTGTTTGGGGGAGAATGGTTCCATGTATATGAATGGCTGAGTCCCTGAGAGTATTACAACCTTGTTCATCAGCTAGACTCTAATACAAAATAAAAGTTTTTTTTTAAAAGGCCCTTCCCTTGTGTAATAAAGGGGAAGGAGTCATGTTGATGAGGTCAGAACCTCTGTCTCTTGCACTTTACCACATTGGTAAGAGAGCCGCCCACACATCCAGTGCGGTCTGGCACTTGGCCTAAGTTACGAGGTAATCAAGAAAGGGGCAAGAACTGCTTCCTGGATGTCTTGAGAGCACGAGGGAAGGAATTTAGGCAGAGATAAGGTTGAAGAAGAATTAAATCTCCCCAGCACAAGGATCTGGTGACATGTAGGGCCATCCTGATTCTCCTTTGGATAAGCATACCTTTCCTAGTCTCAGTGTACATGGTGGGTGGGAGTTGACCCCACCACCTGGCTCCTGACCCAAGTCAGTGATTGGTTCAGAGGGGGCCCACTACCTAGGCCAGGCCAGTCAGAGACAGGAAGCATCATGCCAGGAATTTTGCTAGCACTACTGGGGGGAAAATGTGCTTTTCTCTCCTCTGGGTTCGCAAGTTAGGAGATGTAAGCCTATAAATGTGGATGGGGGACTTACCAGCTGGTCCGGTGGTTAAGACTTCGCCTTCCAATACATGGATGCTGAACGAAGATCCCACATGCCTCAAGGTGCAAAAATAAAAATGTGGTGGGTGTCTTGACTCCAACCTACCAAAGAGTGAAACCAACAGGGAGGAAAGCAGACTGGAGGAGTGAGTGGATATGGGTGTACGTGTGTGTGTGTGTGTGCATGACAGAGAGAGAGACGGACAGGTAGACAATGACAGAGGGAGACAGGGAGGCACAGAGAGATATGGATGACATTATCTCTGGAAGGACTTGTGTGAGGGTATTCTGTCTTGGGAAGCAATCCCCCCAAAAAATGAACAACTGGGAACAGTGAAATACGAGAGAAGGCAAAAACAGTCAGGAGGTGTTTTATTCCATTGCTCACTGCTGTGACCTGATGACTCTGGATCCCACTGAGCCCTCCAAGAAGCCATACTGAGCACCCTGGAACAGTGCAGAAGGGGGCAAAATTGACCTAAAGCACCAGGTTCCCGATGGACCAAAGGATGCTCCATGAATTTTCTAAAGAACTAGTTTATTTAATTTTTAATGTATTATTATGTATTAATTTTATTTATTTTAGTAAAACTAGAAGACCTCTGGGCTTCCTGGTAGCTTAATCAGCCTGCAGTGCAGGAGACCCAGGTTCGACCCCTGGGTTGGGAAGGTCCCCTGGAGAAGGAAATGGCTACCCACTCCAGTATCCTTGCCTGGAAAATCCCATGGACAAGAAGGGCTTGGTGGGCTGCAGTCCATGGGGTCACAATGAGTCGGGCACGACTGAGTGACTAACACTTTCACTTTCTTTTCAGAAGACCTCTGAAAGAATACTGAAATTTTTAATCAGTTAAGTTCGGTCACTTGATTTGATATGAAAGTGTGTATTCCCCTCAACAAACATTCTCCCAAATTGATATATAATGGGAGAAGGCAAAACCAAAGCCTTTCACTTTAACAATTAAGAAGCATGAACTTCTTCTTTCCTGGAGATTGGAGAAATTCCAGAATTTGGGGGATATTTTCCTATGACCGAGGAGAGAAACATCTTCAGAGACTCTAAATAGCACAAGCCCATGTTTTTTTTTTTTAATTAATTTTTATTGGAGTATAGTTGATTCACAGTGTTGTGTTAGTTTCTGCTGTACAGCAAAATGAATCAGCAACACGTACACACATATCCACTCTTTTTTCGACTCTTTCCCCATATAGTCATTAAAGAACATTGAGTAGAGTTCCCTGTGTAGGAAACCCAAACGAACTTTTTGGCCAACCCAATACAATTTGAATAACTCTTTATCTGAAATAGAGGGGAAAATTAAGAAAAAAGATTTATTTTGGCTTTTGAATGTGTGAAAGTCACTCAGTTTATCTGACTCTTTGCGACCCCATGGACTATACAGTCCATGGACTTCTCCAGGCCAGAATACTGGAGTGGGTGGCCTTTCCCTTCTCTAAGGGATCTTCCCAGCCCAAGGATTGAACCCAGGTCTCCCGCATTGCAGGTGGATTCTTTACCAGCTGAGCCGCCAGGGAAGCCCAGGCTTTTGAATAAACTCCGCCAGTTCACTTAATCCAAGGTGCTTAAGACTTCTAACGCATAACATGAGATTTATTTTTTTTAAGAAAAGAGATGATTTTAAAACAGCTAGTACTTAATTCTACTTATATGAGGTACCTAAAATAGTCAAACTCAAAGAGACAGAAAGTTGCAAGGTGCATCAAAGGATCCACAGGGGCTGAGGAGAGAGAGATGTGGGGATTATTGTTTAACGGGTAGAGTTTGGGAAGAAGGAAGTGTCCTTGCAGATGGATGGTGGTGATGGCTGCACAACAATACGAACGTGATGCCACTGAACTGCATACTTGAAATGGGTTAAAATGGTAAGTTCCATGTTATATACATTTAACCACAAAAAATTTTACTGCAGAAACTTAGCTGTAATGAGTAATTCAGGGGGTTATAGCACCTCCTGGACAGTGAGCAGACCATATCCCTGATGACTAGGCCAGACTGAGCACAAAAAGCTGCAGCTTTCAGAAGTATTGCTGTGCTTTTCATTATAAAATATACATTCACTTTCTGACTTGGAGATAGAACAATTAAGAATGTGATTAAGAATGTTCTTAAGGAGAAAGGCCAAAAATGTGGCCTGGGCTCTGTATTAGTGATGGAAAGATGTAGGGCGGGAAAAGAATTCTTCTCACAGAGCAGGAATTCTCAGCAATGTCTCCTTTACCACTTAAAAAAAAAAATGGTGGATAATTATAGTCCAGTAGAAAAAATACTGGGTTTTTTGTTGTTGTCGTGGGCACAATCTATGAGAAATACATTCTTTGGTTTTATTCATTGTCACCCCTCCCTACGTGTTTTTAGACTAATTCAATTACCTGTGTACTTTAAATTAGAGCCTTTTTAAATTAAAGAATTATGTAATTCCTAAACATAAATCTACCTAAATAGGAAGCTTGTATTCTACTTTCTTTGATACTTCTCCTTTCTTGGAACTAAGTAAGCATGGGCTTAGTTGTTCCATAGCAGGTGGGATCTTCTCGGACCAGGGATCGAACCCGTGTCTCCTGCATTGGCAGGCAGATGTTTTACCACTGAGCCAGCAGGGAGAAGTCCAGCTATTGGATTTATTTAACATGAGTTTTGTGCTTTCTGGGGCCTCAGGTAACTCACTCCTCTTAGTTTAGTGTCTGATTTATTTTCAGTCGGTATCACTCGGTCCGACCACTTTTGCAGGAGATTTCTTGAGGACAGTTAGCTGTGTTGCTGATGAGAAGCTTTGACTGTCCAAGGTTCCCTGATGTACAGTTGGTCTTCAACAGCTCTGTCAACAGGCCTTAGAGCTTTCCCGCCTCCTGCAAAGTCCCAGAATCTTTCCCACGTTTTCCTGGATGTGTGCTTTGAGATTGGGACCTGTCAACACCGGGTAAAGCCTGCCCACAGTGCCAGAACTTTTGATAACATAAAACCAGCCCACTGATTTCCAAGGAAGTGAGAAATCTCTTTGCATATCAGCCTCAAGTTTGCCTTTTGTGTCCACAGGAAGAGATATGCTTAAATTTGGGGTTGTGGAATGAGTCAGGGTGCAAAACAGTAATTGGACACAAGTGGCCAAATTTTCATGCATGAAGTTCAAAAACACTCAGTTGACATAGTAAATGGATGGATTTCTCTGGCCGCTCAAACTTGCCAAATGTGTATTTTTATGGACTTAGCTACATAGATTTATGGGCTTAGGAATAACATCAGGTGGGAAGAGGCCTGGACACTGTCATCGCACATCTCCTGGAGGGGCTCTGAAGCAAGGATGGGGTCCGCTAGATAAAACCCATGTGTAAGTGCCGGCTGGGATTCTGTGAGTTAGCGGCTGACAGCTGTGGTGAATAAAAACGTTTCACAGTATTTCGCTTCCAACAAAAATGTTTATGGTGGTATAAATGTAAGAGTAGCCTGTGGGCATGTATTTTGGCTGAAAAGCAACGATTGAGAACCCCTCGTCTACATAGCCCTGGATAGCTTGAGACTCGGCATTTGTACATTTTGTATGTGCATTAATTTGAATCACTTGTCCCTTTTTCAGAACCACATTCCTTTTATGTGAGACATCAAATAATAGTTGGTATGGTCATCAGAGACAAGTTATATTTCAGTCTCCTGAAGTGACAGCCACACACCTAATAATGCACACAGCTGGGAATAAAATTAAGCGTCCTGAGTGAAAAAACATGTTAAGAGACCTCCGAAGGAAGAGAAGTTATTGCTCTGGTATTCACAAACATAGGCAAAGCCATGTGTCTGGGGATATGTTCCTAATGGAGGAACATAACTGCACATAAAAGCTCCATAGGCTATAAAGGACAACGCTAAATAGAGGTTATCATTGCTTTATTTTCTTTTTTTACTACAGATGTTCATTGTGTATCTAGAATATGCTGGGCACTGTTCTTAGTCACTTAGATGCATTAGCAAACAGTTCAAAGTCCATGATACACATTCAAATACTGGACCGATAATACACAGTCTATCTCTATTGATAATATAAAAGCAGGAGATGACTGATTATACTTGATATAAAATAAAGAAGGACTTCCCTGGTGCTCCAGTGGCTAAGAATCTGCCTGCCAAGGCAGGGGACGTGGATTCAATCCCTGGCTGGGGAAGATTCCACATACCTCGGGGAAACTAAGCCTGAGTGCCACCAACTACTGAAGCAGGCCTGCGGGCACTAGAGCGCACGTTCTACATCTCGAGAAGCCGCCTCAGTGAGAAGCCTGCATGCCACAGCTGGTGCGTAGCCCCTGCTCGCCACCACTAGAGAAAGCCCGTGCGCAGCAACAAAGACCCAGCACAGCCAATAAATAGAATAAAGCAAGGTAAGTACAGTGGGGCGGTGCGGGTGCTGCTGTTTGACACAGTGCATTCAGGGAAGGCTTCTCTGAGGAGGTGACATTTGATGGGAAGGAGTGAGCCCCGTGGGGATAGGAAGGACAAGGGTAAAGATGTGAGAACGGAGCGTTCGGCACACAGATGGTGTTTATAGCCCTGGACTTGGGTGAGAATGTGAGGGTATCCAGACAGACAGGAGAGAGGGCATGCCCACTCACTCATGGAGTGGCTACAGAGAGGAAGAGCTGCAGTGAACACAGCAACGAGTCAGGTGGGAGGAAAATCAGGAGATGACCCTCAAGTCAAGGGCAGAAAGTGCTTTAGGAAGGAGTCTTGAGCAAGTGGTAATCCAGGCCTCCCCTAACGTGCAGAAATAGATTCCACCTGACCTACATGTGGAGAGCAACACTTAAAACCTTTCTGAAGGAAATGTAGGCAGATATTTTTATGACCTCAGTCAGTGGAATAATGTCTCTAAAAAGACATAAATAGCACATACCACAGAGGGCGAAGAGAAGACATTTTATATTTCTAGTCATTAAAAAAATAGTATTAAAAAGTAAAAAGAGCACAACCTTGGAGGAAATCTTTGCAGCACCTGTAATCACCAGAAGCTTCTTAATAATTCAGACTAGAAAAAGAATTCCTACAATTTAGTAAGACAAAGACATATAAGCCAATTAAAAAAAAAGTGTAGATGCCACTAATAGGCATTACTTACTATAGGGAGCTTGAATGGGCAATAAACACATGAACAGGTAGGTGTTCAATCTCATTAGTAATTTGGAAAAATGCAAATTTTATTTAATTTCTTGTTATTATTTTTCAGGCCACACTGTGTGGCATGTGGGATCTTAGTTCCCCAATCAGGGATTGAACCCATGTCCTTTGCATTGAAAACATGGAGTCTTAAGCACTGGACGCACAGGGAAGTCCCCAAAATGCAAATTTTAATCTGCAAAAGATATCATTTTATACCTGCCAGATTGGCATCATTTTAAAAATATGCCAAATAAAATAATATGACAATACCAAATAATGACAAGGATATAGAGCATGGGAAATATTACTGCTGATAGGAGTATAAACTGTTTAACCACTTTCAGGCAATTTTAGTTTTAGCTAATCTATTTGAAGATGCACATAGCCTGTGACCCAGGGTCTCCCTAGGGAGAAACTCTTGCTTATGTGCACCAGGAATCCTAAACAAGAATGAGAATAGAAGTACTGTTTATAACTTTAAAAACTGAAATAACATTACTATCATTAACAAGAGAATAGATAAATTGGGATAGCCAGTCTCCAAGATGCCCACTGATGTCAGCTCCTGTTATTCACAATCTTTGTGTTGTCCCCTCCCACACTGAATAGAGCTGATCTGTGTAACCGATAGAATATTTTAGAAATAATAGCACGTGACTTCCAAGGCCAAGTAATAAAAGTCACTGTGACTTCTGCCTTGCTCTCCTGGATCTTTCTCTCTAGAAGAAGCCAGCTACCATGTTGGAAGGAAACTCACGTAGCCCTGTGGTGATAACCACACGGCGAGGACCTGAGGCTCCTTCCAACAACCAGGACCAACTCCCAGTCTCCTGACTGAGCCATCTTGGAAGCAAAGTCTCCAGCCCCGGGCAAGCCTTCAGATGACTGTATCCTTAGCAAATATCTTGAATGCAACCTCATGGGAGACCCTGAATTAGAATAGCTCAGCTAAGTGTCTCCTAAATCCCTGACCTACAGAAACTGTTTGTCACTGTTTCACACTCTTAAATTTTGGAGTAAATTTTTTGCATAGCAGTAGATAATTAATACAGGTGTGTAATAGACACTGCACAGCAGTAGAAACAAGCGGGGGTTATAAGCAGCATCATGAATAAAACTCAGAAAAATAATGTGGAGAGAAAAAAAAGCAAGTTACAAAGACATGTGCAATAAGTTACTGTTGATGTGAAAGCTCATAAAACCAAAATGAAATAACACATTGCTAGAGAAATACATGGATAAAATGAAACCATGAAGGATGGCAAGGGAATAATAAGCACAAAATTTCCGAAGGATGGTTATATTCCAGAGATAAGCAATCTGAGAAAGACACATGAGAGTTTCCAGTGGAAGTTCTCTACTTTTTAACCACCAGTGGGTACACTCATGTTTATTGTATTTGGTGGTTCACACAGTAAAGAATCCACCTGCAATGTAGGAGACCCAGGTTCTGTCCCTGGGTTGGAAAGATCCCCTAGAGGAGGAAATGACAACTTGCTCCAATATTCTTGCTTGGGAAATCCCATGGACAGAGGAGCCTGACGGGCTACAGTCCATGGGGTCACAAAGAGCTGGATATGACTGAGCCACTAACACATATCTTATCTTTTTAATGTATAAAACTGTCATTGATTTTTTAAAAGGTGGAAATAATTGATTCCCTTCAAAACTTCTGAGAGTCAGTTATGCTGAGGACAAAGGGTCTGATTGACCATCACTGGGTCTTACTAGGCAGAGGCCATCAACAATCCTAATGAGCATGATCTCAGTGAATCGTGTGTCAAAAGTCGACCTGGAATGGGTTGCAGAGAGGTTGGAAGATGAGGAAATGGACACAGCAGGTGCCAGCTCTGAGATGCTTCCTAAAGGGACACAGAAGACAGTGTGAAAGCAAGGAGAAGAAAAGGATCTATACTTTGGAGCAGGATGTTTTTAAAGGATCTAATAGGAAGTGGAAAATGGTTGTTTGAAGGGAAAGTAAGAATTGTGTTTATTCTTGAAAAGTTGAGAGATAATGAGATACAATTCAAAAGTTAAGGAGTTGGCCTTAGAGAATAGTACAAGAACTTCATACTGATATTATTCACAGGATAGTGGTGGTACCAAGGCTGAGTGGGCAGCAATTTTTTTACAAGGGAATAGAACACACAGCCTCACATGGTCATAATCAAGGTCTGACTATTTGGTGATGGGGAAGACATCAAACCATCTCTGGTATTGTAGGACTGCTGCTGCTGCTGCTAAGTCTCTTCAGTCATGTCCGACTCTGTGTGACGTCGGAGACGGCAGCCCACCAGGCTCCCCCGTCCCTGGGATTCTCTAGGCAAGAACACTGGAGTGGGTTGCCAATTCCTTCTCCAATGCATGAAAATGAAAAGTGAAAGTGAAGTCGCTCAGTCGGGTCAGACTCTTAGCAACCCCATGGACTGCAGCCCACCAGGCTCCTCCGTCCATGGAATCCTCCAGGCAAGAGTACTGGACTGGGGTGCCATTGCCTTCTCTGATCTTAGGACAGACAAGGATAAAGACAAATCTGTGAAGCTGATACATTTTTTCCAGGATCCACCTTTTGATTATTCCTTTGTCCTTACAGTTCTTCTTTCCCTTCCTTTTTTCTTATATTCTCTTCCTAGACACAAACTTTCACAATCTGATCTCAGTTAATGAAATCACAGGTATTTAATAAGAAGTAGCAAATTCACACGGCTCCCTTTGAGGGAGTTTTGGCACTTTAATTCAATTTCACAGTTTTTTTGAACAAGGGTTCAAGTTCATAGTTGAAGTGGAATTCCATAGTTCCAGTTTTTAATCTCTAGGTCTCTCCTCCTACTAAAACTAGTGTGAGTCCGTGAATTTGTCCACAAGTTAGTGGACACTGTCTCAACCTAATTCAAACCAATCTGGAAGGCAGGTATTAATATTATACTTCAAATAATACAGTGTCAGTCTGGGTTATGAGGGAGCCACCCTTCTTTTATTCTCAAGGTGTAGATACATGTGTTGGAGAAGACTCTTTGAGAGCCCCTTGGACTGCAAGGAGATCCAACCAGTCCATCCTAAAGGAGATCAGTCCTGGGTGTTCGTTGGAGGGACTGATGTTGAAGCTGAAACTCCAATACTTTGGTCACCTGATGTGGAGAGCTGACTCATTTGAAAAGACTCTGATGCTGGGAAAGATTGAGGGCAGGGGGAGAAGGGACGACAGAGGATGAGATGGTTGGATGGCATCACCGACACAATGGACATGGGTTTGGGTGGACTCTGGGAGTTGGTGATGGACAGGGAGGCCTGGTGCACTGCGGTTCATGGAGTCGCAAAGAGTCGGACATGACTGAGCGACTGAACTGAACTGAGATACATGGGTCCACCGTGGGTACCTGTGATCAAGGTATCAATATTATACAGCTGGGCTAATGTTAGAGCGGGAGCCATCCATCCCTATGCTCAGGAACCACACCTGAGAATGGAAGGTAGGGAAGGAAGGTGAAGTCTCTCATGATGTCAGGGGAGGGGTCAATACTCAGAAAGAAAAGAAAGTGAAGTCGCTTAGTTGTGTCTGACTCTTTGCGACCCCATGGACTGTAGCCTACCAGGCTCCTCCGTACATGGAATTTTCCAGGCAAGAATACTAGAGTGGGTTGCCATTTCCTTCTTCAGGAGATCTTCCAGACCAAGGGATTGAACCTGGGTCTCCCAAATTGTAGGCAGATGCTTTACCATCTGAGCCACCTGAGAGTGTATCAGTACTCAGAGGAGGGGTCAATCTTTCAGGCCAGAAGCTAGGGAGGAAGGCCCTAAATGATGAAAAGAGACCTTTTCTTTGGGGTTAAATTACAAAGAGGTCAAGGTGCCCAGGAGGAACATGGTGGTGGGAGGTCAGCTGGGACCACCTACAGAGACAGGACAAGAGCCCTCTTTCTTTGGGACCCCCTGTGCCAAGGGAAGGGAACCTAAGCCTTGAGGACTAAAGGAAAGCGATGGTGGCCATAGAGATTATTTCTAAAGCAGACTGTTTATATTCCTCATATTGCCTCCGTCAGTTACCTGTTCATCTTCACTGGCCTCCAGTGAAGGCTTGCTGGAGCCTGTCTGGTCAATAATGGTATCTAACATTACTGAGAAGGCTTCCCTCATGACTCAGTGGTAAAGAATCCACCTGCCAATGCAGGAGACCTGGGTTTGATCCCCGGGTTGGGAAGGTCCCCCAGAGAAAGAAATGGCAACCCACTCCAGTATTCTTGCCTGGGAAATCCCATGAACAGAGGAGCCTGGCAGGCTGCAAACCATGGGGTCACAAGACCTGAAGAAGCTCAGAGCTGGCTTAATTTTCAAAAAAGCCCAGCTGACAGTAATTTGTTCTAAAATATCCTTCTTTTCAAACTCTTAGACTTAGAGAATGAACTTATATTGTTGGGGGAAAGGATGAAGAAAAGGGATAGTTAGGGAGTTTGGGATGGACATGTACACACTGCTATATTTAAAATGGATAACCCACAAGGACCTACTGTACAGCACAGGGAGCTCTGCTTAATGTTACGTGCAGCCTGGATGGGAAGGAGTTTGAGGGAGAATGGATCCATGTGTGTGTATGGCTGAGTCCCTTCGCTGTTCACCTGAAACTGTCACAACTTTGCTTGTTAATTGACTATACTCTAATACAAAATAAAAAGTTAAAAAAAAGAGAGTCAGATACAGCTTAGCAATTAAACAACAACAACAATATTACTGAATACTTACTCTGTGCCAGACACTACATAAAGCCACCTGACAATATGACCCCTTAGTGGGTTAGGGGACACTCAAGGGACAGAATTAAAGCCCCTGTAGACCAACCCCCACGCCCTCCCGATGCACCAGACTGTAATTCTAGGATAAACTTTACAGGCACTGCTGCTTCCCTACACAAAGGATGCAGAATCCAAATAGGAGAGGAGATAGGACCTAGAAGTAGAGAGAAACTGATGAAGTCAGAACTAGGAGAAACTGTGGCGAGAAAAGTCAGGGCAGGAAGGTGTATCAGAGGGAGACAATGAGACACGGGCTGGAAACAAACGTTCCAGAGAGCACAGACTGGAGAGGATGTTCAGGACAGCGGTGCATCGTAGATATAAGTGGAACAAGCACTGTCCTCCTACCAGCGCTAGGAGATGAAATTATACATCGGTTGCGAGCATCTTTCACTTTTAATATCTAGTCCACTGTACTAAAATCTAATTTGGAAGTGAGTAGCTTCTTCTGTTTCATCAAGAACCGCTATCTTATTTTTTTTTTTTT
>NW_011495078.1:11403971-11407034 GCF_000754665.1 Bison bison bison | reverse complement strand
TTTTTTTTTTTGAGCGGTGCTTCCCTGCAATGTTTATTAAGGAATTTACACATACACAGGAGAAAGGCAACCAGGAGCTGTGGTTCCCACAGATGAAATCTTGTAAACAACATCTTCTTGTTTTAATTTTCAAGTGGGGTGAACGATGACTGAGAGGAAGGCTGCCCAGGCGCCCTGCCTCATACACCTGGACAGATGGGGGCGCAGGGCAGTCTGGACACACCAATAGGAAACAGCAACTGGCAGGTCAGAGAGGGGAAAGGAGGAAGGGAGCTACCGATGAGATTGTAAATTTTTTAACTAAAGAAAAACTGGCAACAGTTTTAGGCTGTTAATAAATTAACTCCTCTCTGTTGTAAACCTAAAACTAAAAAACAAAAACAAAAATACCCAGCGCAGACGGGGAAAAGAACTGCTATCTTAAACCAACCATTCTGCATTCACCGAACCATTCTGGGGGCACTAGAAACATTTTGCTGGTTTTAAGCCATTTTAAAAGGATTATCCTATTATAGTTCTTCGGAGAAGGCAATGGCACCCCACTCCAGTACTCTTGCCTGGAAAATCCCATAGATGGAGGACCCTGGTGGGCTTCAGTCCATGGGGTCGCTAAGAGTCGGACACGACTTAGCGACTTCACTTTCACTTTTCACTTTCATGCATTGGGGAAGGAAATGGCAACCCACTCCAGTGTTCTTGCCTGGAGAATCCCAGGGACGGGGGAGCCTGGTGGGCTGCAGTCTATGGGGTCGCAGAGTCGGATGTGACTGAAGCAACTTAGCAGCAGCAGCAGCAGCATTATAGTTCTTATAAGTGGATCTTTTATCTCTGCCGCTTCAAATTCACCTGACTAGAATCCGTTCCAGTGTCCTAAAATGAAACAAGGTCATTCCAGGTGAAATTTTTGTTCTGAACATTTTAAAGTTTCTATTCTTGTTCCATTGGCTGGCATTTAAAGTGTGGAGACCTATAGGCTTTTTTTCCCTTTATTTTTTTTCTTGTCATAGGCCAGAAACTGTAGCATTTTTCTGCCTCTGAAGCAGACGGAAGAAAGAAAAATGTGATCTGTTTAGCCCCAGCTGTCTCCACTGAGGGGCAGGGTCATATATTGGCCCCAAAGTGTATGTGGTCATGTTTCTTCAAAGCAACCTCTAGTCCTGACTTTCTGAAAAGGAGACAAAATAACCACGGACCAGGGTGAGGGCAGCAATGATGCTCACGGGGCAGAGAGGGGTTTGGGAGCAGGATTCCTAGCCAGAAACTGGACTGGCCACCCTGGCTATAGCTGGCTCACAGCAGGGAGAAAGCACTCCTCTGTGAATTCAGGTTAATTGCTGCTAAAATTATAGCAGATTTCTTTTTACTCTTTCTTGTTATTAAAAAAAAAAAAATCTGGGAAATTCTGCAGTTAATTGACGAACAAAAAGACAGCCTGTCAACAAGGAAGTCTTTAGCACTTGTCCTCAGCAGGCTCTGCGACCATGAGTTTTCTCCACTGCAGACTCAGGCCTGCCCAGTCTAAGCCAGCACCTACGCAGTCAGGGCACATCAGTGTATCTTTCTTCACTTCTGACACCATTGCTTCCAGGCCAGATCAAGAATCTGTTGCACCGTTAAGGGTCTGGTATTTCCCGTGTGGAGTAGGGACCCTGTTATAGGCTGAATTGTGTCCTCTCAAAATTCAGGTATTAAAGGTCTAAACTCCAGCAGCCTCAGAATGTGACTGGATTTAGACACAGGCCTTTAAAACAGGTAGTTAAGATGAAACAAGATGGGGGAAAGGGAGAGGGAGGGACAAATTAGGAATTTGGGATTAACATATACACGTGCTGCTGCTAAGTCGCTTCAGTCATGTCTGACTCTGTGCAACCCCATAGACGGCAGCCCACCAGGCTCCCCTGTCCACAGGATTCTCTAGGCAAGAATACTGGAGTGGGTTGCCATTTCCTTCTCTGCATATACATGTTACTACACCAACAAGGACCTACTGTATAGCACAAAGAACTAAATATTTTGTAGCAACTTATGAAGGAAAAAAATCTGAAACAAAAAATATCTCCATCCTTTTTATCATCCCGTGCTACTGACATCTCTGAGCAGAGTGCAGGGTTGGTTTATATAGGGTTTTTAGGAAGTACAGAGATCAGGGATCGGGAGACTTCCAGAGGCATAAGCGGGTTAACATCATCTGTAGGAGCATGATGCCCACTGAGCTGTTGTTGATTGGTTGGCACTGGGAGGTATATTTATTAAAGTGAGTCGATTGCTGATTGGCTGATTTTCATGAACTAGGGACTGAACTGACTGATTAACTTGTACAAGGGTATCACTGAGAGAAAGCAAAGGTGTTAGTCGCTCAGTTGTGTCTGACTCTTTGCGACCCTGTGGACTGTAGTCCATCAGGCTCCTTTGTCCATGGGATTCTCCAGGCAAGAATACTGGAGTGGGTAGCCATTCCCTTCTCCAGGGGATCTTCCAGACCCAGGGATCGAACCAGGGTCTGCTGCATTGCAGGCATCATCATGAATCAATTAAAAGGATGTGAAACTAATTCTGTTGAGTATTTGTTACCATGACTACAATCAGCTTTTTTTTTTTTAGGTAGGTAGGAAAATTTTAATTTTCATATATTTTCTGTGTAGCTGTTTCTCCAGCTGTTGAAAATCTGCCTTATCCTCCTTGGCAAAGAATGCTAATTGCTGGAATTCCCTGGTGGGCCACTGATTTGGACTTGGTGATTGGCTGTGGCCCAGATGCAATCCCTGGAGGGGGAACTAAGATCCCACAAGCTGCGAGGCACAGCCAGCGGCGGGGGCGGGGGGGGGGGGGAGGGGGGGGGGGAAAAGCTAATTGCCTACATAGTATCCATTTCCCTCTTCTTCCTTATGAGCAGAATGCTGCTTTTTTGTCCAGGGAACAGCTCTGCTCTGATCCATGATGGGGCCTCGCTGAAGCAAGATAAAAGAGTCATCCAGGGCCTCTGCTGGGTGACTTTTTGACCAGGGTGCTTGGAGAGAAACCTTGGTGAGTGGCCCTGGCCTGCGGGGCACATAGAGCCTGGTT
>NW_011495078.1:11396455-11403871 GCF_000754665.1 Bison bison bison | reverse complement strand
CCAGTGTTCTTGCCTGGTGGTTGAGCCCAGCGGCATGGCCCGTGTCAAGACGTCAAGTACGGTTAAGCTGTAGGTCTAAATTATTAAAGGCCAGGGTTTTTGAAGTTGGGGCACTTCATATTTTGCTTGGGGTGTGGGTCATGGACCGTTTTGAGATAGATACTGTACAAATACTTGGCTTAATCCTTCCCAGGCCCCAATTTGGGTACATTCTTTGATCTTTTGAAAACATAGCCTACTATTAATACAAGTTATGTGACTCTCTTGGGGTTACAAATCTAGATCTCCTCCGTTTTCAGCACAACACAGTGACACGCATTATCAGTATAAGAAAAATGAGTGTGAACAACAGTATCTTCAGACTCAGTTAAATACATGTCAGTTAATTTACTGTCTAAGCAGAGCGCCTGCTGGTCTTTTAGACTGTTGTAAGCCAGCATGGAGGGCTTCCCAGGTGGCAGGGTGGCAAAGAATCCGAATGCCAATGCAGGAGATGTGGGTTTGATCCTTGGGTGGGGAAGATCCCCTGGAAAAGGAAATGGCAACCCACTCCAGTATTCTTGCCTGAGAAATCCCATGGATAGAGGAGCCTGATGGGCTGCAGTCCATGGGGTCGCAAAGAGTCGGACATGACTTAGCGACTAAACAACAGCAACAACAATGTTCCCGACAGGTACCTTCTCCAGACAACCTTGCCTACTGGGTGGAGCACGTGACACAGTCCTAACCAATGAGCCGCGAGCAGATCACTGGGTACCCTTTGGGGAAAGCTCCTTCAGTGGTAAGGAGTCAGTGGGCATGCCCCTTCTCTCCTTCCTGACTGAAAGGGCATCACACTGTTTAGGGAGGCAGGCACCATCTTGGACCCATGGGAACGACAGCCATTAAGACGGCAGATAGAAAGAGAGAGGGAAAGAGCCCCGGAATACAGTGGAGTGATCACATCCGCTCTGGACTGCTTGTCTCCTGTCTTGCAGGTGCGTGAGAAAAACCAAGCCTCCATTTGGTTCAGCTACTCAGCTACTGTGAGTTTTCTATTCAGTGTAGCTAAACCTCTTCCTATTTGATCAACCTACCCTTCTGTTTTCCTTATGACTTCACCTCACAGTCATTATCAGTAGCTCCCATGTGTCTTCACAGGATAACAGAGTGCTCAGCACATCACATGATAGACCCTTAATATATATTTGTTGAGTGCATTTCCCAGATGAGGTCTTTGTGCCTCCAAACATGAGGCAACGAGAAGTATAAAACACCATCTACAAAGCAGACTTGCCAGAAGCCTGGCATCTGAGTCCAGAGGTGAAGGAACTATGGGACAAATCCGGCCTGGAAGACAATCTACAACATCTCACCCTTCCAAGAAGTTCAGCGTGACAGAAATAATAACCGAGAAGGCGAAAGAGAGAATTATTCTAGATTAAAAGAGACTAAACGAACATGACAACCCAGTGCAAGGCACGAACCTCATTGAATCCTGGACCAAACAACAAAAGAGATCTGGCTCCGCTGGTACACCTGGACTTACCTGCCAGGAACCCCGGAGGCAGCCACAGTGGCCCTTGTGGTGTGGAAAGGACTCTTCTCAAGAGACGGATACCCCCCACTCATGACCCCAGGCAGATGACTCAGATCATGAGAGAAACTGGGAGAGTTATTTTCTCCCCAAACCATCCATGTGGTTGGGTTAGAGAAGTCCAGAAGTTTCTTTACCATTCATTCTAAAGATCAGGACAGCCAGAGAGGCCGAGGAAAGCTCTGAAATCTTTCAGGGATGCTCCTGCAGGAAATGAAAGGCGGCTGTAACCGACATATGATAATCTTGCCACAAGCCTTGGAAGCCACCAGGGCTGCTGCTCCTGGGAGGTGAGAATCCACGGATGCTCATCAGGGGTGTAACAAAACTCAGCTACTGCTGCCACTCACTGTAACTGGCTGGTGCGGTGCATAAAATAATAGAGGTGTTGCTGCTGCTGCTGCTGCTAAGTCGCTTCAGTCGTGTCCAACTCTGTGCGACCCCAGAGATGACAGCCCACCAGGCTCCCCCGTCCCTGGGATTAGTGACCCCATGGACTGCAGCCTACCAGGCTCCTCCATCCATGGGATTTTCCAGGCAAGAGTACTGGAGTGGGGTGCCATTGCCTTCTCCCAATAGAGGCGTTATTAGTGCATAAAATAGCGACTGTGAAACGTCTTCTTATCTGGAGGGAGCGAAGCTGGGGACCTGGTGTCAGTGAGGCAACGCAAGACCAGGGGATCCACTAGGGGGCGGTAGAGTCCACTGGTTCAAGATACAGTTCGGAACCCGGAGAACCCCTTCAGCCCTGGCTTCATCACTTAGCAGATAAACGCCCTGAGGCTGGTTACAACCCCTCTAAGCTTTAGTTTCCTCATCTGTAAAATGAAGATGAGAACAGCGTCTACAACAGAGGCTTACTTTGGACGATAAATGAGCTTGTCATATTATGTGTTTATGTTTTATGTGAAAGTCGCCCAGTCGGGTCCGACTCTTTGCAACCCCATTGACTATACATTCCGTGGAATTCTCCAGGCCAGAATACTGGAGTGGGCAGCCTTTCCCTTCTCCAGGGGATCTTCCCAACCCAAGGATTGAACCCAGGTCTCCCACATTGCAGGTGGATTTTTTATCAGCTGAGCCACAAGGGAAGCCCAAGAATACTGGAGTGGGTAGCCTATCCCTTCTCCAGGGGATCTTCTCGACCCAGGAATCGAACTGGAGTCTCCTGCACTGCAGGCAGATTCCTTACCAACTGAACTATCAGGGAAGCCCATATTAAATATCCAATTTATATTGGCTATTATTCGTTATTTATAATAGCCAAGATACGGAAGCAAACTAAGTGCATCAACAGATGACTAGACGAATAGGAGGTGGTGTACATACAATGGAATACTACTTAGCCATAAAATGAATGAACTTTTGCCATTTGCAGCAACATGGAAGGACTTGGGGAATCCAGCAACATAGATGCTAAGTGAAAAAAGTCCGACAGAGAAAGACAGATACTGCGTGATTTCACTTCGATGTGGAATCTAAACAACACAATAGACTAGTGACTGTGACAAATAAGCAGACTCACAGACACAGAGGACAAGCAAGTGGCTACCGGGGGAAAGGCAGGGCAGGAGTGGTAGGAGTGGGAGAGTAAGAGGCACGGGCTTCCCAGGTGGCGCTGGTGTGAAGAGCCCGCCTGCCAATGCCGGAGATGTGGGTTTGACCCCTGGGTCAGGAAGACCCCTGGAGTAGGAAACCCGCTCCAATACTCTTGCCTGGAGAATCCCAGGGATGGAGGAGCCTGGTGGGCTGCAGTCCATGGGGTCGCTAAGAGTCGGGCACAACTGAGCAACTTCACTTTCCCTTTTCACTTTCATACATTGGAGAAGGAAATGGCAACCCACTCCAGTGTTCTTGCCTAGAGAATTCCAGGGACGGGGGAGCCTGGTGGGCTGCCATCTATGGGGTCGCACAGAGTCGGACATGACTGAAGCGACTTAGCAGCAGCAGCAGCAGGAGCCTAGCGGGCCACAGTCCATGAGGCCTCAAAGAGTCAGACACCACTGAGCATAGGAAGGGGTACAAACTACTATCTTTAAAATAAGTTACAAGGATACATTGTACAACCTGGAGAATATAGCTAATATTTTATAATAACTATAAATGGAGTATAACCTTAAGAAATTGTGAATCACTATTAGGAGAAGGCAATGGCACCCCACTCCAGTACTCTTGCCTGGAAAATCCCATGGACAGACAGGGATGGGGGAGCCTGGTGGGCTCCCGTCTATGGGGTCGCACAGAGTCGGACATGACTGAATCTACTCAGCAGCATCAGCAGCAGCAGGGCAAGGCTGCCCCTGCACATATACAACTTGGCTGAGCAAACAAGGACGCACGCCTGGTGGAACTTACGGAGCAGTCTAGAAAGTGCTGCTCACGAAGGTCAGTTGAGGAATGAATCACTGTGGGGAGGCGCAGATAACATGTCAGGTGAGGAGCTGCCCACTTGGAAGCTCCAACCGGAACCTTTTAGTTCCTTTTTGTTGTTCAGTCGATCAGTCGTGTCCGACTCTTTGCAACCCGGTGGACTGCAGCACGCCAGGCCTCCCTGTCCACCACCAACTCCCGGAGCTTGCTCAGACTCATGTCCGTCGAGTCAATGATGCCATCCAACCATCTCATTCTCTGTCGTCCCCCTTATCCTGCCCTCAAACTTTCCCAGCAACAGGGTCTTTTCCAATGTGTGAGCTCTTCACATCAGGTGGCCAAAATATTGGAGCATCAGCATCAGTCCTTCCAAAGAATATTCAGAGTTGATTTCCTTTATGATTGACTGGTTGGATCTCCTTGCTGTCCAAGGGACTCTCAAGAGTCTTCTCCAGCATCACAGTTCAGAGGTATCGATTCTTCATCACCTCAGGCTTCTTTATGGTCCAGTTCTCATATCTGTAAATGATTACTGGAAAAACCATAGCTTTGACTATGCAGACCTTTGTTACTTAAAAAAAAACATGTAATTGTGGTAAAGGGGCTTCCCAGGTGGCAGTAAAGATCTGTCTGCCAATGCAGGAGACTCTAGAGATTCAGGTTCAATCCCTGGGTCTGGAAGATCCCCTGGAAGAATGCATGGCAACCCACTCCAGTATTCTCACCTTAAAATCCCATTTACAGAGGAGCCTGGTGGGCTACAGTCCATGGAGTCACAAAGAGTCAGACTCAACTGAGCACACTTGTGGTAAAATACACATAACATAAAATTTACCATCTTAGCGATTTCTAAAGTTGCATTAGTGCATTCACCTTGTTGTGCAACTGTAAGCACCATCTCCAGAATATTTTTCATCTTGCAAAACTGACACTCTGTACCCATTAAACAACAAAATTCCTTCCGCCTCAGGCGACCACTGCTCTACTTTCTGTCTCCATGAATTTGACTACTCTGTAGTCTAGGTTTCCCTGGCTGGCTCAGGAGTAAAGAATCCACCTGCCAATGCAGGATACGTGGGTTCGATCCCTGGGTCAGGAAGATCCCCTGGAGAAGGAAATGGCAACCCACTCCAGTATCCTTGCCTGGAAAATCCCATGGACAGAGGAGCCTGGCGGGTCCATGGGGTCGCAAAGAGTCAGACGTGACTCAGAGGCAGAACAATAAAAAACAAGACTCTAGGTACCTCATGTAAGTGGAATCACAATACTTTGTAGCTGCCTTCTATAATGTCCTCAGGGTTCACCCATGTTGTTGCATATGTCAGAAGTTTCTTCCCTTTTAAGGCTGAATTCCATTGTATGTATATATGACATCTGGCATATCCATTTGTCTGTTGATGGATATTTGTAACCCTTTGTTAGTTCTTTTTGGGCTAGGTAATACATCAGGGATTTTCTAGGAGGGGATAAACCACCAAGGGAACCCACAGCCGCTGAGCTCTGGGATGCAAAGAAAGCTCCAATTCAGCAAAGAGCCATAGAAATGATTCTCAGACAAGGGAGGAAAGAAATTTAGCCAGGGTACAGACTCGTATCTGTGTATAGGCACTAAATGTCGCTCATGCAGTGGAAGGGCGACTTCCTTGTGATGGTCATTGCCTCTCAGCTCCTCTCCTTGGCTTCAAGCTACTGGGCGAAGGTTCTGCAAACCACACACTGGGCTCTAGCGATTAGGGGTGCAACAGGAAGGCTGCAAGCCTGCAGGAAGAGGCAGGGACTTGAGACCTCCTTTCTGTTTGTGGTTCTTCAGAGCAACACCCCAACAATGCCTCCTTCCGTGGCAGGGGCTGTGCTTTCCTGTAACAGCAGTTGAATCCAGTTTCCAGTTACTCCAGCGCTTACAGAGATGGTGTCATTGCTCCCCAACCATCACCAGCCTGCCAGCACCCCCTCCTCAGAGGGCTGGGTCCTGGTCCCACGGGACCACTCCTCTGATGTGTGAGGTTTTAAGTAATTCCCCACCCATCTGCCTTTGTTTTCCCAGCCTGAGAGGTCATAAGTGCCTCCTCTAAGATATCTTGGCCTTCTCTCTAACTTTAATGTAGTTAACCATTCTTTATATTTGGCTCTCTCTTCTCAAATTATTGCTGTGGGTTTTGTCTCCTGACTAGATTCAAACTGCCACACCACTATCTCAAACCTTTAATGCCCTCCCAGACCCCATGTTCAAACTCAAACTCTTTGCTCTAAGTAAGGATTCACCTGGTCTCCAGTTTCATCCAGAAAATTAAAGATATTATAGATGAAGGGACCTCAGACAAGCCCACCTCCACCCCATCTATAAAAATTTCTATGGCCCATTTTATTCTTTAATGGATTTGTGATTTTTTTTTTCCCCACACCACATGGCATATGGCGTCTTTGTTCCCCAGTGAAAGTGAAAGTTGCTCAGTCATGTCTGACTCTTTGAGACCCCATGGACTATAGAGTCCATGGAATTCTCCAGGCCAGAATCCTGGAGTGGGTACCCTTTTCCTTCTCCAGGGGATCTTCCCAACCCAGGGATCGAACCCAGGTCTCCTGCATCACAGGCAGATTCTTTACCAGCTGAGCCACAAGTGAAAGAAAGTGAAAGTGAAGTCGCTCAGTTGTGTCCAACTCTTTGCAACCCCACGGGCTGTAGCCTACCAGGCTCCTCTGTCCATGGGATTTTCCAGGCAATAGTCCTGGAGTGGATTGCCATTTCCTTCTCCAAGGGAAGCTCAAAAATACTGGAGTGGGTAGCCTATCCCTTCTCCAGCGAATCTTCCTGACCCAGGAATCCTGCACTGCAGGCGGATTCTTTACCAACTGAGCTATCAGTGAAGCCCCGGGACAAAACCTCAGCCCCCTGCAGTTGAAGCTAGTAGTCTTAACCACTGGACCACCAGGGGAGTCCCTTCCTATTTAATTCCAAATCTTCCATGGGTGATTTGGAGCCCCATCCCCTCCCACATCCTCGGGGTGCCTGCTCTGTCCCTACATCCTCTCTCAATTCTTTTTCTGTTTTTTAAAGATTTTTTAAAATGTGGACCATTTTTAAAGTCCTTATTGAATTTATTGCAATATTGCTTCTGTTTCATGCTTTAGTCTTTCAGTCACGAGGCATGGAGCATCTTAGCTCCCCAACCAGGGATCGAACATGCACCCCCCTGGACTGGAAGGTGAAGTCTCAACCACTGGAATGCCAGAGAAGTCCCCCGCTTCTCCCAAGTCCTAGCAGGCCCTTTTCCGTAGTTTCCGGGAAGCTGAGGAAGGACAGATCAAAGGACTGGGAGGCCCTCCTCTTCCACCCTCCCGTCAGCCACAGCCGTGTTTCCCCACTGCCGGTCCACCCCCAAGTCTGAATTTCTGGGACCCAGCAGAGCGCCCCGGGTTATGAGTCGAGTCATCTCACCTGCCGTCACTAATCAAGGCCGTTTTAAGACTTG
>NW_011495078.1:11396059-11396355 GCF_000754665.1 Bison bison bison | reverse complement strand
TTAAGACTTGCAAGGCCTCCCAGCTGTACGTAGTCTAAACAATGAGATGTTTACCAGAGTTCTTTCCCAGAAACGGAGTCAGCGGTGTCTAGCTTGAGCTGAGCTGGTGAAGGCCAGCTAGGACCACGGGCCGTCCAGCTGGGCAGGCGCGAGTGATCTTTCGAACACGTGGAGGCCTGCTGGCTAGTTACACCTGTGCAGACTAATGATCACCACACCTTTTCCCAGTCACCTGCCCCCACACTTCCCGTGTCTAAGCCCATCCTGCTGCTGCCTTTTTTTTTTTTTTTAAGGAT
>NW_011495078.1:11380539-11395959 GCF_000754665.1 Bison bison bison | reverse complement strand
TAGTTCCCCAACTGGGATTGAACCCAGGCAAAAGGTGAACCCGGCCGTGAATGCGTGGAGTCCCAACCACTGGACTGCCAGGGAATCCCCTCACCCTGCTTCTTTATTCCTTATCTCGTGAACACCCCAGACCCCTTCCCTTTAGGGAGGCAGATGTGAGACTTGTTTCCTAGCTGAGCTGCCCTGCGAACAGACCCTCGCTTTGCCTTGGCATCTCAGCATTTTAGCTTGTCCTGCATCGGGCAAAGCAGCCTGGTTGGGTAACAGGAGGAGGGAGGGTGGTGACGCTCAGTGTCTTTGCTGAATGGATAAGATGGACAGGGAGTCACCCCTCACCTGCTTGCTGAAGGGATCAGTGAGTGGCTGGGATTCTGTAGCCAGAGCCCACGGAATACCTGAGCCACACTTCTCCCATCGAGGCTCTTGGACCACCTGCACAGGAATCACTTGGGGATTCTGCTAAAAAATACGGACTCACAACCCACATGGGAGGGGGAAGGGTGCTCGAAGGGGCACAAGAGCCGGGAGAAAGAGCTCCCGGTGGCCAATGTTGTGACAGTTTGAGCAACAAAGTGGTACTGGGTTATAACCCAGAATGTGAAATAAACATCTGTGAGTCCATTCTGATGTAAATGCATGGTTGAGTAAATAAACAGGGGAGAAGAGGCAAATCTGTGCAGAAGAATTCCAAATAATTCACGCGGGTCCTCTGTCCTTAAAGACACAGAGCCTCATTTCACCCTCAAGTGTGCGTTGCACGTGGCAGCTTCCTTTCAAAGAGGGCAACACGAAAAGGCGTGTGTATATGTGAGAGAGAAAGAGAGATTAGTCTGACAGTAGAGAAACCCGACTAACACTGCCTCAGCCTGCCGATCAAGGTCAACACAAACAGTGAGGAGCCAGCCTGACAGTATGCACACTTGCTGTGAAGTCATGGAAACGGCATTCTACCCTTGGATCTTCCCCCCGGCAATCCATAACCTCAATCTTACCGTGAGAAAAACATCCAGCAGATTCTAATAAAGTTCTACAAACCGCCTGACCGATACTCCTCAAAAGAGTCAAGGTCATGGAAACAAGGAAAGTCTGAAGAGCTGCCACAGCCAAGAAGAGCCTAAAGAAATGTGGCAATTAAATGTGATGTGTTATCCTGGATAGGCTCCCGGACAGAAAAGGATGGCAGGTAAAAAGGAAATGTGAATAACGCATGGCCTTTTGTTCATCATAATGTGTCAGTATTGGTTTGCTGATTGGGACAAGTATTCAGTAATGTAAGATGCTAATAAGAAAAACTGGGTGTAGGTCTTATGGGAACTCTTTGTACTATCTTCTCTTTTTTTTTTTTTCCCCTGTGAATCTAAAGCTTTTCTAAAAAATAAGGTCTATTGAAAAATATTTGGTTCTTTGAAAAATGCAAATCCCTGGGCCTGCCTTCAGAATCTTACATAACGAACCACTTAAAACAAGCGTATCGGTGGTTTTGTGCACACGTGTCTGAGAATCAGCGTCTTAGAGACCCTCTGCTCAGAGGCTCCTCACTGGCTGTGGCTGGGACCCAGGCCACCGCGCTGTATGGTCCCCAGATCACCACTGGTGCTGTGACTACACTGACAGTGTTAATGGGAGCTCTGCAGCAGACACCATGGATTTACAACTGCTGCAGGCCTTCCTGTGGTATTGTTTGGATTGTCCCATGGAGATCAATATGAGCCAACACTTAATAGCTGGGGAATTCTTCATCAAAGCCCAAAACTCTGGGTTGCATTACTGTATCTCCCCTGCCCCAACCCCTCCTGGCATTTCCTCATGGGGCTCAGAGTGGCTCAGCTCTTCAGACGAGGTGTGTGCTGATCCCTTCAACACAGTCTCTGCCATGCCCTATTGATCCTTCCACTTTGCTGTGCTTAGTCACTCAGTCGCTCAGTGTCTAACTCTGTGACCCCATGGACTGTAGCCTGCCAGGCTCCTCTGTCCATGGGGATTCTCCAGGCAAGAATACTGGAGTGCGTTGCCATGCCCTCCTCCAGGGGATCTTCCCAACCCAGGGACTGAACTCAGATCTCCCACATTGCAGGTGGACTATTTACTGACTGAGCCACCAGGGAAGCCCCCTTACACTTTAAGGGCTGTTATTATCACGCCTGTATTGTTGACTTTTCACAGAAAAAAAAAAATACTTCTCCATATCTGGGTCACCATCAAAAGTGGAAAAATGGAAGATAAATGAAATGAGACTATGTCCTCAAATCCTGGGAGAGAGCATCTTTTTTAATGTTTGCTTTCCACAGTAAATGCACTGGAACATTCTCTCCTTTTAAAAATTTTCCCTTTTTTTTTTGGCCATGCCATGTGGCATGCAGGATCTTAGCTCCCTGACCAGGGATTGAACCAGTGCCCTGTGCAGTGGAAGTGCACATTTTAACCACTGGACGGCCAGGGGAGTCTCAAGAAAGCGTGTTTATTTGTGTAGGTGGGAGAATCTTGCTGCATGACTAAGATGCAAGCTAAGTGTGTCTGGTGATGGCTTATGGCCAGACTTTTCTTTCAGTGGTGGCCTCTGTGGACATTTGAGCCCCCATTTGGACCCCAGGTCAGCAAGAGATGCTGCAGCAATGAACAGACCAAAGGTGGATCGTAGAGAAAGAAGGAAGGGGAAAGTCAAGTGAAAGTGAAAGTCGCTCACTCGTGTCTGACTCTTTGTGACCCCATGGGTTATACAGTCCATGGAATTCTCCAGGCCAGAATACTGGAGTGGGTAGCCTTTCCCTTCTCCAGGGCATTGTCCCAACCCAGGGATCAAACCCAGGTCTCCCATATTGCAGGCGGATTCTTTACCAGCTGAACCACAAGGGAAGCCCGAGAATACTGGAGAGAGTAGCCTATCCCTTCCCTAGCGGATGTTTCTGACCCAGGAATTGAACGGGGGTCTGCTGTATTGCAGGCATATTCCTTACCAACTGAGCTATCAGGAAAGCCCAGAAGGAGGAGGATGACTCTTCTTTTCCCCTCTTTTTTCACGCCCTGGGAACACCTCTTGGAGAGTAGCTCAAGTCCCCAGAGAACCAGGATCTGGCGAAGCTAAGCCAGAAACTGCATCCCCAGGTCCTTCGTCAGATGGTGTGATCATGCTGTTCCGGTTCCTTATTTCTAATTACTCCTTTTGGGACAAACTGTCTCATGAGTGCTCTGGCACAGATAGCCTCGATTTTTAGAACTGTTTCAGCCTTCTTGACAGTGTTCAAAGTATAATTATGAAAATGACAATAATAATAATTCAAGAAATGACTATGGGCAGGACCTGTTCAAAGTGGTCTTTTTAAAAAAATGTATTAACTTATTTAATGCTCAGAAGACCCCTAAGGTAGATACTATTACATCATCATTCTCTGTTTACAGACGAGAAAATGAGGTGTGGATAGTTAAGCGGAACTACCTGAAGGTCTGTGCTAGTTTTTGTTTACTGTTTCCCAAGCAATTTTCCCCCCTATTTTTAGCTACACCCCAAGGCAGTGAAAGTGAAGTTGCTCAGTCATGTCTGACTCTTTGCGACCCCATGGACTATAGCCTACCAGGCTCCGCTGTCCATGGGATTTTCCAGGCAATAGTACTGGAGTGAATTGCCATTTCCTTCTCCAGCGGATCTTCCGACCCAGGGATCGAACCCGGGTCTCTCTCATTGTAGACAGACGCTTTACCGTCTGAGCCACCAGGGAAGTCCACTCCAAGGCAAGCAGGATCTTATTTCCCCGACCAGGGATTGAACCTGTGCCCCCTGCAGTGGAAGCATGGTGTCTCAGCCATTGGACCACTGAGGAAGCCCCAGGTCTACACTAGTTGAGAGGTGACGTGGGATTTGAAGGCAGGCTTCTGGCTCTGAGCATTTGGCCATTGCACTACACTACCCTGGCTCCCCCTAGAGGTGAACAGATACCTAGGGTTGTTCAGCTCTTAAAATACATCAAGATGCTAGAGGACATGACCACCTGTTTATATTTTATGTGCTTAACACATCTGTGTTCACGTTTTAAGATAATAAAGAGCATGCAATGCATGGTGTTGGTCACTCCGTCATGTCTGACTCTGCGACTCCATGGATTGTAGCCTGCCAGGCTTCTGTCCACAGAATTCTCCAAGTAAGAACACTGGAGTGGGTAACCATTCCCTTCTCCAGGGAATCTTCCCAACCCACAGTCTCCCACGTTGCAGGCAGATTCTTTGCTGTCTGAACTACCAGGGAAGCCCTCAATGTATGGTAACAGTATACAAATCATTTCTTTTAAATAGAATTGTTGATAAAAAGCTCTGACCTTTTTATATTTGGCATGATGGATAGTTAGCTGGAATTCATATAAACTACTGGTTGTGTGTGTTGGGGGGCAGTTGTTCTGCTGTAAATTTGCTTAGAATAATATTTTAATTGATACCTTTTATCTTAAAAATAGAAATAGATTAGTTTCATTATCCATTTTCCCTTATTATTCCATGTCCTTATTATTTTCCTTATCTTGGGTTGAGTGGCAGATTGTGTTAGAATGTCCTTTCCTTTCCTTTAGGAAGTCTGGAGCAAGGGATTAGACCTTGTCAGTTATCATCACAAATATATCATGATCATGATATACCAAGTATTTTATGCCTCTATTTTATGTGTAGAATTTCATGTACCAGTTAAACTCCATAGGGTAAGAATAATATGGAAAACTGGAGAGGAATAAAAAAGGAATAAAAATAATCAAAGGGTGAAAAGGTTACAGAAATATTTAGTCTGGGGACGAGCACGCTGAGGTGTTTGAAAAACTTACTTCAAAAATGACTAAGGACGCAGGAGGATATTGAACAGATGTCTGGTCAGCTGGTGGCCGGTGGAGCAGGTCTGCTTAAGGATGTTACACAGAGCAGCTACAAGGGAATAAATTAGGGGCATCAGCACCACAGATGAGGGTTATAACCAGTGATGGGCATGTTTTAGTTCAGAAAATGATAGGAGCACAAAGGCAGTGGTTTATAAAAGGCTTCTCGGCCAGATGGGGCTTTCTGAATGGCAATAGTGGGCCCGCCAGTGCAGGAGAGGTAAGAGACATGGGTTGCGAAGATCCCCTGGAGGAGGGCATGGCAACCCATTCCAGTATTCTTGCCTGGAGAATCCCTTAGACAGAGGAGCCTGGCGGGCTACAGTCCATAGGTCGCACAGAGTCCGACACAACTGAAGTGACTTAGCACCCACACACACAGACAGATGGACATACGCTCCCAGGCATGATCAAGGTCAGTCAGGATCCCACCTGTCCTGTGGGTGCTCCTTTCCCCCTGGAGTCGGGCTCCCTCATGCAGGGTCCACCTGAGTCCCAGGCTGTCCGCCTCGCACAGGTAAAAACCTCCTTGGCCTGCACACGAGGACAGACTACTATCGGTTAGTTCAGAAAACCCAGGTCATTACTCCTTCATCTTTTTGGCCATTGGCGGGGCACTCATTGCTGAATAATTCCCTTATAAATAAATACTTCAGTCCCAGCAGGCATATGGACATAAATACTTGCCAAATCGGAACCACCACCTCATTTTAACACTTTAACCAACCCCCAGTTCTAAAGCTACCTATTATCATTGAGGCAATATAAGGGAGGATATTAAGTGCCTTTATTGATGCAGTTCTACCAGTAGATTTTCTGAGACTCTTCTAGCATGTAATTTATCTTACAATGAGTCTGGAAATCCTCTGTCCATACCTGGTGAGGGAAGGGGGTGGAGGGAATGAGGGGAGGGAGGCAGGGAGGTGGGCTTATCTTGAAACAGACCGGGGCTTTGTTTTAATCGGGTATGGTATGGTGACAGCCATGGAGACACCTGCCTTTGGAGAAAAGTTTACTACTTACAATTTCCATGGGGAGGAAGCACCTCGTGCTACAGAGGGGGAAGAACTAGGGCCAGTCTGGAAGCAAAGGAAGAGAGAATGGTCCAGAGTCTTTTCTGTGGTTTCTACAGGGAGGAACGGGCCAAGAAGGGTAGGCAAATTTGAGCAAGTTTAGGACTGGATGGCTTGAATAATTTGGGTGGCCTCTGGGCTATAGGGGTGGTTTCTAGTAATCTGATGCTGGGCTCTGGGGGGAGTTAGAGCAGGGAAAGATTGGTTTGGGGTATGAGAGCTAGATGGGCTTCCCTGGTGGCTCAGACAGTAAAGAATCTGCCTGCAATGTGGAAGACCTGGGTTTGATCCCTGGGTTCAGAAGATCCCCTGGAGGAGGGCATGGCAACCCACTCCAGTATTCTTGCCTGGAGAATCCCACGGACAGAGGAGCCTGGTGGGCTGCAGTCCATGGGGTCACAAAGAGTCGAACACGACTGAGTGACTAAGCACAGCACAGTACATGAGAGCTAGACACAAGAGGAGCCCGAGAATGAGGGTTTTGGCTGGTTTGGTTTGCCTATGAAAGTCATGCTCCCAGGCAAGTTGTTCACCATCTCTAGGAATCCCTAGTCCTGAGAGGAACAGTCTTTCCAAGAATCTTTCCAACAGTCTTTCCCCAGAATGTAAAATCATCATAAAACAGAAAAAAAACCTAACGAATACAGAAGTCTGAAGTCACAGAACCAGGTTTGAGTGAGTCCTGAAAGGCTTAGGGCAAATCTAGACGGGCTGCACACACCTGGGAAGCGGGGCAGCTGGCAACGAGAGTGCCTGTCAAAGCACGCGGGGCAGGGGACTGTCACTGATCACGGAGTGTGTGGACTGCACAAACACATTCTGCTTAGAGAGCCGAGCACACAGGGACCATCTGTCAGCAAGGGAGCCAGTGAGCCCAGCATTCCCAGAAAGGTCACTGGTCCTTGGAAGTGGGTGGGATGGTGTATTGGTCAGGGTTCTCCAGACATACGGAACCAGTAGGGTGTGTAACTGTATCTCTCTGCATCTACACATTTCTCTGTCTCCCCATAGATATCTATCATCTCTCTCTCTCTATCATCTCCCTGTCTATCTCTCTCTCTATCTCTATCATCTCTCTCTTTATCTGGCCAAGACAGAGATTCATTATAAGGAATTGGCTTATATGATTGTGGCTGGAGATTCAGGAACAGTTGCTGCTACAGTTCCAGTCTGAAGACATCTGCTAGCAGAATTTCCTCTTCTTTAGAGGAAGTCAGTCTTTTTTATAGGGCCTCGGACTATTTGCAAGAGTGTGCCCCCGACCCCCGCCTGCATCACTCTGGGGGATTGTCTTAGTCTACGTAGGCTGCTACGACAAAAATGCCACGATTGGGCGGCTTAAACGATGTATTTCTCACAGTTCTGGGGGCTAAGAGGTCCCAGACCCAGGTGCTGGCCAATTTGGCTTCGGGTGAGGGCCGTCTTCTTGGTTTACAAACTGACGCCGTCTGGCTGCATCCTCACATGGCAGAGAGAGGTCACCTCTCTCCGATGTCTTCTTACAGGGACACTAGCTCTACCCCTATGACCTAATTACCTCCCAGAACCTCCACATCCAAACCCCATCACACTGGGGATTAATGCTTCAACATAGGAACTTGGCAGAGGGATGAAAACATTCAATCCAGAGCAACGCCTATCTGCTTTACTCAATGTCTACCGATTTAAATGTTAATCTCGTCTAAAAAAATACCTTCATAGTAACTGCAGATGTATCTGACCACATGTCTGGGTACTGTGGGCTAGCCAAGTTGACACATGAAGTTCACCATCACAGATGGGGTCAGCAAAGGACAACCGTAAGGGTGAGAAGTCTGGGGGCATAAGGCATGCACTATTCATGGGGCAGGAGACAGACACTGACCTCAGGAAAAGCAGAAGCCCACCCAACCGTAGAGCTGGAGCAGCCAGCATGGCTCATTCACGTCATTCAATAAATAAATATGGATATTGAAGATCTACTGTGTCAATCACTGTGCCAAGGTGATAAAAAGGTTAAAGACAGGCCCTGCTCGCAGTGGAGTAGGGGAGACAGGCAATCACTGGTGAGTGCATTAGTGCGTACTCTCTTTCACAGAGGAATTCCACTCTCAAGGGGATGGAGTCCAGCCACCCTCCCAGAGCAGGGGACTGGAGCCTCTCAAATTCCTCTTACCCTACATCAGAACTGGTCCTACTGACTGGACCACAGGTTCAAATGCAGAGGGAGGTCAAGGTGAGCCATGACTGTGGGAAGAGTGGGTGCCAGGTGAACAGGTGATGAAGCCAGGTGAGTGAAAGAATGGTTGTTTCTCCTTGATGCTGGTCTGATCAGAAAACAATGGCCCTGGGACTTCCCTGGTGGTCCATTGGTCAAGACTCCATGCTTCCACTACAGGAGGCAAGGGTTCGATCCCTGGCCAGGGAAGTTTCACATGCTGTGTGGTATGGCCAAAAAAAGAAAGAAAGAAAACAACAGCCTTAAGTCACGGCAGATTTGGTGAGCATCATGGGAAGAAATATTTTACCAGTGAAGTTTTGGGTTCATGATCTTATCGTCAGACATACGACATACGAGAGCAGACTGCTGTCATCTTTGGGACTAAGGCATTGCTAGAGAGGGCACGGTGAGCTTGGCCCTGTGCTTGCTGGGCAGAAGTCAAATGTCAGCTTTTGTGTAGGTGGGAATTAAGAGGAAAGGGGTAACAGGTGAACAGCAGACAGAATAAGAAAATTTAAAATATGAATTAAAGAGAAAAGATCCATGCTGCCTGGGACTGCCATAAAAAAAGCACACCAGCTAGTTGACTTAAAACAACAGAAATTTATTGTCTCACACTTCTGGGGGCTGTGCTCTCCTGAAACCTAGAGGGAAGAATCCTCCCTTGCTTTTTCCATTTTCGGGGTTTTCTCAGAAATACTTGGTGTTCCCTGGCTTAGAGATACAGGCACTTCAGTCTCTGCCTCTGTGGTCACGTGGCATTGTCCCTGTGTCTGTCTGGGACATCTTCTCACAAGGACATCAATCATGGTCCACTTTGGCCCCACTTGACTCCATTACGACATCATCTTAACTAATTATACCTGCAATTACTCTTTTTGCAAATAAAAGCAAACCCTCAGATATTCCTGGGGTTAGGAATTCAACAGATATTTTTTTTTGGGAGGGTGGGTGTTACACAATTCAACTCAAAACAGGGAGAGAACTAAAGATGTAGGTAAAGAGGGTCCTGAATTTAGTTTTCCATAATAAAAATAGAAAAGATAAAGTCAATAAGCAAAGTAAAGTGGCATATGATGGTCAGTCTTTAGTACTTTCCTTTGTTTTCCAGCTTATTTCCTAAAATTTAGGAAATATTTCCATGTGTTCTTTTTTCCCTCTTTAAATCAGCTGCTATGGTAATGCTATTCCTAAGTATGCATATTTCTATGGAATTTCTATAGATTTACAATAATAAATATTACTAGTAATGGAAATAAGAGTGATAAGGTGTTTCCTGCACAAAATCATTATGATTATCTCCACTTGGGAAAATAATAATTACAAAATTAAATGAATATGTGTTATGGCTGCACCATGAAACATGCAGAATCTTAGTTCCCTGACTAGGGCTCGAACCTGAGCCCTCTCAACCTCTGCAGTAGAAGCACAGAGTTTTAAACAATGGACTGCCAGGGAAGTTCGTAAAAGAATATATCTTGTTTTAGGACATTATGTTGAACATATCAAATTAACATGCTATCACTGCTCAGCATGACCTGGCCATGAGATGCACAGCAAAATTAAATATCTGAGCCAATAATGACCCTCACATCTCTGAGTAAGCCAGTGAGAGACAAGCTCCCACTTCTGTTGATACAACCCTGGGGGATGTAGATCTCGGTCGTTAGCCTTGCCCAAATGGACAGAAGGCGACTGGGCAGATTCCTAAGAGGACATATCGTGGGCAGGGCATGAGGTTATGAAGTTTGGCACGTCTGTCCTGTTTTGATGGTGCCCTGAAATCCAGCCTGCACCCTGACAAGGATCCAGGACAGCTACATCATGGGCCAGGATGAGTCATGTGGTATGAATCCTCAGCCATCTCCATCAAGGGGAGGAGAATGCTGGCCCAGTAAAAACGTCCTGCCCTGTGGCCTGTGGTAAGAGGATAAGGGGAATTGGTCATTTGGCCTCAATGCCTCCTTTCCACTTTTGGCAGATGATGCTGTTGTCTCAACCATAGCCTCTTTGCCCATGTTGAAGGTCATCTAGAGCTTCAGGGACAATTGTAAAAGTACGTGTGTCTCTCTGCCCGAGGGCTTTCTCTGCATGCATGAGCATGGCTGAAAGCACAGCGGGGTGTTATAACCCTCAGGAGCAACTCTTATCCAATGAGAAAGGGAGTTGGTACGAAAATAGCTCGGCTTCCTTGCCTGCTAGTGAGCTAGTTGTGAGATGCTTTCTGGTCAGACTCTTAGAAGGTCTCTAGTAGGACTCCGGAGAAGGCAATGGCACCCCACTCCAGTACTCTTGCCTAGAAAATCCCATGGGCGGAGGAGCCTGATGGGTTGCAGTCCATGGAGTCTCAAAGAGTCGGACACGACTGAGCGACTTCACTTTCACTTTTCACTTTCATGCACTGGAGAAGGAAATGGCAACCCCTCCAGTGTTCTTGCCTGGAGAATCCCAGGGACAGTGGAGCCTGATGGGATGCCGTCTATGGGGTCGCACAGAGTCGGACATGACTGAAGTGACTTAGCAGCAGCAGCAGCAGCAGTAGGACTCACTTCCAAGTGCTCACAGCTGTAACCCACTCATTATTGACCACCCTCTTCCCCTCACTTCCCTAGGTCCTCACCATGCTTCCTAGAGTCACCTCTCAAATGGAGGGGTGGGATTTGCACCAAAATTGTCTCAAGGTTGGCTTTTGGGAGAACATGAACTAACAGCACTACATCCAATAGCTTCTTTGAATGAGGAATATTCAACTTGCTTAAACAACACGGACGGGCTAGGAAATGAAGGTGTGGTGTTGACCACCCTGCAATGGGAAGTTAGGTATCCATTCTACTTTTATTACTGCTCTTGTACTATGAGCAAGACCCCGTCCACTAGATCAAAATTACCCTCAGAGGAGAAAAATGGATAAGGAACAGAATAATCCTATTTGTGAACAATATAACTTACAAATATTCTAACCAACAGTTAGTGTTATGGAATATGTATGGTCATATTAATAAAGAGCTTCTATGTCTCCTATTATGTCATATACCTAAAAACAAGCCATAAGAAAGTGTCTTTTACACTGATATGTAATTTTGAAGATGCCCGAAGACTGCATGGTCTTTGTTCACATTAGGCCATCCAGAACCCAACTGTACATGCTAAGTCGCTTCAGTCATGTCCAACTTTTTGCAACCTGACTGTAGCCTGCCAGGCTCCTCCTTCCATGGGATTCTCCAGGCAAGAATATTGGAGTGGGTTGACATTTCCTCCTCCAGGGGATCTTCCTGGCCCAGGGATCGAACCTGCATCTCTTACATCTCCTGCCTTGGCAGGTGGGTTCTTTACCACTAGTGCCACATGGGAAGCCCACCCAATTACAGTCTGTCAAATGTATGCATGGCATATACAATACAGTCTAATGGCTCTCAATTCTAGGAGATGCACCTCTCCCTTTTATAACAAATATTCTGTAATTCTAATACCCTAAATGAAACTCAGGAAAATATGCTATGCATAATTTTAATAATCAATATAACACCATTACTTTTATGCAATGAAACAAAGGAAAGAAATGTATAAGAAATTAATACATATTTTGATCTGTGGGTGTTTGGACATGACTATAGTAGGAGATGAGCTTCCCTCGTGGCTCAGTGGTTAGATAATCCACCTGCAATGCAGGAGACGAGGGTTTGATCCCTGGGTTGGGAAGATCCCCTGGAGAAGGAAATGGCAACCCATTCCAGTATTCTTGCCTGAGAAATCCCATGGATAGATGAGCCTGGTGGGCTACAGCCCAGGGGGACCCGAAAGAGTCCTACATGACTGACTAAGCAGCAACAACACTAGCATTCCCCTGTAAATAGAAGTCAGAAGATCAGAAGTGATGCCACACAGGAGGTATAGGAAAATGAATGCACAGCAGAAAAATAACTAACGGAGGTTGAGAACGTGCACACGTGGTACCAGCAGACCAGATTATGTTTGTGACATGGGAAAGACAAGGAACGTTCACTTGGCCTCCAAGAAAGAGCAGATGGTCAGAGTGAAGATGAGGACGTCCGACTGTCTCACAATCAGGCTCCATATGAGTTGCTTTAAAATACTTCCCTATGCATTGAGTGGTAGTGATGAAGTCTGACAGAAAACTGATTTCCCGTTCTGACACCCCACCACGTGTTAGGGCATATGATCTGTCTCTAGAACTCAGACTCTGGAGACTACAGCCTTTGCTATGTGATAGAAAACAGAGAAGAGAGGAAGAAAGGAAAGAAGGAAGGGAGGGAGGGAGAGAGAGAGAAAGAGGGAGAGGAAGAAAGAAAGGAAGGGGAAAAGAAAGAAAATGAAAAAAAACTCTAATGATGTGGACTTCTAAAGATGGTACTGGAGGAAGACTGGGGGTGGGGGATGCAAATCAACTGATCACTTCTGTTAAAAAAAAAACAAATAAACCCACCCTTTGATTTCCATATGTAATTTTCTCAGCACAGCCTTCTTACCACTGTGCCGCACAAACAGGAAAGCCAGAGGCGGGATGGTACCATCGTGTCCGTACCCCATCCTGAGCTTTAACCACCTAAGGTCACCCTTCCCAACCACAGCCCTTGCTCTGCCACCAGAGCCTCTGCCCACTCACATTGGGGTTGAAGCGCTGGGGAACTGCACCGCTGTGGGGGGGGGGGTGGGGTACCCCTGAGTGACTGACAGGAATCAGTGGATAAATACCCCAGCTCCCTCCCCTTCTGAAGCCAGGATTCTAGGGCATTGGCTTAGCTGCCTACAGTGCTGATTCGTTTGATGATTCATCTCTATTGGCTTCCATCCTTTCCTTCCCATTCTCTTTTTCAAAAAAGAGTGGTCCCTTTTTAGGACTGCTGCTGCTGCTAAGTCGCTTTAGTCGTCGCTTCAGTCATGTCCGACTCTGTGTGACCCCATGGACTGCAGCCTACCAGGCTCCTCCGTCCATGGGAGTTTCCAGGCAAGAGTACTGACTACTGCCAGACAAACTTGAAACTGAATTTGAAACTTTGCCTCAGAGTCTGCTTTTGGGAGACTCAAACTAAAACAGGCGCAGCACGGGTAGTTTAGACAGTAAAGAATCTGTCTGCAATGCAGGAGACGTGGGTTCGATCCCTGGGTTGGGAAGATCCCCTGGAGAAGGAAATGGCTACCCACTCCAGTATTCTTGACTGGAGAATTCCACGGACAGAAGAGCCTGGGGGGCTACAGTCCGTGGGGTCGCAGAGTTGGACACAACCAAGCGACTTCAGACCAGAAACTAAAAGAGATGGTAATAATCTGAAATATTTAAAAATTTTTTGATTGATCAAATTTAAAGATGTTCTAATTCTGTCAAAAGAAATCTCAAATGTTCTGTTACACTTTGTTCCTTTTGCCAGAATTATTTCACTTCTTCACCTAAATATATAACTCTTCACCTAAATAGGCTGTTGGAAATAACTATAATAATGTAGTTCCCTTGTTGTTTAGTCGCTAAGTTGTGTCTGATTCTTTCCAACCCAATGGAGTGCAGTATGCCAGGCTTCCCTGTCCTTCACCGTCTCCTGGAGTTCGCTCAAACTCAAGTCCATTGTTCACTTACAAAGGCTTTCTTACCTCTCCTTGCTATTCTTTGGAACTCTGCATTCAGACGGGTGTATCCTTCCTTTTCACGGACATGAGTTTGAGTAAACTCTGGGAGAAATAGTGAAGGACACGGAACCCTGGCCTGCAGCAGTCCACGGGGTCAGAAAGAATCAGACAGGACTGAGCGACTCAATAAAAACATGTCCATTAAGTCGGTGATGCCATCCAAACAACTCATCCTCTGTCGTCCCCTTCTCTTCCTGCCTTCAATCTTTCCCAGTGTCAGGGTCTTCTCCAATGAGTCGGTTCTTCGCAACAGGTGTCCAAAGCCTCCCCATATATGTTCTTTAAGATCTGTGTGCATGCTTGGTCACTCAGTCGTGTCCGACTGTTTGCGAGCCCACGAACTGTAGCCCGCCAGGATCCTCTGTCCATGGAATCCTCCAGGCAAGAAAACTTAAGTTTCCATGCCCTCCTCCAGGGGATCTTCCCGACCCAGGAATCCAACCCGGGTCTCCCACTTTGCAGGCGGATTCTTTACCAGCCGAGATACCAGGGATGCCCTCTTTAACGACCGCATAACATTAAAGTTTTCAAGCTCAACCTCCCTTTAAAAGAAAACTTGCTTTCAGTTCAGTCGCTCAGTCGTGTCTGACTCTTTGCGACCCCATGAATCGCAGCACGCCAGGCCTCCCTGTACATCACCAACTCCCAGAGTTCACTCAGACTCACGTCCATCGAGTCAGTGATGCCATCCAGCTATCTCATCCTCTGTCGTCCCCTTTTCCTCCTGTCCCCAATCCCTCCCAGCATGAGAGTACTTTCCAATGAGTCAACTCTTCGCATGAAGTGGCCAAAGTACTGGAGTTTCAGCTTCAGCATCATTCCTTCAAAGAACACCCAGGACCGATCTCCTACTAAGGAGTAAAAATTTTACAAGGAGAAAAAAAATTTTTTTTAATGGCAAGCGTCCGTTTAAGGACTCCACGACAGAAGTCTGGGGAGTCGGTTCGCTCCGCCACAGACTCACCGCGGCTAGTGACATGACACGGGCCACCGCGGCGGGGAGGGGTTGAGGGTCCAGGGACCACGGCACTCGGCGCTTTTTGTGGGGATTTTGCGAGAGACTGACACGGGACAAGGCGGAGGGGACAGCTGGACCGCCCTGCTCCCCACGACAAGGACGGCCTTCCAGCTCCGAGTCCTCTTCCATCCGAGAAGCTGTCTGTATAGCACGCGGCCGGACACCGGAACGCTAGGCGGTCGTGTCAACAGTCAGCCGGGGAGCCGGCTCCGTGACGGCCCAGAAAGGACTGAGCACGCGCGCAACGCGCCTGGCGCCAAGCGGAGAGGAAATGTCCCCCGCGCCGGCATTCCGGAGGCATATGTTGCTTTGGTGTCTCCACGGGGCGAGGGGCGGCGCTAAAGTACTAATGCGGTCTCCGCAGAGTTACACCCACTCCTCCCACAAGCCATTCCCACTCCTTTCCCAAGGCTCCCGCGGCCGTCAGGAAAATCCGAAGAGGCGAACCCCTTTCACTTCGGACGCACTTCCCTTTCACGGCAGGAAGTAGGTGAGGCGGGGGAGCGGGCTGGGAAAAAAAAAAAAAAAAAAACCAACGGACGAGCCGCGCATGCGTTGTTCTCTGGCGGCCTCTGGTGTGGAGTCGAGTAGCCCGATTCGTCGCTCCGCCCGGAGTGCGCCTGCGCGGTCACAGGGTTTTTC
>NW_011495078.1:11380105-11380247 GCF_000754665.1 Bison bison bison | reverse complement strand
GGCTCCAGTGGTTTTTGTGAGTCCCGGCCGCCGCCATCCTGGTTGTGTCCCCTAGACGGCACCCTTGGGTACCTCCTTGAGGAGGCTGGGGGCGGCAGGGATTCGGCGGTTGCAGGAGGTTTTGTGTGTGTGTGTATGTGTG
>NW_011495078.1:11370804-11380005 GCF_000754665.1 Bison bison bison | reverse complement strand
CCAGCTCCCCTCGCCCCCAACCCGCCTGTGAGCCCCAGGTTCGATGCTCAGGTGCTCCCGGGGCTGCCGCCAAGTGGGCTGGGCAGTTAGGGTCCGGCTGGGTTGCCTGGTGTTCTGGCCCGGCTTCTTGCCCTCAGCGGAGAAACCAGAGGCTGAGGCGATGCTGGAAACCTGCTCCATTCATTTTAGGCTACCGAGGGACCCCAACTGGCTTCCCTCAGATGCAGATTTCAAACCTCTGCTTCAGAACCTGACCCCTTAGTTTTACTTCGATTTTTTTTTTCCTCCTCAGTCTCTCTTAGGAGTATTTAGATAAACAAAAACTGATTAAAAGTACTTGAAAGTGGAAGGAAGTTTAGAAGGAGTTTGGCACAAGCAGAGCCGTTGCTGCTGGATGTTGTTATATTTTAGTGGAGTATCAGCGGTGGGGTGTCAACAGATGGAGGGTAGAGAAATATATAGAGCCTTTTAAACAGCTTTCTTTTTCTCGCTGAAATGGCCTAATTGACTCAAGGAAATGGCAACCCACTCCAGTATTCTTGCCTGGAGAATCCCATGGATGGAGGAGTCTGGTGGGCTACAGTCCACGGGCTCTCAAAGAGTCGGACACGAATGAGCGACTTAACTTTCACTAACTTTCAAGATGGACTGTATGTCAGCTGACCAGCATTGAGGTTAGGCATTGACAGAGCAACAGCGAACTGTTTGAATAGCTACAGTTTTTGCAACTGCTTGTCTGTTCATGCTTATCTCCAAATGTGTGAGGTTAATCTTACCAAGTACAGAGGCAGTTGACATTTCCAAATGTTCATGATCTCTTGTGAAAGCTAGGAATCTTTTCGAGAACACAGATCGCATTATTGACCAGGGGATTTTTGCAGAAATTAACACCTGTGGTCAGCAGTTTGTTACATAAGTGAGTATTAATATGTCTCTGGTCAATAAACGTTCTGGTAACAAAAGATGTATTAAGATACCTGGTCAGTAAATTGATGTCTTAGTCTGGGAGTAAGTTAGTATCAGGGTGACAGGCATAATTATAAATCTTCCTCACTGCTCAGCTTCTCAGGTTTTGAAGTGGGCTTAGTATTTATGATTTCCCTTGTTTCATGATTTGATTTATGGCATTTTTCAAGCACTGGCCTCAGAGTACCTTAACAGCTACTAGGTAGTTAATCTTCCTCAGAGTACCTTTTGGATAGAGAACATCATGACTGTTGAAACTGATAGTTGAGAAGGTGGTGTGTTTTTCCTGTGATCCTACTATGAGCCAGACACTGCTGAATAGGAAATTAGCGGTTGTTATTGTTCAGTTGGTCAGTCATGTCCGACTCTGGGACCCAGTGGACTGCAGCACCCCAGGCCTCCCTGTCCTTCACTCTCCCGTGGAGTTTGCCCAAATTCATGTCCATTCATGCCATCCAACCATCTCGTCTTCTGTCGTCCCCTTCTCCTCCTGCCCTCACTTTCCCAGCATCAGGGTCTTTTCCAATAAGTCGACTCTACATCAGGTGGCCAAAGTATTGGAGCTTCAGCTTCAGCATCAGTCCTTCCAATGAATATTCAGGGTTGATTTCTTTTAGGATGGACTAGTTTGGTCTACTTGCAGTCCAAGGAACTCTCAAGAGTCTTCTCCAGCACCACAATCAATGGTAGAATTCTTCAGTCTTATTTGTTTTCTTTCGTCATTTGAGCTATCCTTCCTTGTTAATCAAAAAACATTAAAAAACTAAAACAGCAAGCAAAATCTGTTACTGGTTACTATGCTCTGTTAGCCATTATGTTGCCAAAGTATATTCAAATTTGATATAAGGTGACTCTGGGGAAGGTAAGACATGCTTACTTGTGGCACATGGTTGATAAGTACTGATTTCTAGGATCCAAACTGCAGCCCAGGGAGAGGCCTAGGCCGGAGGCTACTCCTTAGCTGTCTTGCCTTGTTTCCGAAATAAATTTATCAGAAGCATAAAAATGGATGGAATGGCCATTCCTCAGAAGTCCATGTCTTATATGCTCCTTTAACAAACATTTTGAGCAACTCTTATGGGTTGGTTTCTGGAGATGTGACAACTCTTGCTGGGTTCTGGGGACTTGACATTGGACAAGTCTTGGTCCCAGTGTTTGCAGAGCTTATAGTGTTGTTTAGGCACCATTTTTTTTTCCTGGACTGGTCTTTTGGCAAGTCTAGGCAGGAAAATTTTCCTTGCTCTAAAGTTTTTCTTTGTAAGGCTCCCCACTGAAAGGGAAGTGATTTCCTTTAGATAAGTCGTGTGCCCTTTGGTAAATGAGAGTTCTGATCCTAAGTGTCCTGAGGATGAATGTTTGCCTAACCCTGCCCCAAGGTGTGTTTTTTAAGGGAAAAATCCCTGCTCTTTCCTACCACCTGCATATTTCCCACCTCTGTGACTGGTAGATGATGGTGTTTGCGTGTTACACTTGCTTTCCTCTCTCTCTCATTTATTTATTTATTCTGCAAGTGTCTGTTGACTACGTGCATAAGCCACATACTGTTTGTGTACAAAGGATAAAGTGGTACACAGGATGAAGCAGACCGGCATCCAATAAGTGTGTTACCATGGGATCGCACATAGTGGTAAGTTACGTGAGGAAAATTCAAGGGTAGTGGCGTAGACTGTAGTTATAGAGGACTGTAGCAGGAAGCCAGAAGAATGCAAAGAATGCTGCTTTAGCTGTCGTGGTCAGAGAAGACGTTCAGGAAGGTGACCGAAATGGTGTGAAGGAGCCAGCAGGTGAGTTTTTGTTGGACAGTGTGCATCTTGCAGAAGGGGAGACACAAGCGCAGAGGCTCTCAAGCAGGCACAGCAGGGTGTTTTCCAGGTGTTGAAGAAAGCTGGTGCTTCCAGGGTCGTGAATCAAGCAAAAGGCATTTGCAACCATGTCTTTGAAACTGTACTGCTGTCGGGTAATTAGGACTGGATAAACGTGTGTAGGACTCGTGTTCATGCCTCATTTTAGATCCTTGCTTAGAGACGACTACATGTTGAGTAATAGATGTATTATTTCTGACATTTATTAGTAAGTGGTCCCATGACTTACTTCACAGTGTACTCACTCTGACCGTGGTTTCAAGCAACACTCGTTGGATGTCTGCTGCTGCTGCTAAGTCGTTTCAGTCATGTCCAACTCTGTGCAACCCCATAGACGGCAGCCCACCAGGCTCCCCCGTCCCTGGGATTCTCCAGGCAGGAACACTGGAGTGGGTTGCCATTTCCTTCTCCAATGCATGAAAGTGAAAAGGGAAAGTGAAGTCACTCAGTCGTGTCCGACTCTTAGTGACCCCATGGACTGCAGCCTACCAGGCTTCTCTGTCCATAGGATTCTCCAGGCAAGAGTACTGGAGTGGGGTGCCATTGCCTTCTCCCATTGTCTAATGTATTCCAATTTCAGGTCCCACCTTCAAGGAGTTCAGTGTTTAGTGGGAGAAAAGTTGACAGAAAGCAATGAGACAGTGTCTGTACTGGGTGCTGTACTGGCAGGGGTTGGGCTCGGGAGGGGAGAGGCGCTGTTAAGACTTCCATCGTGGGGCGATGCTTCAGCTGACTTGTGCGGCCTGAACACGAACTGCTCAGGCATGCAAGCAGGGAGAGGGCCTCTGTGGGGCACGGAGCCTGGGCAGGGCCTGGCAGAGAGGCCAGAAGTGATGAGTTAGGGGATTGCTGATTCCGGCGGAGGGGAGCACTTCCTGCACAGAGGTGTGTGCAGTGACGTCATTCAGAGGCCAGTGGGTCGAGGGCTGGGGATGGAACCTGAAGAGGAGACGTAGCCAGCTGCCCCTCCCCAGGAACACAGACAGGAGCGGATGGTAGAGCCGAGTTCAGGAAGCAGGAGAAGGTGAAGTTGTGAAACTCTGGTTGGGGAGGCTTCACACTGCTGTGGGCGGCAAAATGGAAGCTTCCCCTTGGGGATGCGAGCAGGGTTTTCCATACGCTGCCTGTGTCCTGGCTGCAAGAGCAGCCACGGAGCTTTCAGATTCCTGGTCCCATCCCCAGAGAGTCACATTCAGAAGAGCTAATGTGGCCATTAGAGATCTGAATTTTTAAAACCAGGGGGTTGATTCTGAGGGACAGATTTAGGTCAAGGCAATAGGGTGGCCAGCAGGAGGGGCCCAGGGTCCAGCGGGAGAGGCTGATGGCTTCGGTGAAGGTGGGAGCAGTAGAGATAGACACGGGGGAGAAGGAGGATTCTAAAAATGTGTAGGCAGGTGGGCTGTGTCAGTAGAGCTCATGAGATCAGGAGAGAGAAAGGAGTTGAAGGTGACCGGGTAGACACGTTCCTGTTCACCGAGGCAGGGAGTGCAGAAACAGAGGGCTCAGTTGGGGGGAAGACATTTAGTGTCTGAGGGCCTGGGAAGTCCAGTTGGAGATAACCCAAGGGCCATCTGCAGAGAGGGAGCTGGCCTGGACACGGGCCATTACGTGGGGGTTGTGCCCTGGATGTGAATGACGACACCGGGAACAGCAAGTAGAGCTGGAAGGCTGAGGACAAACTTTCAGCTCAGTTCAGTTCGGTTCAGTCACACAGTTGTGTCCGACTCTTTGCGACCCCATGAATCGCAGCACGCCAGGCCTCCCTGTCCATCACCAACTCTTGGAGTTCACTCAAACTCACGTCCATCGAGTCCGTGATGCCATCCAGCCATCTCATCCTCTGTCGTCCCCTTCTCCTCCTGCCCCCAATCCCTCCCAGCATCAGGGTCTTTTCCAATGAGTTAACCCTTTGCATGAAGTGGCCAAAGTACTGGAGTTGCAGCTTTAGCATCATTCCTTCCAAAGAAATCCCAGGGCTGATCTCCTTCAGAATGGACTGGTTGGATCTCCTTGCAGTCCAAGGGACTCTCAAGAGTCTTTTCCAACACCACAGTTCAAAAGCATCAATTCTTAAGTGCTCAGCTTTCTTCACAGTCCAACTCTCAAATCCATACATGACCACAGGAAAAACCATAGCCTTGACTAGACGGACCTTTGTTGGCAAAGTAAAACTTTAGGCAGTTCCAAACCAGTGTTGAAGGCACAGTGGAGACAGGAGACAACAGAGTAGGCAGACATGGGTGTTTCTCTAGGAGAAAACTGTCCTCACCCGACCTAGTTTGATTTGCCTGCTTTCTTTGTAAACAAACTCCTGCAGCTTCTTCCCACTCTCTCATGGTGACTCTGATGGCCCGACTTCTGATCTCCTTGTCTCCAGTTTACAGCCCATTTCTGGCATCTTCCACTTCCAGTGTGGAGACCACGGTTGATTCCCCGAGTTGCGTTGCCGTCGAGACCCTTGGCGACCTGGGATCCCTGTCCTGCTGTCTCACCTGTCAAAACTTCAGCCTCGTCCTAATGTGTGGTGTCCATACAAGCTGAGTCCTGGCATGGCTGCTCAGTTACATTTCTTGGATTCCATTGTCTCATCATCCAGGCTGTTCCCACGCTTACTCCATCCCAGAAACAAGGGCCATGGGTGTTGGCACCCATGGCCATGCCTGGGCACATCCTTTCGCTAACTTGTTTGTATCTATTCTTCAGCAGGTGTTAGAGGAGACGTGCTAATGTAGGTGATGTTCGAGCTGATTTTGGAGGGACGAATAAGGGTTTGTCAGGCATGTGAACGTAGTTCTTTTTTTCCCCCCAATCTCAAAGAATTCTTCTAATTGAGGCCCACCCTTTGTCTATTCTTAACTCATTCTTTTAAAACGTATTTTTGTTATTTATTTGGCTGCACTGGGTCTTAGTTGCAGCATGTGGGATCTGGTTCCCTGACCAGGGATTGAACCTGCGGCTCCGGCATTGGGAGCTCAGAGTCTTAACCACTGGGCAACCAGGGAAGTCATCCTCTGCTGCCTTTTCTAGTGACACTCCCTCCTCTCTTCTGGCACAAGTTAAAGCTGGTGCTTTCTCCTGTGGGCTCTTCGGAGATCCCCAGGATATTTCAGATCCCTATTCTGTGGAAAGTAAAAGTGAAAGTGAAGTCCCTCAGTCATGTCCGACTCTTTGTGACCCCACAGACTGTAGCCTACCAGGCTCCTCCGTCCATGGGATTTTCCAGACAAGAGTGCTGGAGTGGATTGCCATTTCCTTCTCCAGGGAATCTTCCAACCCAGGAATCAAACCCGGGTCTCCCGCATTGCAGGCTGATGCTTTACCATCTGAGCCACCAGGGAAGCTCTAGTTCTGTGGAAAGGAGATGTTATTCCCTGTTTTTTTCAGGTGGTTGTGAAGATGAAAACATTTATCATGTGTAAACTCCTAGAGTTTTGCATAGTAAATAAGTAGGGTAAAGTATTTTTTTCTTTTTCTTTTTTAATTAATTTATTTTGAATTGAAGGATAGTTGCTTTACAATATTGTGTTGGTTTCTGCCATACATCACCACAAATCAACCATAGGTATACATGTGTCCCTCCCTCTTGAACCTTCCTCCTACCTCCCACCACATCCCATCCCTCTAAGTTGTCACAGAGCCCCGGTTTGAGTTCCCTGTGTCATACAGCAGAGAGACTCCTCTAGTAACAACCTATGGAAATGATCCCTGAAAGTATAGTCTTAGAGTGAAGTATTTTTAACTGGAGACTTCTTTGGAGTCTTAAAAATACAGAAGCATAACCACTTCATCCATTGACCGTGTTCTGTATGTGCCCAACTGCTAATGACTTTGTTTCTTCTTCCCTACCAAGCTTCTTGAAAGATGTCTTCACTTTTTTTCCTTTCTCACTTCCCTTCACTCTTAAGCTCTGCAGTTAATTAGCTGTTTGTTTTTTTATTCTGGTGGTCACCGGCTGTGGCCTTGCGTTCACCGTGCCTGCTTCCCTCCCCCACATACCACCGAGAGTGAGTGACCGGAGACTTCCTTGTCCACATACGGGCCTCTCACTCCTTGTCTTAGTGGAATGTTCTCTCACACTGGCCTTGATGAACACTTTTTGTGCAATTTTTTTTTTTAAATGGAAGTGTCGTTGATTTACAATCTTATATTAGTGTCAGGTGTATAGCATAGTGATTCCAGTTTTTATAGATTGCCTTCCATTCAAAGTTATTATAAAATATTGGCCATATTCTCTGTGCTGTACATTACCTCCTTGTATCTTATTTATTTTATACCTGGTAGTCTGTACCTTTCTAAAATTCCTTGTTCTTTGACTTTCTCCTCTCATCTCCTGACGACATCTACTTAGTTTCTTTCACATCCTCAGGGGCTCCTGAATTTGGCTCTAAGTTATTGTCACTTTAAGATGAGCAGTTTCAGTGGATCATTAAGGCCAAAACCTATTTCTGTCGAAGTAAAGAGTGAACTGAAGGTTGTTGTTGCTTAGTGGCTAAGCCATATCTGACTCTTAGTGACCCCATGGACTATAGCCCCCAGGCTCCACTGTCCGTGGGGATTCTTCAGGCAAGAATACTGGAGTGGGTTGCCATTTTCTTTCCCAGGGCATCTTCCCAACCAGGGATGGAACCTGGGTCTCTTGCATTGGCAGGTGGATTCTTTACCACTGAGCCACCAGGGAAGCCCATGAGCCAAAAGTAGAGAGTAGAAATAGAGTGGATTGTTGGGATGGACAGCTGAGCGAGTCTCAGGAAGACAGAGCTGGAGTCAGCCCTTTGGAGATTCGGATGGTTGTCAGTACCCAAGGGTATCATGCTAACTAAAGCTCACATAGCCCTGAGTTGGGAACCAGTATAAATTTATCGGAGTGCAAAATTCATTCTCAGCTGAGCTGGAAATTTCCTTTGAGTGAAACTCTTCTTTCTTTATCCAGAAACCTTAGTTAGGAAGCTTGAGTCAAATGCAGTTGATGAATCCGCAGTAACCGTGGTGCCAGCCTATGGTAAGGACAGTATTCTCACTCTAGAGATGGGTGGGCTGTAAGGACCAGTGGGTCACTCAGGGTCTACAAACCCCACCCTCATTTCAGCTTTAGGATATTGCCTCAGAAGCCGAGCACTCTGACCAGCATCACACTGACACGACACTTCCATAGTTCCCCACTGCGGGTGTGGTGGTGCTCCCAGGAAGGACCATACCACGTTCTGATCTATTCTTTCCTCAGATATGTACTCAGTGTGTTGAATACATAAGTAAGTTGTGGGAGATGATCAAAGTAAATATTTTTGTCTCTCACCATCTCTTTAAAATGCACTTGGCTTGGGAAGCTTTTTGCCTTTATGAAATGGCATCAGGCCTTACGACTTTTTATTCACTCTTTAAGTTACTGATTCAATGGCTGTTTACTGTACCCGTGAGTCAGCTATTCTTCTAGGAGCTTGGGATTCAGTAGTAAGTGAAAGACAAAAGGTGCATTCAGGTGGCAGTAACCTTAGGGAACAGAAGTCACAAAACATAAGCTCAGTTTAGAGATCGAAAGTACCCAGTTCAGTGTATTCAGCCTTCATTCAAAGGTAAGACTTTATCTCCCTCTTTCTCTGTTAAGATTTTATCCCTCTTTAGAGATTGAAAGTACCTAGTTCAGTTCATTCAGCCTTCATTCAAATTTAAGACTTTTCCTCCTTCTTTATCCCAATTGGGATTTGTAGCTGGTAATGCCTTGTCAGAGAAAGTGATATAACTAGCTTCTGACCTTTTGTGTGCCAACTGACCCTGAAATTTCTAGTTTCTCCTTCCTGGTTTCTAGATGGGGCAGAGTGGGAGGACGAAGGAATGGTGAGGAGCTCAGACTGTTCTATGCTTCTCTCCGTGCCTGGCCAGTGGTTTAAGCTGACTCTGTCCTATAGGTTCTTGTAGTATCTGGGGAGGCACTCATGTGGGTTGCTCCCCTGACCTCTGGGGGATGTATTATTAGGCTGGTGGGCTTCATTTGGTGACTCTTCCTTAGCTTCCTGAAACTTAGGTCCATCTGCAGTTTCTTCCTTCTAAGGCCTGTTTGGCTTGCTTGAGGGTACCGCTGGACAAATCAAAGACGACGCCTCTGGCTTGTGGTCCACCTCTGCTCTGCTGGAATTGCTGATTCTTTGCCCTGGTCGTGCATTTTTTATCACATTGATCAACATGGCTTCTCCTCCTTCTGCTTTCCAGAAACCCACTGTACCCCCCACCTCCTATCAGGGCTCACGTATTTAGTTCACCCCTTGCTCGGCTTGACACGAGGGCCTGGATGTACGCACAGTGAGTTGGTGGTTTGCTCCACTCGTCTTCCTCGTGATGTCCTCTCTCCACAGCAGAGAGCTCTCACCCTTCTGCTCTT
>NW_011495078.1:11366939-11370704 GCF_000754665.1 Bison bison bison | reverse complement strand
TTTATACTCATGATCTGACTGAGAGGACTCTCTTGGTGCTCTTTCTTTGTAAACTCTGCATTTTGGTTGTGGAATCTCCCTTTGGTATTCAGCGACTCTTGTATTAATATTTCAGTACCTCAGTGAAACCTGCAATTTTGCCATCTTGTTTTAGTTAGGTTTCTGTTTTGAGGGCCAAGGATTACTTGGCTGGCCTCTTTAGAGGTGACTTTGTGTATTTGTGTTCAGATTTCATTCCTTGTTGCAGTAAGGGATTAACTGAGCAGGCCTGGTTTGCCCTGTTGCCCTGTAAAACCAGTTGCTTTTAATGCCTGATTCTTGGGGATAAGCTGCTTTCCAGATTTCTTCAGTTTTGAGGGAGTGTATTTTTTGAAACAAGGAGATCCAACCAGTCCATTCAAAAGGAGATCAGTACTGGGTATTCTTTGGAAGGAATGATGCTAAAGCTGAAACTCCAGTACTTTGGCCACCTCATGCGAAGAGTTAACTCATTGGAAAAGACTCTGATGCTGGGAGGGATTGGAGGCAGGAGGAGAAGGGGATGACAGAGGATGAGATGGGTGGATGGCATCACCAACTCGATGGACGTGAGTTTGAGTGAACTCCTGGAGTTGGTGATGGACAGGGAGGCCTGGCGAGCTGCGATTCATGGGGTCGCAAAGAGTCAGACACGACTGAGCAACTGAACTGAACTGATTTTTTGAAACGCTTGAGAAATACAGTACTCTTTATTCAAGAATTTTGATTGAGAAGGAAAGACATATTAAGTAGGAAAGGGCAAACCTGAGCAAGGGTGCTTTTAAAAACAATGTTTTTCTTTTCAATCTAAAGTAAGATTAACCACATTATAGAAAGCTTGCAAGATAGAGAAAAACCACAGTTAGCATTTCAGTTAATTTTCTTAATCTTTTCCCCTCTATACATTTATGTTCTTGTTTTAAATTAACTGATTTTGTTATTGTAAAATGAATACATGGTCACCAAAGAAAATTCTGAAATATGGAAAAGTAGTGGGAAAAAATAAAAACATCATTTATTAACATCTTGGTGTTTATACTTTTTCCATTGCAAAAATGAATATCCAAATTAATAATTAAGTTTATCACACTTGAATACTATTTTCTAACTTGCTTTTATTTCATGCAACACACTTAAAATGCAGTCATAATGACTGTATGTATATTCTGCTGTTTTTTCCTTTGTCATAAGCATTTTCTTAGTATACTATTCTTGCAGTTAGGTTTGTGCTTCCCTCCGTTGTTTTTTTTTTTTTTCCATTATAGTAATGCTGAGAGCATCTTAATTTTCAAATATTCCTAGGAGTAAAAGAAGACTAAATAAAGAGTATTTTAACTTTTGATACTGCCAAATTCTAGCCCCACAGGATGGTACCTACAACTTTACCAGCAATTTTAAGGGAGAAAATATTGGTTTACTTAAGTTACCACGTTGAATTTTCACAGTAGCTCTAGGTATTGTTACTCTTTTTTTCTGCAAATGAGTATGTTGAGGCTCAGAGTGTAATTTGTCCAAATTATGTGGAAGAGCTAAGACTGAGCTCAGGTTTGCCTGCCTCCAAAGCCAGTGGTTTTTTCCGCTGTGTCATGCCACATTAGAGACTAAATTGATGTGAATTTAGTCTCTGACTAGGAGCAATGGGAATATAACTTCTAAGCCTTAGGAAAAACACCTGGGAAAAAGAATCATCATTTAAATGAGAGTTCTGTGTATCTCTGTAATTTTTCAATCAACAGCTAATAAAGTATGCATCATTACCCGTTTTACTTGTATCACAGTGTAAATTTTACTGTGTAACACTTACATGACAGTACTAGGCTCCATCTGAACAGCTGGTTAGTTCAGAACAACCCCGTGAGGTACTATTCTGAGGTATTCCTCGCAGTTTGCAGATGAGGAAGGTGAGGTGCAGGTATTTAAGTAACTTGTCCAGGATCGTAGCTGGTGAGGAGCAGGGCTAGACTTGGAATGCAGTCTGGCTCCCTGTTGTGTGTTGTCAACTAATGCACGCTACTACTGCTCAGACTCAAGTTTCTTTACATTTCTCTCTCTTGACCGCTTGACCCTGTTCATAGGTTCTTGATGAATACAGCAGCTCTGCTCAGCAGTGGGGCTTATTTCCCGGTCACTGAAAACGCACTCTGAGTCCTGGCACGTTGCTTTTCATTCCTCCCCTTGTGTCTGCTGCAGCTCCTTTCTCTCGGGTCCACCACGTTCCTTTTGTTGGCTTTCAGTCCATGAGTCTCCCTCTTTCTTCCTAAGCAGAACCAAAATCTTGTTCTGTTTTCGCTAGAGATGTTTTATGTCCTAATTAGGATTTTTTTTTCTTGTAGGAACTAATATACTATGGTTATTTTTATTTGCATAGTGTTCTTTTTCCCTTCTCTTTCTTGATTAATAACTTGACTAATAAAGAGAAAGTAAAAAGAACACTATGCAAATAAAAACAGCCATAGTATATTCAGTCAGTTCAGTCACTCAGTCCTGTCTGACTCTTTCGACCCCATGAATCGCAGCACGCCAGGCCTCCCTGTCCATCACCAACTCCCAGAGTTCACTCAAATTCATGTCCATCGAGTCGATGATGCCATCCAGCCATCTCATCCTCTGTCGTCCCCTTCTCCCCCTGCCCCCAATCCCTCCCAGCATCAGGGTCTTTTCCAATGAGTCAACTCTTCACATGAGGTGGCCAAAGTACTGGAGTTTCAGCTTTAGCATCATTCCTTCCCATGAACACCTAGGACTGATCTCCTTTAGGATGAACTGGTTGGACCTCCTTGCACTCCAAGGGACTCTCAAGTCTTTGCCAACACCACAATTCAAAAGCATCAATTCTTCGGCGGTCAGCTTTCTTTACAGTCCAACTCTCACATCCATACATGACCACTGGAAAAACCAGAGCCTTGACGACAGACCTTTGTTGGCAAAGTAATGTCTCTGCTTTTGAATATGCTGTCTAGGTTGGTCATAACTTTCCTTCCAAGGAGTAAGCGTCTTTTAATGGCTGCAGTCACCATCTGCAGTGATTTTGGAACCCAGAAAAATAAAGTCTGACAGTTTCCACTGTTTCCCCATCTATTTGCCATGAAGTGATGGGACCAGGTGCCATGATCTTAGTTTTCTGAATGTTGAGCTTTAAGCCAACTTTTTCACTCTCCTCTTTCACTTTCATCAAGAGGCTTTTTAGTTCCTCTTCACTTTCTGCCATAAGGGTGGTGTCATCTGCATATCTGAGGTTATTGATATTTCTCCCGGCAATCTTGATTCCAGTTTGCACTTCTACCAGCCTAGCGTTTCTCATTATGTACTCTGCATAGAAGTTAAATAAGCAGGGTGACAATCAATATACAGCCTTGACGTATTCCTCTTCCTATTTGGAACCAGGCTGTTGTTCCATGTCCAGTTCTAACTGTTGCTTCCTGACCTGCATACAGGTTTCTCAAGAGGCAGGTCAGGTGGTCTGGTATTCCCATCTCTTTCAGAATTTTCCACGGTTTATTGTGATCCACACAGTCAAAGGCTTTGGCATAGTCAATAAAGCAGAAATAGATGTTTTTCTGGAACTCTCTTGCTTTTTCGATGATCCCGTGGTTGTTGGCAATTTGATCTCTGGTTCCTCTGCCTTTTCTAAAACCAGCTTGAACATCAGGAAGTTCACGGTTCATGTATTGCTGAAGCCTGGCTTGGACAATTTTGAGCATTACTTTACTAGCGTGTGAGATGAGTGCAATTGTGTGGTAGTTTGCT
>NW_011495078.1:11366150-11366839 GCF_000754665.1 Bison bison bison | reverse complement strand
GCCATTCTTTGGGATTGGAATGAAAACTAACCTTTTCCAGTCCTGTGGCCACTGCTGAGTTTTCCAAATGTGCTGGCATATTGAGTGCAGCACTTTCACAGCATCATCTTTCAGGATTTGAAAGAGCTCAACTGGAATTCCATCACCTCCACTAGCTTTGTTCGTAGTGATGCTTTCTAAGGCCCACTTGACTTCTCATTCCAGGGTGTCTGGCTCTAGGTGACTGATCACACCATCGTGATTATCTGGGTCATATAGATGTTTCAAAAGATGTTTCAAAACATCAAAAGATGTTTCAAAAGAAACATCTTTTTTGTACAGTTCTCCTGTGTATTCTTGCCACCTCTTCTTAATATCTTCTGCTTCTGTTAGGTCCATACCACTTCTGTCCTTTATGGAGCCCATCTTTGCATGAAATGTTCCCTTGGTATCTCTAATTTTCTTGAAGAGATCTCTAGTCTTTCCCATTCTGTTGTTTTCCTCTATTTCTTTGCATTGATCTCTGAGGGAGGCTTTCTTGTCTCTCCTTGCTGTTCTTTGGAACTCTCCATTCAAGTGCTTATATCTTTCCTTTTCTCCTTTGCTTTTCACGTCTCTTCTTTTCACAGCTATCTGTAAGGCCTCCTCAGACAGCCATTTTGCTTTTTTGCATTTCTTTTCCATGGGGATGGTCTTGATCCCTGTCTCCT
>NW_011495078.1:11355994-11366050 GCF_000754665.1 Bison bison bison | reverse complement strand
CATTTCTTTTCCATGGGGATGGTCTTGATCCCTGTCTCCTGTACAATGTCATGAACCTCTGTCCATAGTTCATCAGGCATTCTATCAGATCTAGTCCCTTAAATCTATTTCTTACTTCCACTGTATAATCATAAGGAATTTGATTTAGGTCATACCTGAATGGTTTAGTAGTTTTCCCTACTTTCTTTAATTAGCTCCTACCAAAAAAAAAAAAAAAAATCCTAATTAGGGAATGGCAGCCCACTACAGTATTCTTGCCTGGAGAATTCTCATGGACAGAGAAGCCTGGCGGGCTACAGTCCCTGGGTTGCAAAGAGTCGGACATGACTGAGCAACTAAGCATATTATCTACCTTGGGCTTCCCAGTGGCTCAGCAGTAAAGAATCTGCCTGCAATGCAGGAGACGTGAATTCAATCTCTGGGTCGGAAAGATCCCCTGAAGGAGGGCATGGCAACTCTGTCCAGTATTCTGCCTGGAGAATCGCATGGACAGAGGAGCCTGGTGGGCCACAATCCATAGGGTTGCAAAGAGTCAGACACGACTAAAGTGACTTAGCCCATTATCTGCCATTTCCACCTTTTTCCATTCTCAGCCTATGGCAGTATCAGTTTAAGTCAGAACGTACTTTAAATCAAGCTACTTTAAAAATGTATTTCTATGGAATTTTAATAAGTACAACCTGATAAAGAATATCATAAATAATAGTTGACTCCAACATTTTTGATGTGTGCTTTGTGGAACACACTGGTAGTGTGTGGGGCTGCTTAAAATTTTTTTTTAATTAAAATTTTTAAACAAAATTATATTGTTCAGTTCATTTTTTCTAGCTTTATTGAGATATAGTTGACAAAAATTTTATATGTTTCTATTGTATGTGATGTTTTGTCATATGTATACATGGTGAACTAATTACTGTGGTCAAGGTAATTAACATACCCATCACCTCACAGTCATCTTTTTTGTGTGTGTCAAACATTCAAGATCTACTAGCCAGTTTCAGGTGTACAATACAGTATTGTTACCTATCATCACATGCTGTACATTGCTTAAATTTTAACTCATTTAAATAATAAATGAAAATTATTGTTATTTTTATTGTTGTTCAGTTGCTCAGTCATGTCCAACTCTTTGCGACCCCCTGTACTGCTTATGTAAGTCATGATTCCCTTTCCCAGACGTTTTTCATGAGATTTGTATGTTACGTTGCCACTGTTCTCAGACATTTTCCAATGCTTATGTCACCTTAGTCCCTTGAATGTAGCATGGTACTGTGGAAAGGGCACAGTATTAGTTGTTTTTTAAAGATTGATGATGCAAGTTAGTACTTCCAGGCTTATGGACCCTGCGACAAGGAAATTTAACTCTTTGTTAAATTGATTAACTTTTTGTTTCTAAGACTTGGTGGGCATGGTCTTCATTGTAGAAAATTTGGGAAATAAAAGGAAGAACATAGAATTCCATTTCACTGTGCCACTGAGAGTTCATCTCTGTTTACATCTTCAGTTCAGTTGCTCAGTTGTGTCTTGACTCTTTGCGACCCCATGAACCGCAGCACGCCAGGCCTCACTGTCCATCACCAGCTCCCCAAGTCCACCCAAACCCATATCTTGGTGTTCTGTAAATTATTCCATATGTATGTACGTAAACATATTTAAAAGCAAAATTGGATCTATATACAGTTTCATGTTCTGATTTTTTCATTTAGCCTTAAATAAATTTACCCCATCATTAATAACATTGTTAATGATGTTCAAAGCTGACATTTAGTGTTGTTTTTGTCTTGCCTTAATGACAAAACTGAAAAATACTTGCTGCCAAAAAATTCACAAATTACACAAGTAATGTAATGTAGAAAGGAATAGTCACATTTTACTCCAGCTAAATGACTATTACCGATAGTTGAATGGTCATTCTTTTAGAGACTTTTCTATGCAAGTTCTTAACCTGTGCATTCTTTCTCTGAGACACATACACACACAGAAAATCATAACGATAGCTATGTTTACATTGTTATTATTGTATATTCATTATCCCCTGGAGGAGGAAATGGCAACCCACTCCATTATTCTTGCCTCATGGACAGAGGAGCCTAGCGGGCTACAGTCCATGGAGTAGCAAAGAGTCGGACATGACTGAGCACACACACCTACACGCAGTCAGTGTTGAACCAAGGTGTGTGACCGGAGTCGTAGGAGAAAATAGAGCCCTGGGTCATAAAACCTGTGCTACTTCAGGGAGTCTCTTAATTTCTTTTGATATTTCTTCACTACTTAATTTCACCCTCAGCTACTGCAGCTTCTTGAGCCTTGCATCATTTTCTTCTTGGAAGTCTTCTGTGTTCTCCCCCTGGCCTCCCTCCTGCAGCAAACGTTTTGGTGCAGAGAACACAGGGTGAACTTTCCAGATGCTCACTTGGCCATTCTTGTGCATAGTGAGAGACTGGATTCCTAAGTAGCTGGTGTGGGTTTCCTCTTTGTTTGTGGGTTGGTCTTGGTCCCCAGGAGGCCCATACCTCCGCTGCAGGGCTGCCTGCAGGCCCTGTTCAGGTGTGCAGAGCTTGTGACTAAGCTGCAGAGGTGGGGAGCAGGAGGAAATCCCCGACTGCTGGCCTGTAGGCTGGCTGGGGGGCTCAGCCCTGTGTAACTCTCACTCTGAGTAAGGCTGCCCTTCCTCTTACCACCCACCCCCTCCCACTGATCTGTGTTCCCCAGGCTGGCACCTCCTGGGGGAATCTGAAGATACCCGCGCTCTTTTCGAGTCCTTCTCAGCCCTTAGACACCTCAGCGTCCTCCCAAGTACATCGCCACTTTCTTCAGAGGGCACTTCTTGAATTTTATTTTGGGGGCCAAGCCTTTTCTCCTGCCAGGGAGAAAAATGCCAGATGAATGGCTGTGGGTGAGAAAATCCGAGTGTGCCTGGGGGTGGGGTTTTGTGGAAGGGCCACCCACCTGTCACGGCAAGGCAGGCATGTGTGCCGTTTATATGGGGATGGTTTTACACAGGATGTGGGCTCCACACCAAGGGCCATTGAGACAAACGTGAGATAATAATTCCCTTGTCAGTTCTTTCTCCTCTTGATTGTAATAGAGGGAGAGTCTCAGTCAGGTGCTAGTCTGACGTGCGTTGCTGTTAGCAGCCAGTCACCTGCTGTGACCTGGAGAACAAGAGGCAGGCCGCCATCTTTCTGTCAGCAGCAGTGTTAGAATCTCATAAAGTGTGTTCACTTTATAGTCATCAGCTACTGATGACATTGTGGCACTCATTTTGTAATTATTATAGTGATGTACAGTTTCTTTTAAAATACATTTATTTATCTAAATCGTAGTAAGGTGAGTTGAAGTGTTAAATACTAGAGTAGGTAGCACTGGGATATAGCAAAACTTGTGGTGCCAAAATGGAAATGTTTGAAGTTTGAGGAATACTCTAGATTATTCTGACGGATAATTCTGTTTGCACATTGCTCCTTCCCAGGTCTTGGTCTTTAGTGATTGTTCCCTGGACGACTTTGAAAGGAGATGTTTCTCTGGTGTTCTGAGGGCCCTCTTATTTCAGTATGACTTAGGAAGGGAGGAAACATGGACAGGTATCGGAGTCTGTCATCTTGAACTGGAATTTTGTCTGGAGCTGTCTTTTTGGTTTCATTGCTTTTATCCAATTCTTGAATCCACTTAGAATTCATTTTAGTGTTTTTAGAGTTTAAGTGGGTGTTTTGTGTTCCTACTGACCTGCCAGTCTCGGCACCAGTGGTTTAAGATGTTTAGTAGCGTCTCTGTACACAAATGGATTAGGTGCTAAAAGGCTGTGTGTACAAGTCCAGACTTAAAAGACTTTCTGCTTGGTTCTCTATTTTTTTTAATTAATTTATTTTATTTGGAGGCTAATTACTTTACAATATTGTAGTGGTTTTTGCCATACATTGACTTGAATCATAGACTTTCCCACCAGACAGGAGTGGAAGAGATTTCTTGGATCATCAAACTTGAAAATCAGACTTAGGTTTCTCTGCCTTGCAGATATGTGTTTGGTTTGTGTCTCCCGCGCCCCACCCCACCCCGATAGAACAGTTTTATGGACGTCTTTGTGGGGACAGTCACCAGAAGGCACTCGCTGTCCTCCACTTGATCACTGAGGGTATGTTTTCATCAGGTTTCCTTCCAGGAGACTCATAGTCCTGAACAGTAAAGCAAGGTGGATGCTGAAGGCATCCCTCCCAGAGGCACAGGTTTCTGCCTTTTCATGGACTTCCACACATTAGCTTAACCCCTTTTCGATGAAAAAGCTTAAGTGACTTCATAAAGCACCAAGTCACCCCATTCTTGGGGGACCCCTGAGAAGTTTACCAAATAGTTAAGTATTCAGAAATAGGAAAACCAAACTGGTAGGATATGGCGGCCGCTCCCCCAGGGGTGCGAACCACACCGGGGCTTTTGGCGAGTGTGCTGTGACATGGTGACTTGTGGGAACAGGCAGGGTTGCTGCCTTTTCGTTCCCCTCATCCCCACCCCCTGCAGCACTCGTCAGCTACGATGCTCTGTAACAGCCCACATGGCTATGCTTTGCAAGACCTGTGGTTAGTGTCTTCAGTACCTAAAAGATGCATATTTTTATTCAGGTAGGATTCACATAACAAAACTCACCATTTTAACCATTTGAAGGTGTACCGCTGTTTGCTTCTGGCCCATTTACACTGTTGTGCAGTGGTCAGTCTCTAATTTCGGACCATTTCTATCGCGCCCTAAAGAAGCACAGCTCCCACTAAGCAGCCCCTTGCATTCCACGCCCCCCCCCCCCATAATCCACTTTGATCTGCTTTCTGTCTGCATTTTTGAATTCTGGGCACTTCATGTGTATGGAATCATCGTGTGTTGCTTTTTGTTTCTGGCTGCTTTCACTCAGCGTAATTTTTCAAGATTCTTCTATATTGTAGCCTCTGTCAGTAGCGTGTGTCCTTTTATGACTGAGTGATGGCCTGTTTCATGGGTGTACTTCATTCTGTTTATTCATCTGTTGATAAACGTTTGGGTTCTTTCTACTCTTTTGGCTCTCAGGGTATGCTGTGATGAATATTCAGGTTTTTGTTTGAATATCTGTTCTCAGTCCTCTTGAGTATATAACTAGGAGATGAATTGTTGGGTCATATGGCTACCCACTCTAGTATTCTTGCTTGGAGAACCCCATGGACAGAGAAGCAAGGTGACCTACAGTCCATGAGGTCACAGAGTTGGGCATGACTGAGTGACTAACACCAGGACACCATGGTAATTCTATGTTTAACTTTCTGAGGAACCAAAAAGGTACAGGTGAAGTATTCAAAATAGTAATAGTGAAAATCCTTTTGGACCATGGACTAGGATACAAAGATATCAGATTTTCTTGTTATATATTAGAAAACCTTTGCTTTGGGGTCAGGCAGAACAAGTTCAGATCTAAGCCCTTCTACTAACTAGCTGTGACCTTGGGGAAGTTATTTAACCTTTTTTATCCTATTTTTTACCTAAGACATTCAGATAAGTAACTATTGCCTCAGGTACTGTAAGCATTCACTGAGTGCTTTTTTTAGCACAGTGCTTGGCATAAAGCACTCCACATGTACTGTAATAATTATTTTAGGGCAGTACACAGTCACCGTAGCCTGATGCTACTCATTGCCAAGGAGAGATGGCTTTGTGCCTCAGTCATGCCAAAGAGTTGAGGGACCCAAAAGGAGACACCCTAAACTTTGGTGTTTTATGTTGTCTTTCCCATAGATGCTTTGCATTTTTATTTTTAAATTAATGTATTGTCTGTCATTCTCAAAGTTTGTAACATCCCTGTTTTCAAAAGTGGAAGGACCCACTGCAAAGAAGTGACTTGTTTTTAACTTTCCATTTGATCCCTGCTTGGGTTCTCCATGGATGAACCACTTCCTGGTTCCACTCACAGAGGGGCCAGCAGATTGCTAGCGATTTGCCTTGTCTTGCTGCGTAAGGATTTAATGACACTTGTTACTGAATTAATAACTAGCTAAACCAAAATTATTTTTTCTAATTCTTAAAATATTTTCATAAAAAATTAAAACCTCCCATGAACAGATCACTCAGAGATTACCACTGTTAATACTTTGACAGATGCTTAAAAAAAAAAACCCATGTATGAACTGTTTTTTAAAAAGTGTTATATAATAATGCTACTAGAAATATTTTGCACTTACTACTTAGGAACATGTCTCCAAAGCATGAAATATTTTTCTATAACCTAGTTCTTAAAATTGAATATCATTCCATTTTATGGATAGGACAGTTTATTTTCCTATTGGATAGTCATGTTCCTAGTTTTTTCACGGTTACAAACAATGCTGTGATGAGTGTGTTTATAGCAAAAATCTTTTTGTATATCCATGATAATTACTTTGGGCTAAGTTCCTAGATGTAGATTTTTTATTTTTTAATCAGAGATCTTATATATATTTTTAAAACCTTTGATCCGTTTAGCATTTAATAAAGTCAGGAAGTAAGAGTTACAACTGGACATGGAACAACAGACTGGTTCCAGATAGGGAAAGGAGTACGTCAAGGCTGTATATTGTCACCCTGCTTATTTAACTTCTATGCAGAGTACATTATGATAAACGCTGGGCTGGAGGAAGCACAAGCTGGAGTCAAGATTGCCGGGAGAAATATCAATAACCTCAGATATGCAGATGACACCACCCTTATGGCAGAAAGCAAAGAAGAACTAAAGAGCCTCTTGATGAAAGTGAAAGAGGAGAGTGAAAAAGCTGGCTTGAAACTCAACATTCAGAAAACTGAGATCATGGCATCTGGTCCCATCACTTCATGGCAAATAGATGGGGAAACAATGGAAACAGTGACAGACTTTATTTTTGGGGGGCTCCAAAATCAGTGCAGATGGTGACTACAGCCATGAAATTAAAAGACGTTTGCTCCTTGAAATAAAAGTTATGACCAACTTAGACAGCATATTCAAAAGCAGAGAGATTACCTTGCCAACAAAGGTCCGTCTAGTCAAGGGTATGGTTTTTCCAGTTGTCATGTGCAGATATGAGAGTTGGGCTATAAAGAAAGCTGAGTGCCAAAGAATTGATGCTTTTGAACTGTGGTGTTGGAGAAGACTCTTGAGAGTCCCTTGGACTGCAAGGAGATCCAACCAATCCATCCTAAAGTAAATCAGTCCTGAATATTCATTGGAAGGACTGATGCTGAAGCTGAAACTCCAGTGCTTTGGCCACCTGATGTGAAGAACTGACTCATTGGAAAAGACCCTCATGCTGGGAAAGATTTAGGGCAGGAGGAGAAGGTGACGACAGAGGATGAGATGGTTAGATGGCATCACCAACTCGATGGGCATGAGTTCAAGTAAACTCAGGAGTTGGTGATGGACAGGGAGGCCTTGCCTGCTGCAGTCCAGGAGGTTGCAGAGTCAGACACAACTGAGCGACTGAACTGACTGACTGACTGAACTGAAATACAGAGTCATGCGGGAAAGCCACTCTGAGGTGCTGTTTGAGATGAGGACTGGAGTGATGAGAACAGGCTGGACATGGGGAGAACGTTTTGAGTAGAGGCAGTAACGGGTGTAAAGGCCCTGAGGTATAGGACCTTCAGGAACAAGGTCATTCACATAAGGTGCTGTGGATGGGACTGTGTACTGCTGAATAATCCATAAATGCTGGATAGTATTGGTAGTAAGATCAGAGCACAGGAATAGCCTGTCATTAACTGCCCAACAGTGAGTGTCCACTTTTATCTCATGAGTGGACAAAAATTGGCATCGTAGAATACGCAGATAATTGTATAGTGAATTGTACATGCGAATAGAGTTGCACAGCACATTTTTCTTTATTGTTGTGAATTACATTGGTTTGCTTTGCATTCCTGGTTTAACTTCACTTAGTTGTGACTATTATCTTTTTTGTGTATAGCTGGATTCAATTTGCTAGTATTTTGTTGAGAATTTTGCATCTGTGCTTCTAAGAGATAATTGGTCTGTTATTTTCTTTGAGTGTCTTGGTCTTTTTTTGGTATGAGTATAGCATTGGCTTCATGAAATGAATTCAGAAGGGTTTTCTCCTTTTCTGCATGGTGGATGAGTTTGTGTAGGGTTAGTTTTCTTTTTCCTTTAAGTGATTGGTACCATTCATCAGTGAAACTGTCAGGCCTGGTGTTTTCTCTGTTGGAAGACATTTAGCTGTGAATTGTTTCTTCATTTCTGTAGGTCTGTTCAAGTTATTCATTTCTTTTTGAGTGAGCTTTGATAGATTGTATCTCTCAAGGAATTTGCCTGTTTTATCTTAAGTTGTCAAATTTGTGGGCAAAATGTTGTTTCTGATATTCCCATATTATCCTTTACAAATTGTTTATGATAAAAGTACATACATAAGATTTAACCATTCTAACCATTTTTAAGTGTATGCTCCAGTGCATTAAGTGCATTTTGCAATGCTGCTGCTGCTGCTAAGTTGCTTCAATCATGTCTGACTCTGTGCAACCCCATAGATGGCCGCCCACCAGGCTCCCCCGTCCCTGGGATTCTCTAGGCAAGAACACTGGAATGGGTTGCCATTTCCTTCTCCAGTGCATGAAAGTGAAAAGGGAAAGTGAAGTTGCTCAGTCGTGTCCTACTCTTAGCAACTCCATGGACTGCAGCCTACCAGGCTCCTCCGCCCATGGGATTTTCTAGGCAAGAGTACTGGAGTGGGGCGCCATCGCCTTCTCCGTTTGCAACGCTATAAACCGCTTATTAGGCTCTTAATGTCTGTGGCATCTTTAGTGATGCCCCCCTCCTTTATTTCTCTTTTTTTTTTCCCCCAATCAATCCTGCTAGAGGTGTATCCATTTTATTGATCTTGTCAAAGAGCTTTTAGTTTCATTGATTTTTTTTTCTGTATTATATTTTGGTTTTCTATTTCATTGATTTCTGCTTATAATTCTTTTCATATGCCTGGTGAGGGTTTAGTTTGCTTGTCTTTTTCTAGGTTTATTAAAGCTTGTGGGCTTTGTCATTATTTGAGACCTTTTCCTGTATAACCATTTAATGTTGTAAATTTCCTTACTTTGCCACCCACAGATTTTGCTTGGTTTTTTTATTCTATTAACATATATTCTGTTTTACCTTGTGACTCCCTCTTTGACCCAGATATTATTTAGAAGTATGTTGTTTAATTTTCAAGTCCAGTTGACCCTTGAACAACATGAGGGTTAGGAACACTGACCCCCGTGAAGTTGAAAATCCAGGTTTAAGTCTATAGTCAGCCCTTCATATCCATGGTTCTGCATCTGTGGATTCAACCAACAATGGATCATGTAGTGCCATATTATGTATTTATTGGGGGGGGGGAAATCACATAGGTGAACCCTTGAAGTTCAGATCTGTGTTGTTCAAGGGTCAACTGTATTTGGGAGATTTTCCATCCATCTTTCTGTTGTTGATTTCTAGTTTTAATTTTGTGGTAGTCAGGGAATATACTTTGTATGATTTTAATTTCTTTAAATTTATTGAGGTGTGTTTTATGGCCCAGAATATGGTTGGTCTGTCTTGTGGAATGTTCCATATGCATTTGAAAAAAAATGTGTAATTTTCTATTGTTGGGTGGGTGTTCTATAAATGTCAATCAGGTCACATTGATTGATACTGTTTTTCAAGTCTTCTATATTCTTACTGATTGATACAATAGCATATTGCATTGTGGGTGTCTTAAACAACTGATGTTTATTTGCTCTCAGGACAGGAGGCTGGAAGTCCAAGATGAAAGGGTTGGTGAGGCCTTTCTCCTTGACTTGTGATGGCTGTCTTCTCCCTGTGTGTTCACATGGTCTTTCCTCTGTATGTGTGCAGCCCTGGTGCTTCCTTCTCTTATAAGGACAGATTGGATTAGGACCCCACCTTAATGACCTCATTTAACCTTAAATTACCTCTTTAAAGACCCTTTCTCTTCAGTTCAGTTCAGTGCAGTTGCTCAGTCATGTCCGACTCTTTGCGACCCCATGAATTGGAGCACACCAGGCCTCCCTGTCCATCACCAGCTCCCGGAGTTCACTCAAACTCAGGTTCATTGA
>NW_011495078.1:11354481-11355894 GCF_000754665.1 Bison bison bison | reverse complement strand
GTCCCCTTTTCCTCCTGCCCCCAATCCCTCCCAGCATCAGAGTCTTTTCCAGTGAGTCAACTCTTCGCATGAGGTGGCCAAAGTATTGGAGTTTCAGCTTTAGCATCAGTCCTTCCAAAGAACACCCAGGACTGATCTCCTTTAGAATGGACTGGTTGGATCTCCTTGCAGTCCAAGGGACTCTCAAGAAGTCTTCTCCAACACCACAGTTCAAAAGCATCAATTTTTCAGCGCTCAGCTTTCTTCACAGTCCAACTCTCACATCCATACATGACCACTGGGAAAACCGTAGCCTTGACTAGACGGACCTTTGTTGGCAAAGTAATGTCTGTGCTTTTGAATATGCTATCTAGGTTGGTCATAACTTTCCTTCCAAGGAGTAAGCGTCTTTTAATTTCATTTAACCTTAAATTACCTCTTTAAAGACCCTTTCTCTTAATGCAGTGGAATTGGTGGTGAGAGCTTCAACACATGAATCTGGAGGAGGGCAGTGGACATTTTGGTCCATGACACTGATTTTCTGTCTACTTGTGTCACTGATTGCTGAGACAGGAGTGCTGAAGATTCCTACTATAATTGTGGATTTATCTGTTTCTATAAGTTTTTGGTTCACGTATTTTGAAGTGTTTTCTCAGCTCTCAAATTCTGTGATTCACTGTGTACCCCTCGCCATGTTTTATTATGAAAAATTTCAAACATGCTGAAGAGTTGAAGAATGGTTGTAATAAACACATATACTTACCACATAGATTCTCCAGGTAACATTTTGCACATTTGTTCTATTAAATACCTGTTTTCTGTTTCATCAGTTTGTCCTTTTTTTTTTGATGATTTCAAAATAAGTTGTAGTCACTTATTTCTAAACACTTACGTGTACATGTTGTTAACTAGAATTTAATCATTGTTTCAAGTTCTTTTTTTTTCCTTAAAGTAAACTTCATATGGTGAAATGTACAGGTCTTGAGTAAATCTTGCTGTATACAGTAATACTGTATACTTTCCCTGTGATGTAGGACTTCTTGGACAATTGTATATTATCTTGTAGCTTTCCTCATTGGTTTTTTGGGGACCTCATTTTTGCTCACCTTAGGAGGAGAACTTAACGGTTCTCTGATTTAAGTACTCAGATCTGTATTTTTAGTGGTTTAGTCCTAGACAGAATGAAAATGGTTGGAAAAATAGGATCAGTTATTAAGTCAGTAAATAACTTATTTATTTTCAGTCTTTATTTTTAATTGTGGTAAAACATACATAACATAAAATTTGCCATCTTAACCATTTTTTGGTGTATGGTTCTGTGGCATTAAGTACATTCACATTGTGCATTTATCTCTAGAACTCTTTTCATCTTTGCAAAACTGAAACTCTATACCCATTAAACAGCTCCCTATTCTTCCCTCCCCCCAGCCCCTC
>NW_011495078.1:11343386-11354381 GCF_000754665.1 Bison bison bison | reverse complement strand
TCCTCCCAGCTCCTCGAAACCACCATTCTGCTTCCTGTCTCTGAATTTGACTACTTAGATAGCTCATATAAATGGAATCATACTTATCATTTTGTGTGTGCTTATCATTTTGTGTGTGCTTATCATTTTGTATGTGACTTATTTCTTTCAGCATAATGTCCAAAAAGTTTATCCATGTTGTAGCATGTGAGGATTTCCTTCCTTTTAAAGACTGAATATAATTGATTCTATTCGATTATATGGATATACTGCATTTTATTTATCTACTTACCCATCATGGATGTTAGGTTGCTTTCACTGGTATTTAGTGAGCGTCTCTTAGACATTAGTCACCCTTCAACACACGAACATGTGTTGACTGCCTTTATGGACCTGATCCTGCTATAGGCAGGGATACTGAGGGATACTGCAGCAGTGAACATATAGACAAAACTTCTGCCTTCAGGAAGCTTATATTCGAGGTGGGAGGGGGGTTCAGGGTGGGGAACACATGTACACCCATGGCTGATATAGTCAGTGTATGGCAAAAACCACTGCAATGTTGTAATTAGCCCCCAATTAAAATAAATAATTTTAAAAAAAGAGAAGCTTATATTCTAGTGGGGACTGAGGATGGGAGATGGGCAGTACCCAAAGAAATGTATTTCTGGATTCCAAATTGTAATTTTTCTCACATTTTAGTGTTTCTAGCCTTGGGTTGTATTTTACAATTGGTGACATCTTAGAATTACATTTGACAGTGTTTCTTTTTTAGTAACACCTAAAATAATGGTGTATCTTACAGTCAGTTTGAATCATAGACTTGATGAATCACTATTTAATAAGTCACTTGTTGATAAGTGCTATGAAAAAATAAACTAGAACAAAGGAGAGACAGAATCACATGGGGTGGCCGCAGATAAATTTGAGCAGAGTGCGTGTTCAGTACAGATATTTTTTTCATAGCAGGACTTCCTACCTGAAGGATGTAGTGTGTTGGTTAACACTCTGTTCTCACTGTGGACTGGTAACAACTTGTGGACTGGTGACTTTGAGTGGCACTGGTGAGAGGCTAGAGCCTTGGTAGGTGGGGGTGGAAGTGGGCTTAGAGAGCACTCTGCAAGATGGCTGTAGATCTTGTAGGCAAGGTAAGGGCGAAGGTGACAGAATTTCCCAGCCTAGGAACTGGCAACGTTTCTCCTACCGCTCACAACAAAAACTTTGGCGGCATCTTTGATTTCTCCATTTGCCCATGCTTTACACCCCATTAACCAGCAAATCCTGCTTGCTGTACCTTCAAAACGTACTCCAGTTCTGACCACCCTCGCCTTCAAAACATACTTCAGTTCTGACCACTCTCATCTTCAAAACATATGCCAGTACTGACCACTTTCACCACCCCAATCCAAATCACCCTGGTCCAGGCTGTGATCATCTCCTGTCTGGATTATCATGGTGGCCTCCTTCCTGGTCTCGCTTCTTGTCCGTTTGCCTTCCTATGGGGTATAGCAGCCAAAGCCATCTTGTGAAAACACGTCTGATCGTGTTATCATCTCCTTTGCCTCCCCCAGAGCATCCTGCCACTCTCTGAGGAAAGGGTAGAGTCCTTGTGGCCTCTAAGGGCTCTCCATTGTTTGCTCCTCAACTTCTCTGACCTTATATCCTGCCTGTCTGCTCTGCGCGCATTCTCCTCTTGGCCATCCTGGCAGCCTTACTTCATCGTGTGGAGCGTGTTTCTGTCTCACAGCCCTTGGACTTGCTCTTCCGTCTGCCAGAAACACTGCTCCCCAGGCACCTGCCGGGCCCACATCCCCAGGCGTCTGCTCATACCTCACCTTGTCAGAAGGGCCTTCTAAGCTCCCTGTTCCCTCCCCACCAGCACTGTTTACCCCTACACCAGGGCAGGCTAGTTAGTTAGGCTGCAGCAGCCAACTGCTTTAAAACGTCAGAGGTCTGCAGCGACAAGCTTTGTTTCTCACTGATGGCCTCCCTCTCTGTGAGTCACCCAGGAGGACCTGTCCCACTCTGTCTTCCATGCTGGGATCTGACTCATAGCCGAGCCTCCATCTTGAGCACTGGCACAGGTTAAGGACAGTCACTGGCTGTCTGGTGTTTGCCTGGGAGTGACGTCATGTTGAGTTGGCCACATCATGTTGAGTTGGCCAAAGCAGGTCACATCGCCATGTCCCACTTCAGTCAGGGGCAGGTGTGGGTGGGCAGCAGTCCTGTCTCTTACCTGGAAAGAGAGCAGGAAGTCCACAGTAGGTCACACAGCCTCGCTGTTTACCCTGCTTAATTTTCCTGTAGTATTTATTTCTATCTGTCATGACACGTATTTAGCTCACTTTGTGTATTTTCTTTTCTCCGCTGTCTAGACTGTAAGCACCACAGGGGAGGAGCTTTGTCCATCATCTGCTACTGTATCTCAGGGCCTCGGGGTGATGCGTGGTCCCCAGCAGCAGGAGCTTGTTCATTGTAGAAATATGAGTGAGGACACCAGAGCACACTGTCCATTTATTCATATGGTGACATGTAAGCCACCGGGAATGTGGGGCAGGAAGGTTACTGGAGAAAAGCAGTAGCGTTGCTGCTCAGTGGAGGTGTCGGTTTGAGATCTGAGACGATGAACCTACAGTGGTTCCTACAGGCTGCAAGGAAGAGGCAGGAATAAACGAGGGGGCCCATTTCACAAGCATAGATGAAGTCCAGGGTCAAGAAGGAAACCTTCAAGGTGCACCTTCATTGCCCATGCGCGATCCTCAGTTCTGTCTGAATGGTAAGGGAGGAGCTTGCCGCAGTCATCACCTGGGATGGTGATTGCGGTGGTTGGAGCAGTTTTCCCTGCCTTCATTCTTTAATAGGATTTCTGAGGGAGCTTCTCTTCTCTTCATTTCACAGGTGAGGAGAACTGCTGGTGAAATAGCACTCGATAGAACTGCTCAGGCTCACAGCTGTAGTGCTTCCCTGTACATTTGAGTTCCTGGCGGGGGGGGGGGCGTCCGTTTTCTAGAGGGTGGGGAGCTCTGTTAGCTTTTTGATTCCCTGGAGCCTTGATTGCATCTTAGTGGTGGAGGCAGTATGCAGCGACTTTACCCGTGGTTTGAATTTAGCTGTTGGTAAGACCTTACCAGAGAGGAAATAGTTGAGCTATTTTTATATACGTAAACAAGTGCGGTAACCACACCACCAGCTGTGACCAGTGGATTCTTTCCCAGGGAATTTATTATGAATACCGTTGAAGTGCGCTTCACATGATCGGAGAGTGTCCCTTTTGGTGACGCTTTCCTGTGGTCCTGAGTGTTGATGATCTGTATATTTCATTCCCTCAAGGAGCTGTGCTAGGCTTTATAGCCATCATTCAGAAGCATATAGAAGAGAATCATATTGAAGATTCTTCCTTGGGAATCTTTAATGTAGTCAGGAAGGCAAAGTTCCAGACCCTGACTGGTAAAGTAGTATGTGGAGACAGGGGTGCGGGGTTGGGGAAAAGCCCCCCCCTAAAATGGGAGAGACTGACTGGAAGGAAGTGGAAACCGAGCTGTCATTTGAAGGCTGTGTGAGATTCAGACAAGGCTCTGGGGGTGCCCGTTGTGGAAAATCTCAGCAGGCCACTGCAGTCAGCTGTGTTAGCACTTTTAACCGTTTCTTACATTTCCCTGGTGGCTCAGATGGTAAAGAATCCGCCTACAATGCAGGAGACCTGGGTTCGATTCCTAGGTCAGGAAGATCCCCTGGAGAAGGGAATGGCAACCCACTCCAGTATTGTTGCCTGGAGAATCCCATGGATAGAGGAGCCGTGTGGGCTGCAGTCCATGGGATTGCAGAATCGGACACAACTGAGCAGCTTAAATTTCGTAAAATAAGTGTTTATGTACGTGAATCCCAGTCATGCTCAAGAGCTGACTGGTCAGTTTGATGGAAAGCCTGCTTGTCTGTTTCTTTACACTTCAGTGGCTGCTTTTCTGAAAGGTAGTCTATGAAAGTAAACTTGGTTTGGTTTCATATAAAAACCAGATGACAACAAAGCCCCCGTCAGCAGTTTCCCAGCGCCCTTTGATCACTTACCTCTGCAGGGCGATGTTTTGAAAATGTATGTAAACAAGAATTAAATTCCAGAGCATGTGAACTTTGTCTTTATCCTAATTCAAAAGAAGTGAATTCTCTTGCTCTTCACTCGTATGGTCTTTAGAATCTTAGGGACAGGCGTTCTGAAAGCCATGTTGTTTTCCCCCCAGACAAGGCACCTGTGTCCAAGTGTCTCCTACTGGTCCCCAGCGCCCTGTCCCTCCTGCTGGCCCTCGTCCTGCCGCACTGTCAGAGGTTCTTCGTGTACGACCTCCAGGCTGTCAAGGACGACTTCCAGGTGAGCGCCACTCCACTGGCCCTGGGAGAGGAGAAAGCAAGTCTCTTGTCTCCGATTTGCCCTCCTTTCTGCCAGTCTCAGTGTCTCATAGCCTCTCAGTTTGTAAGAAATATTTATTATTACTATCCCGTTAACAAGTCATTTTTCCAGTTGTATTTATTGATAATTTTCAGCAAAGCAGATTATATAATGAAGCAGTTGCAGTATTTCCAGTTTCCTTTTGCACATTTCAACTTCACCTTTTACTATGGAAATGCAATTTTTAATTTCAAGAGATTTAAACTGTTAAATCTGTTTTGTTGGTATGATTAGTTTGTATACTTAATATTTGCAGAAACTTGCCTCAGTTTGAGCATCTGTTAGATGTGCTAAGCTCTCTCAGCTCTAGCAGATTGTGAGTATGTGAATTTCTTTTATGGTGGTGGTTAAATCAATAAGAAGTTTCTCTTGGATTTTTGCCCCACTCTCCCCAAATCTCTACGTATTCATCACCCAGGAAGCTCTCAGAGGCCTGTCCTTCTAAGGGTTTTATGTAGATTTATTACTCAGGCGTGCAGGTGTGCTAAGTTGCTTCAGTCATGTCTGACTCCTTGCGATCCCGTGGACTGTAGCCTGCCGGGCTCCTCTGTCCATGGGGATTCTCCAGGCAAGAATACTGGAGTGGGTTGCCATGCCCTCCTCCAGGGCATTACACAGGCAGGATTGATTACATCACAGGACATCTGTTAGTTGACCCACCTTCCAGCTCCTCTACTCCCTGAGGTCAGGGCGTGGGACTGAAGGTTCCAACCTTCTAATCACAGGGTTGGTTTCCTGGAAGCCAGTCCCCATTCTTAGGTGCTTCCAAAAGTCACCTCATTAATCTGACAAAAGACACTGTGATGGCTTTCTTCACTTTGGCAATTCCAACGGCTTTAAGAGTTCTGTGCTAGAAACAGGCAAAAACCAAACATATATTTTTAAATGTGTGTGTGTGTGTGTGAGCGCGTGCGTGTGCTCAGTCATATCCAATGCTTTGCAACCCCATGGCCTATATTATAGCCCCCCAGTCTGCTGCAGAGCCGGTTGCCGTTTCCTTCTCCAGGGGATCTTCCTGACCCAGGGATCAAACTTTGGTCTCTTGCATCTCCTGCACTGGCATGTGGATTCTTTACCAGCTGAGCCACCAGGGAAGCCCCATTTCTAATTTATAAATCACAGTATCACAGAATGTTAGTGCAAATTATGGTTATAATCGCCACCTTTTCTTTGTTAAATTCTTGATTAGTCATTTTAAGCATGATAGTCCATTCTTTTCTTAAAAACATTTTAATTTTTCATTTATTTGTCTTTTAGGGGCATTTCTCTAGCTGCAGCGAGTGGGGGCTGCTCTCCAGCTGCAGTTCTCGGGCTGTGCGTTGCAGTGGCTCCTCTTGTTGGGGAGCAGGGGCTCTGGGGCGTGGGGGCTTTAGTTGTCGACCTGCAGTCTCAGTAGTTTTGGTGCACTGGCTTAGTTGCTTCAAGGCATGTGGGGGTCTTCCTGGATTAGAAATTGAACCCACCTCTCCTGCATTGGCAGGTGTGTTAATCCATTCTTGAGCATGACGCTTTTTCTTCATAAGGATGTCATTAATGCCATTGCTCAGGTGGGCTTCACCAGGTTCCTATGACTGAGTTATTTATCTATACTACTGCTTTCTGTGGGAATATCGTAGAGCTTCCGTTATGATTTCAGTTGCTGTAATAGAATGGTTCTTAACCCTGTCCATGCAGTAGAATCACCTACATAACCGTTTTTCTTTCTTGATGCCCAGACCTTGCCCTAGACCAGCTGAGTCAGAGAGCCTAAGAGTTGGTGTACTTTTTAGAAAGATCCCCAGGGGATTCTAGCATCTGGCCAGCCCTGAGAAACACTGCTCGTAAGGGAGTGTCAGGGCCCTGAGGCCCCGAGTTGGCGCCTTTCCGATCATGGGGTGGTGTTACTTTGGTTCATCTGGCTGGGTTGACACCAGTCCCATTTTCTTGGACCACTTTGTGGGCATCTGCGCTCTAGGGCTGGGGCCTGCCTGGGTAGAGGACAACCATCCTCTGTCCAGGAGTGAGAATAGCCCCACTCTCCTGCCAGAACCTCCTAGGATGCCCTCAGTATGCGTCTCTTAAGAGCTGCTACAGAGATGGAGAGTTTCAGTTCTGCCTTGGGAGATCTGAGCTTAGAGTGTTAAAAATAAGCAGTCTGAAGTAAACATGATAAATTTGCTAACGAAGAGACCCCCAACAGAGCTTACTCATATTTGTTATTCTTTTTTAATTCCCCATCTATAGATCTGGAGGTTGATTTCTGGAAGAATAATTTGCCTTGATCTGAAAGATACTTTCTGCAGTAGTCTGCTTATTTATAATTTTAGGATATTTGAAAGAAGATATGGAAGCAGAAAATTTGCAGTAAGTTTTTATGTATTTTCCCTTTGTTACTTTGGTTACGGGGAAAAGATATTTGTTTTCTTATTTTTAAGTAGTTTTGTTCGCTTGGTGTTATTTTTAACAGTTGTCTTTTTATTACATAATCCTCTGTCTGACTTGGAGCATGGACATTAACCAAAGAAAAATTTGAAATTGAAGCCTTTAGCATAATAAAATAATAATAATGGTGAAAATAGATAATAATATCAATGCAAGTGGGCAATAACCACTTTAATTAGGACTTTTAATATAGTTCTAATCACTCAATTTGCTTAATAGTTTGTGCATTACTTGTAAAAATGAATCATGCTATAAATATCTTTTCTTCAACATACTTAGAAATTATGGAAGTTAATAACATTTGATCAATACGGTTTTAATCCCTCATTTTGAAAAGTCTTTTGAAACAAAAAAGAAACTTTAAAAAAATATGTGTAAACCTGAGTTGGTTTTAATTGATTAAGGTTATTTTTAGAAGTCTCTTCCCTCTAATGTTCTTCCTGTTTTGTTTTTAGTCCTTTTTGCTGGGCTCCTGGGTTTTGTCAGTGGTGGGTGACTTGATCCTTGTTGAAGCTGTGCGGTATTCCTTTGGTGTCACTATGGCCAGGAATTTGCCTTCTGGATTGTAAGTAGCTCCTAAAGATTAGCTTAATTCATAACTATGTAAATCTGATTTAAAGCATTATTGTACATGAAAGTCAGTAAAAGAATATTTTAAGCTTTTAGATGTAGTAAAAATTGATTTTATATGTAAAAAATCCAGTGTATACCTACATTTTCATTATGTTCTTGAAGCAGATAAAATAGATCTGAAAAATAGATTTTATTCTCAGTCTTTTTTTTCAGCTTTCAAGTCTCATATTTTAGAGAATTTTAAATGAATTTTCTGTTCTGGTCCTGAAGATACAATTGTGTTTTCATAGTTAAATTTCATCTTTGTTAACTTCAACTACTTAAACACAAAAATACAACATTTAATTAGATTCAGTTAGGAAACAAAATTAATTTGTCTGAAATTAGGCTTCTGAAGAATGATGCTTTTGTAAAATGGTATTGTTGATAAATTTCCGCCAAATATAAAAGAAAATAAATAGGTTATGACTTTGTGCCCAATCTGCAGCAGGCAGCCTAACTTGTAGAGTGTTTGTGCTTTCATATTGTGTTGGTCTTCTTTAAAAACAAAATGAAAAAACATGTATTAGTTTGTGAAATAACTAGCAGCAAGGAGCAGAGTTGTTAACACATACAAATGATACTGAAACATCTCTGAATGAAGTTTCTGAGGCTGTATTTAAGAGATGAGATACTGTGAAATAAAGACACCATATATTAAAAATTCATGTGTACTAATTTAAGCCTTATTTTAATTTTCAGTATGTGTTTTTGAGAACTCTTAGGCTATGCAAGTATCTTGATCCAGCTTCACTTTGGATCTGTATTTTTAAAATACGGCTAGTGATCTAACAGCTCTCACACTTACGTCGTTAATACTTAACAGTTGTAGTGGACTTACTGAATTATTGGCATGAGTGTCGATTTTTAGTTGTCTTATGAATGTTTAATTCTGAATAATCTTTTAGTGGAGACAGATAAAGTTCTGTGTCGTAATTATGCAGTTTTTGAGCTTTATGGGTTGTGATTGCAGTTAGATTAAGAAGTTCAACTATTCTGCTATTGTGGAAGATTGTGTAGTCATTAGGAATGATGCTGTATTGATTCAGAAAATAAGCAGCATTACTGAATCATTAGTTTTTCCCACACATTTCTCATCGAGACCAATTCTTTTGGTTCTTTCTAAGACCTATTGAGTTGTGGAAAGGTTATGCATGTCATGTATGTTTGTGTTAGAATAAACTGAGGGGGTGGGTAGTAACATGGCTTTTGATTATTATTTACGTTGTCTTCTTGTGAGGACTTTCTTTTCTGTTGTACGGAGAGTGGAGTGACAGTTATTTCTTTGTAATGAATGATATTTTTTTATGGAATCCTAACTGGTACATATAAGGAATATTGATTCAGTTTTGAAATAGGTGGTAATGTGTGTGTGTGTGTTTAACCAATTCTTAAGGCAAGAAGGCATTTGCCTATTTATATCTTAACTATAGCAAGAATTGCAAATTTGAGTAAATTCAAAAGTTATAGGATCCCCTTTGGAAGACTGGATGTTAATTCAGACATTACCTAAATGAAACAATATTTCCCTTTCTGTTATTATATGGCTTATTTGAATCTTGAAGCATTCTTAAACATAGACTTCTTGGAATATAAATCTTTACTTCAATAAGTAAACTTTGCATTTTATAAATGTATCTTTTACTTGATGGTAGCAAAGCTTCAAAAACTCAGGAAACTTTTTGGTCAGTGTGGTGTATGTGCATTATGTGCCGTATTTTCCATATAATGTTTTTTTCTTTCTTATCAGTGCCAAATTTATCTGCACTCCCAACAGTTCTTCACTTCTTATTTAATTGTGTCTCTCTCTTTTTAAAGCTCACCACTATTAAAACTATAAAGGTCATCAATGACCAACTGATTTCTGAAGCCAGTGGCTTGTTTTCACTTGTCTTATTTGACCTTTCAATAGCACACTGTATGCTTTTGGCATCCCATTATTTCATGAAATAACCTGCCCTCCTGAGTGCTAGCATACTACTGTCTCCTGGTCCTTTTTGAGCTTATTTATTAACTCTTGGCAGCTCCTTTCTCACACTTACGCCAAAAGCTTCCTCTACGCCATCTTGTCCACTCTCATGACTTCAGCTATCGTTAACATCTGTTGTTTGTGTCCCAGTTCTCCATTTCCAGTTCATATTACTTTCCTGATCTTTACTCGTATTTCCTGATGGCTTCTCAGACTCCAAGAAAATTCGTCGTGTTCAGAAGCTGTCACCTCCTCTGGTCACCTCTCTTTCTGTGCTCTCATCTCCTCCTCCTTCTGTACTCTTTAATTAAAGGCATTTCCATCTACACAGTCATCCAAGCTGGAACTGTTTCCCTTTTCTCGTCGTTGGAGTGGGTCACTGAGCCTTATTCGTTTGAAGTGCTGGGTGAATCACCCCTCATTATGTATTGTCGTTATCTCAGTCTTAACTAGTCTTTAACTTTTCTTGCCTAGATTTTTATAATAATTCTCTAAATAGTCTACCTGTCACCTCCAAAGCAGTTCACGCACTGTTTTCAGAAGTTGTCTTTCTAAAATAGAAGTTTGATCATACTAATCTTCCTTTTAAAAACCTTTAGATCTTTATTTTCTTCAGAATAATAATCAAACTCCAAGATGGCATCAAGGCTGTCTGGAATAGTGTGAATGGCTTAGGCTTTGCCAGCACGTAGACCAGATATAATTGAGGTTTCCTCGCTCTGCCGTGTGTTGTGTGTCGTCATAAGCAAGTTACTTCTCGAGTTCTATTTCCTGAGCTCAGTTTGTAGAAAATCCTCATATGTAAATTGGGGGGTCTGTACTTGACAGGGAACTAAATAACCTGTGCAAACATCCTAGCAGTAGTAACTTCCCCATCCTGTATGTGTGTGTGTGTGTATATATATATTTTTTTTTCTTTTCCTTCAAAGCCTTTATAATCTGACCCCAATCCAGAGTTTCCCATTGGTCATTCTTGTATTATTTGTATTCTTGTATCTGCTTGGTTTTCTTTCTGCACCCTGTTGTCCTTCAGCAGGATTATTCATCCTTTTATGTATAGTCCAACACATTTATTAAAATCCCTGTTAGTGTTGATTGCTTTGCATCATCACAGTCATTATCTGGGCCTCCTGTGCCGCCCTCCTAGCCCACTGAGGGCAAACCAACTTTCCGTTATGTACTCGCTGCCTCACCCTCAGGAATGTTGAAGGGGTAGCCTTGGTTGTAGTGTAGCCCCTTAAGACTGTAAGGTGAGGTCTTGGAACCACAGACATGTTCATCTCTTTTTCTGGTGCTTTACAAAGAAACTATACCTGGCATGTAATAGATTCTCATGACTGTTACTTGATAATTGGACAACGCAACCATTAGGTTTTGAAAGTAGCTATATATTAGTTTCTTCCAGTAACCCATGCTTATCACACACCTGTCCTTACATACCTATTATTTTTTTTCATTGTTAGTATTTATATGTAGATGTTATATAGTTTCCCAGAATCAAATCACTCCAGAATAAGTAGAATTTGAAGTTTTACATATCATATTAAAGTATATCTGATTACAATGCTGAATA
>NW_011495078.1:11332508-11343286 GCF_000754665.1 Bison bison bison | reverse complement strand
CAATGCTGAATAAAATTATTTTTAATTAACTGTTTTTGTTTTTTTGTGAGAACCGTGACATACATTTTCGCTTTTTTGACTTTGTGTTGATAAAGACTTTAGTTGTATCATGTGCTCTCAAATTCTTCTCATCAAGAAAACTCATTGCAGAGAAGTTGCATTTAATAAATTATGTAAGAGCAGATTAATCTGTATAGGTGAGAGTAGGCTGTGACTGTATAGCACATATCGAATAGAGGTTTCTCTTGTTTTAGCAATATTCACTTAATGATATTTAAGTGTCTTGCTCACTCGACTAATAAAGCTAAAAAATTCAAGTGGTTTTCTCTCAGTACCATCTTGACTCCTTTTCGTTATGTAGCTATGAGAATGTTTACATTCTGTGAGCTTGTTTGCTTTTTACTATTGAGAAATTGGTGCTTGACATGAAAGGAGAGCTAAACTTGGTTTCTAATGCTGGTGCTTTAGCCGAGCAAGTCACATAACCTATGTGGACCTCATTTTCTTTATATTTAAAGCAGAAGGACTAGACAGGAAGACCATCTAAGAGATCTTCTGGTACGAAAATGCTATTTTATGATTGGGTTCCTTTGTGTTTATCTCTTTTTTTTTCTTTAAGAATATTTATTTTCCCATGTTATAGAAATATATTTATAGCCAGTGCATTTATCTGATTCTTAGTCCCATTAGGAGATGATCATGCTAAGAGTCATGCAGGCTATTCGGCAAAGAGGAAGTTACTGCTGACTCATTTATGTGCTTTTATAATATTTAGAATAGTATGTTTACAGATTATAGTTGACTTCCTTTCCTTTTTAAATGGAGAAGTCACTTGGTTACTTCGTTAGGAGGAATTAAATGATAAGGCTTGGATATGAATCCAAGCCTAAGTTTTACTAGTCTCTGACTAGTAAAACAGTCAATCCTAAAGGAAATCAACCCTGAATACTCATCAGAAGGACTGATGCTGAAGCGTCAATACTTTGGCCACCTGATATGAAGAGCCCACTCATTGGAAAAGACCCTGATGCTAGGAAAGATTGAGGGCAAAAGGAAAAGGGGGCAGCTGAGGTTGGGATGGTTAGAATAGCATCACTGACTCAATGGACATGAATTTGAGCAAACTCTAGGAGATAATGGAGGACAGAGGAGCCTGGTGTGTTGTAGTCCATGGGGTCACAAAGAATAGGACGTGACTTAGCAACTGAACAACATATTTCACCATATAGCAGAAACCTTATGTCATGGGAATGAACTTAGATTATTGGGCAGAAATAGGGTCTCAGGTTCGGTTTCCCCCAGTAGTCTGAAGTAGAGTCTGGCGCATACTAGGCTCTCAGTAAGTATTTATTGAGTGGCTGTAGTCTGTTTCCGAAGGAAAATGAATTCAGTGGAGGGGAGGGTTGATGGCAATGACCTATATCACGCCTCGGGTGTTTGCTTCTGCAGATTTTGCTGTACATCAGTAACAGTGATGTGTTGAATATAGTTGTTTTTATAGGAATCCCAGAAGTTTTATGTTTAGAACACAAAGAACTGAACTTAGACCACCATTTCTGAGTGTAAATCAAACCAAAAGGAGCTGCATCTAGTTGGAAAATAATTCAAATTATTTCAAACAGTAGCTCAATTATTTGAGATCATGTAATTCTTATTTGCACATAGGGTTAAATCCAAACAGTCAATGATGTATTTAGATAAGGCTTGAATCTGAAACAGGAATTGGATGCTTTTCTCCCAGTCATTCATGCAAGTATTTTATGTAAGTTTTTAATATAAAAATAATGAACTAGAATGTTTCAATATATTTAATAATGCTACCACCATAATAAGATCCCACAAAAGAGGAAGGGTTTTTTAAGTTTATTTTATTGTTTTTTCCAGGAGAGAAGGGACTTGGTGATATCCTAGAGAATATCCACTGACCCTAAGATAGATAGTAAAGTGTATTTAAAGAGCTTGAAGGCAAACAGTGACGATTCATAACATTTCACTGTTTATGTTGCTTAGTGACCGTAAGCTACCTGAGCGGAAGCTCTTTCTGCGCACGCTCCGAAGGTAATTACGGTAGAGCATGACGCTAATGACTCGAGCCTGAAATTGTTTCGAAACGATGTAGTAGAGAATCACGTCCAGACAAGTGCTGAGGTTCATGAGGAAGGTGGTGAAGGCTCCCCAGGGGTTGTAGCTGTTCTCATCCCCTCCCAGCATCAGGAAAGCAAAGCAAATGTGGAAGGGCATGAAGCAGACCAGCACCTGCACCATCAGCGTGATGATGATCCGGATCGACTTCTCCTTGACCTTTGGCTTCAGCTTAGAGGTCTTACCGTGAAGGAGACTATGGATAATGACCAAGTAGCACCCAATCATGATGAACAGAGGAATCAAGAAAAAAAATATCAGTCGAGTGAAGTTCAGCGCGTTAATAGCTTTTAAGTAAATGATGTCAGAAATCTTGAGGCAGGTAGGGGGGGTGGAGGAGGCTGTGTCTGGGTCTTCATAGAGCAGCAGGAGTGGGATGGTGGTGGTCAGGGTCATTATCCAGACGCCCACACACGCCATCACGGCCTTGCACGTGTTTTTAAGTTCCTTGGCATATTTCGGCTGTACGATGGCCATGTATCTGTCAGCACTAATAAAGGCGAGAAGCCACAGAGCAATACTCGGGTAAAACACTGTGAGAGCCCCAAGAATCCGGCAAAAGTACTCTCCAAAAGGCCATTCACCTTTTGCGTAGTAAAGCATCCGAAAGGGTAAGCTCATTATAAACACCAAGTCCAGTAGCGCCACGTTCATCATATAGACGGTCACAGTGGTTCTCTTCTTGGTGGTGCAACTGAAAACCCATAAGGCGGTGACGTTGACAAATAATCCAATGATGAAGATGCAGCTGTAGAAGACGAGGGCTGCCACCTTGTATTCATCTGGATGTGGGTCGATAGGAAGGCCAGGTTGAGCTTGACTGTGAGGGGTGGTCATCTTACAGCTCGTTGGTGGGCATGACACTTAGAAACTGTAAAAGAGAAATAGGAATGAGACCTTAGTTGAAAAATAAATGCTTAACATTCTTACATTCAGCTTGGCATGTCAGTGGATTTTGAGAGTACTTTATGTCATAGAGTCAATATATGTGTCTTAGTATTTGTTAAGAAATACACTCCCTGGATATTACTGCTAATATGTACTAGCCCATTAGGATGGTCTGGTGTGTCACAATGCACTGGCCAGTGTATTCATTTTCTGTCTCCCTGTAGTATGGGATTGGGTAGCCGTTGTTCCTGTATTAGGTATCCTTTGTTAGGGACTACTTGGGGAAAGGCCATTCTGAATTTTGACTCTTAAGCTTGTCACTTTTTATCATCTTTATTCTGTTTAAATATTTGGTAACTCAGTAATGTCTGATTTTTATTAAGTATAATTTTAATATATAATGGATTATTACTCATTAAATATAAAACATTAATGTATAAATTATGTACTAGAAAGTAAAGAAACCATACAGCTGGTTGACTATCGAATATTGAGTTCTCAAATGTCCTCATTTGAGAGCTGGAGGCTTTCCTTCTTACCGCTGTGTTGTCTGCACTGCCTGATGCATACACAGTAGGTGCTCAGTTTGCTGGATTGATGGCTGAGTGCAGGAAGGAACCTTTGGCAGGGTGACCCACAGTAGCTACTCTCTAGTTTGTCAATGAAATATTGCTTAATTGGCCATTAAATCTGCTTTTTTTTTTTTAAAGTGGCAAACAGTTCTTAATAGCATCATGTTCTAAGCTATCGTAGATTAGAAACAGCAGTTCTTGTGCCATGGTGTACAGATTAAGAGCTTGACTCTTAAAAACAACAGACAGGCTAGTTTTTAACGTGCAGTTGGGACTGCCTAATGCTGAATCCTCCAGATGGTGTTTATCAGTGTCCCAGAAGGAGATGTCACGGCCTCAGAAGAGCACAGAGCGCACCACCTTGAGAATAAGCTGTTTCTAGGATAGTAGCTTTCACCTCCTCACTCTGCCTAGATACAGAAGGGTAAGTATTGTTTGTCAATTTTAATTTTTTAAAAAAGGAGTGTCTGAGACAAGTAGTTATTAACAAGAAGTCACTCAGTGACTTTATGTGTTTACAGAAACTGTATAATTTCTATTCCTCACGCCACCGGCAATGCCCATTTCTACTGGAAAGGAGTTGTGATTGTAAATATCATTGACCCGCCACCCCCTGTGTGATACTTCCATCACCCACGATGTAACATCAGCAGCAGTGACTTTAAAAATAGACTTGCTACACACAGATGGAACCTCGTGGCATCCCCCTGAAATAAGGAGGTGTAAGAAAGTTTCCTTCAAAAATGTCACTTTGCAGAGTGGGCTTCCTCTCGTTCAGCTCTGAGGCTCTTTAGTGAAAACTGTGGGGGAGATGGGCCATCTGCTCAGTGACATCGTGGGCAGTAATTTAAAATTGATTAGAGCAGTTGCTGTGGACAGACAAGATAGGACTTTGTTTTCTGCCTCCCTCTCTCCTCCCTACCTTTCCGAGTTTGCCAAATATTTAGGTTAAATACGATTTTTGAAGTAGAATTCTATATATTTAAAAGCCTGTGTTAATTAAAATTTCCACATATTGGGGTGACTGGAATATTAATTTCTATAAAATGAGAAAAATACTACATAGAGAAGTTAAATCTCTAGTATCATACAAACATAATCATTTTAGAGACTTGGCTCTTATTTTTAACTTTCAATGAATTTTTCCACAATAGAAATTGTAATATAAATGACATTTTGTATCCTTTTCTCAGAACTCCCTCCACCCATCCTCATCGCTGATTTTTGTCCCAGAAATTCCTTACTTACAAACTTCTTCTGAATGAATCTTTTCCTCCTCATTGGGCTCAAGCTGACTTTATTATGTCATGAACAGTTGTGCTCATTTGCTTAAGGTTGACTAAAATCTGTGTGATGCATGTGTTTTAAAGGCATTACCATACAGGTTGTACTCCATACACACACATACATTTTTGGATAAATATTGAAAAACGATTAGCTTGTAAGTAGTGTTTTAAAAGCTTTCGACATTCTTTGAAACAGTGTAATTGAAAACCAAGTGATAAAGACTCCTGAAGATACTTACAATTTATTATATCAACAGTCTCTGTAAGTTGAAAAAAACTATGTTTACTATTAATGTAAAAAATACTGAAAATAAATGAAAATCATATTAATAACATAGGAAGATGACTGTATAACCCATTTGAAGGTCCTTCACCAACATAATTTCAGCAACATATTATTAAAATAAAACAAAGATCTTGAGAGTTAACAAATAAGTACAACATTACTTCTGATAATCTGTGATAAAAGTGATTAAATGCTACTTACCTCCTGACCATCAAAAGGCTGTTTGAGAAGAACATTTTTCGGTAAACACAGTTCTGTAAAAGAGATATCTTTGAGTTGCTTGTGTTAAAATAGCTCTTTCTAGAAACCGTGTATTTAAGAAACGCTATATTTCTTTTGTTTTAGGCTCTTCCGTTGCTTTAAAAAGTTGTTTCAAATATAATACTTGGTATAGGACTTGGTACTCGCTCAGCTGCAATTGCTGCTTTGTCTCTTTCAGGAAGTGCTCGCTGAAATAAGGCTTTTTCAACTTATGACTTTGCCCTGGATGTGGTTTTTCTCTTTCACAAATGATTTGTTTATGAGGTCATGCTTAGCATAAGCTCCCTTTGAAATGATGGCATGTATTTAAGAGAATCACAGAAAAATGTCTTCACTTTGTTTACTTTGGTGCTTAAAGCCTGCATCATCTGTTGAAAGAGAATGGGATTTGATATTGACTAGAATAGAATTCATAGTATAATTTATTCACTTTCTAAGCTGTGTGACTTTGTTTAGTTACTTAAACACCATGAACCTCTGTTCCTACTTAGTTTCTGTAGCGCTAAAATAGAGATAATACCCATCTGGTAGGATTGTGAGGGCTCTAAACCAGGAAAGTCCAAGTGCTAAGGTGGCACTTGGTGGGAACCCTTTACTACGAGTTCCTAAAATCGTCGAATATCTACTTTTTGCTACTAAAATATCTCTAAATGGTAGAAATTTGGGCACCCTCAGTTACTTGGTTCAGCTTTGCACATACCTTTCCCTACTCTGGTTTGCTTTATTTTTTAAGTACCCAGTGTTTCATATCCCTTGTCTATCACATGGAAGACTGGAAGTAATTCCTTTGGCAAAAACATCCCTATGAATTGCTAAGAAAGGACTCTGGGAAGCAGCAATGGAAACACAGACATCGAGAATAGACTTATTGTCACGGCTGGGGGGTTGGAGAGAAGGAGAGGGTGGGAGTTATGGAGAAAGTAACACAGAAACATACATTAACATGTGTGAAATAGATAGCCAATGGCAAGTAAGACTCAGGGAACTCAAAATGGGGCTCCATAACAACCTAGAGGGGTAGGATGGGGAGGGAGGTGGGAGGGATGTTCAAGTGGGAGGGGACATGGTAAATCTATGTCTGATTCATGTTGATGTTTGATAGAAACCAGTGCAATACTGTAAAGCAATTATCCTTCAATTAAAAATAAATACCACCCCCCCAAAAAAAAAGGACTCTGGGAGTCTTGAGTGGAATAATTTACATATTAGGAGTATTTTAACCTAAGAAGGGAAGTGAAAGCAAAGAAAAGAGAAGTGAGCAACTCCAATCATTGCCTGCTTGGCTATATTAACTGTTTTTTCTTTTTCTTTAAAAAAAAAAATCATAATTTCATTTGCTTGTCCTAAAACTTTAATTATCTTTATACTTTGTTATGCATGACTTGTCAGCTTTTAAAAGGTATGTGAACTTAACGGTTTGGTTTTTTGATTTAAGACAACTTGTGGGCACATGCTCTTTTTTTCCTCCGACAAAACTGTAGTAAATCTGTGACTTACAAATTATTTAGACCCTTCCTTTGGTGATTAAAATACTTTTGATTGTGATAATGCCAGGTGAATGGGTTTTAGAAGCACAAGCAGCAACCCCGAGCTACAATTTCTTGTGTAAATGGAGATTCAAGGCCCAGTGAGGGCCAGTGACTTGCTGAGAGCTCAGATACCCAGGCCTAGTCTCTTCTGGTACCAAGTTCCTTACCCTCCCCTTTCTGCCCTGGCTGCTGTAAAGACTTTCCATTGGGAGGTGATTACATTGATTTATTCACTAGATGTGATAGGCTCATTGCTGAGTTACATTATAGTCAGTTTTTTACACACATTGTTATGTTTCATATGCAGGATAGGAGTTTGCTGTTTTACCTGGAGATAGGAGACTCTTACCTGCAGATCCAATCTTTTCATTGCCCTGCTTTCCTATAGCCTGTGACAGGTCTTCTAAAATTCACTGCTGGTTAGTGTTCTCCTGCTGCTGAAGTCAGCAGGTAGGGGAAGGCATAGATCTCATTAAGAAAAGGCCCCTTGTCTGCGCAGGGAGAATCCTTTCTCTGACTCGACAGTCTCTGGGGGAAGGCACCAAGGGACACAGCTTGAGGGTGGGCCCTGTCTTTCTCTCCATCCCAGCCTAGGCTGTTACACCAACCTGTGGTATCCCTTCCCAGCACACTCCCATCTCTTGGTATGGCTGGCTGCTATTTATCCTTAAAGCTTTAGGTTAGATGTTGCCTTTCCCACGAAAACTTCTCTGACCCCTGAAGCTGGTTGGTTATTTGTGCCTGTAAGGTTCTTTAGCACTGGCTTCTTACCCCTGTAGTGGCATGTATTTGTATTGTTATTGGGTCTTTACTTGCCTTTTATCCTCCTCTAAATTGAGGTCCTTGAGGGTTTGCATGTGTTGTGTATGTATGTGTTTAACTGCCGTTTAGTAAATACTGGTTGAACGTATGATTGAAAACATAGGTGAAGAAATCGAGGGTTGAGGGAGTCATGGATGAAATATTGAGCCCAGTGTCAGCATCAGGGACATTTTGACTTGCTAATGTGAAGGGAACTTGCCAATCGCAAGGAACAATAGAGACAAGACCACCCCCTCATCCCACCCCCCGCCCCTGACACTACAGCACTTAGCATTGCTCTCTGGGTTTCCAGGCTTCTCACAATAATTTTACGTTGGAAAAGAATTTCAGTTAAAAAAAAAAAAGAATTCCCCCAAACCATTTGGCAGCGAGTAAACAGTGGATCAAGAATTAAACTTGTATGTCTAGTTTGCTTCTTTAATACTTGAACCTAATGAATTTTTTATTCAGATGGAAGAACTTGTCTCATTCGGGGATCATTCTTGCAGCTTTAATTTCCTGACTTAGATTGGGATATGAGTGAAAGAAAATTGTCACCTTGCAAAAGAGGGATTTCACAAGAGTTCCCTTCACCTTATGGAACCATCCATTTCAGCTCCATTTTTGAATTCTGGTTTTAAGTACTAAGAGCCCCAAATGAATTTTTATTTTAGCCCTCGAGGCCAGTTTTAGAGCAAATATAATTTAGTTAAGCCAATTTTACAATTATCGGAAAGGATGTAGTTAATAGACTTACACAGTAAATCCCCATTATAAAAGCATGCTCTTATATCATGAGATTTTGTCTGTGCCACAGATAAAACTATATTTCTCATTCTTAACACATTTCTCTTTTCCTCAGTAGGTATGAGGCTTATCCTGGTTCCTCAGACCAGTATTAGGAGGAGGGCCCTGCTGTTGTCACTGTTTATCTTGCCCAGGCAGGTGGCCATCAGCAGACAAAGGCTCTAGAGCAGTGGGTAGATAGCCAGTCCCCACAAAGAAGAGGCGGGGGGCAAACAAGAGTGAGACTCCTGCCTGGCCCGGCGGCCTCCCGCTTAGATGTTAGGGATCTCTGCGCCCTGCCCCTTTTCTGTTCAAGTTTGCTTCTGAAGTCACTGCTCCTTTTTTTTTTTTGGAGGGGGCCAGATATGTCGCATAGTGGTTTCTGGATGAAAACGACTGAGACACTGTTTGTCTCCATCTATGTTACTGTAACTCCAACAACTTAACAGCTGTAGTCTTATAGCCAAACTGGTATCTACCTCCTTTCCATTTGATTTTCTAAACAGTATTGTAAATTGAGCATCTCCCAAATTCCTCTTCCTCGGCAATTTTTGTTCAGTTTCACAATTTTACAGACACATAGACAATCAGATGATTTACTTACCTCACAGCAAAGAAGTTGAGTCCAGATAACCAAAGTGATAGATAATTCTAGTTAGAATAGATCTAAACTGGCAATGAAAGTAGGGTTGCCTAAAGATATTAAAGATTCTTTCACCTAGAGGATCTTAGGATAAGGCTTCTTATGGCAGTGAAAGCACTCCTAGACCCCTTAAAATCCCAGGTCAGGAGTTTGTGGGGTGATGTTTCACTCACTGCCTGGAGAGTCATTCAGGGTCCCCGGGCACAACTGGTTGAGTGGAACTCTGGTTGTTGTGATATACTGGGCTGCCCCCTACAGAGTCTGGTCTCACAGTTAAAGGAGATAGTATGTGTAGAGAGAAATGAATTTCTAAGGGAAGATGTCTAGTAATATGGTAAAATAGCAGTTTAGAAGAAAAAGGTAGTGTGGAGAGTCAAGACTGGTAAAGAAATGAGAGTGTGTTATCGAGTTACTTAAATATCCAACCTCATGTACTAGTGTGTGTGATGGAGGCTTTTAGTATCTGTATTCTAAAAAGTAGCTACGTGTCTATAGGTTGAACGTTATTGGTTTTAAAAGAGTTACTTAGGATTTTAAAGAAAAAAATTATCTCTGTCGTTACTCTTATCTATATTATGGAAGGTAGAGAGTCATCAGGCAGAGGTCTAAGTGCTTTCCATGGGATCATAGAATTTAATCGTCATGCCAACAGCAAAGTATGTTGACACAATAGTAGTTTCGATGGTGTAACCCAGGGATGTTTACTCAAGATTCTCAGATTGTGAGATTGTGTTGTGCTCTTTCTCTATTATGGTGGTGTACTTTCTTTCAGTAAGTTTGCTGAGGTTGGTCCTACTTAGTAGAGAATAGTCAATGTAGTCATTCAATCTGTAGCAAAAAAAATCTTCTGAGGAAATAGAACTTCCTGTCCTATCCCTGTTTCTCACCAATGAGTTGGTATTCCCCAGGAAAGGTTTTGTAGCTGGATTCTGTCAGCCTGTAAATTTAATTTTGCAAGGGAGATTGCCGCCATTCAATGAGCCAAAGACTTTGAAGCACTCAAGAATGGATGTATCCAAATGGTCAGTAAACGTGTGTGAGTATGCCTAACCTCATAAGTAATCAGGGAACTAAAAATTGAAACTGTCATAAGGATGTTACTACCCACACACCAAAGTGGCCACAGTGAATAAGACTAATAAGAAGTGTTGGCGAGGGTATGGAGCAACCAGGAACTCTTGGGCATGGCCAGTGGGAGCTTAAATTTGGCAGACAGCTGGATATTAAGTACTAAGATGAAGATGCATACACCTGTGACTCAGATTCCACCCCTTGGTAGAAATGCATGTTCCCGTGTACCAGGAGATGATAGATAAGAGTGTTCATAGGAGCGTTATTTCTAATTGCTCCAAATTAGGAACCACCCACATGTTCAGCAACTGTAGAGTTGATAAATCAGTTGTGTAAACAGTTTTCTGCCTTTCACAATCAAAATGGATCATACAGGAGATGCATGTAACAGAATGGACAAATGTAGTGTATATGGTGTGAAGTGAGAAAAGCCAGACACAAAGGAATTCATACTGTACGATTCTATTTGTATGAATTTCAGAAAGTAGGCCTGGAGAAGGCAATGGCAAAGCC
>NW_011495078.1:11322730-11332408 GCF_000754665.1 Bison bison bison | reverse complement strand
GATGGCAAAGCCTGGTAGGCTGCAGTCCATGGGGTTGCTAAGAGTCGGACACGACTGAGCGACTTCACTTTCACTTTTCACTTTCATGCATTGGAGAAGGAAATGGCAACCTACTCCAGTGTTCTTGCCTGGAGAATCCCAGGGATGGGGGAGCCTGGTGGGCTGCCGTCTATGGGGTCGCACAGAGTTGGACACAACTGAAGTGACTTAGCAGCAGCAGCAGCAGCAGCAGAAAGTAGGCCAAACTGAAATAAAACATTTAGGGATTCACACATAGGCAGTAAAACTCACCAAAAGGTTTGTGGGTTGTGGGAGCCTGTTTTTAGAGGTGGGAGTTGGAGGTGTCTGTGGCTCTCTCTCTCTTTCACAAGTGTGTTGTTATTCACCCCTTGATTGGACGCTCATCTTTATTATTCACATTTTGGGTCTGTCTTGTTGACAAGGACCTGATCCATCTATCTTCACATGTCTCAGAGCACCTAGCACTGTGCTTAGCACAAAACAGACCTCAATAAATAGGCTTTCTGACTTCACTAGCATGCGTGTATTTCTTTTTCTGTAAGAAAGAAAACCACCATGTCCCTACAAAATGAATGTATAATATTTCTAAATAGATATGATCACAAAGACATATCAAGCAAAAAAAATGAGGCAAGAGATAGAGTTGGTTGAGAAAAGGCCCTGGGGTGGACGTGTTTTCACAAGATACGCACTCACAGTGTATCAGAGAACTTAATACAGTTTATTTAATGTAGCAGAACTTGAATTGCCTGTGTTCTGCTGCTGCCCCATACTGGTTGACCTTGAAGGCTGCTTTGACATGAATACTTTGCCTCCACTGCCACCTACAGGTGACAGCCAGCCATGGCGCTCTTCTTCCCATGATTTGAAGCCTCAGGGAGATTGAAATCAGTGTTTTCAAAAGCTCTTATTTGGTACAAGATAATACTGATCTTTGTGTGCTATGTTAATTTATCAGTATTCCTACATTATTCAGTATTATGTAGGAGACATATCCTCATTTCTCTAAAATGTTTTGGCTTGGAGATCTTTCCTGGGAAGCATCCTGTTGTTTTTAGGAAACTGTTGTCCTCTGTAGGACTTTGCGTTCCTGGGCTAGGACTTGGAAAAGATTCCACTTTAAATGTTGTTTGTGCCCGATATGCTAGTAAGAGTCAGGCGTAAAGGTGATCTTGGAACAAATTTGATATGGCTTAAAAATATTAAATGGTGGTATAATGTACACAACATAAAATTTACTGTCTAAACCATTTTTAAGGTACAGTCAGTAGTGTTACGTACATTCACATTGTTGCCCAGCCAATCTCCAGAACTTCTTTCCTCTTCCCAAACTGAAACTCCGTGCTCGTTAAATGGCTTCCTTACCCGCTCCCCCAGCCCCTGGCCACTTCCGTTCTGCTCTGTCTCTGTGAATTCGCCTCCTCTTGTGCCTCGTGTAAGTGAATATCCTTTGTGATTGGCTTAATTCACTTCGCATAATGTTGTCAAGGTCCATTCGAGTTGGAACATGTGTCACAGTGTTCTTCCTTTTTAAGGATGAGTAATATTCAGTTGACGTACTCCTTTTCCTATTTGGAACCAGTCTGTTGTTCCATGTCCAGTTCTAACTGTTGCTTCCTGACCTGCATATAGGTTTCTCAAGAGGCAGGTCAGGTGGTCTGGTATTCCCATTTCTTTCAGAATTTTCCACAGTTTATTGTGATCCACACAATCAAAGGCTTTGGCATAGTCAATAAAGCAGAAATAGATGTTTTTCTGGAACTCTCTTGCTTTTTCCATGATCCAGAGGATGTTGGCAATTTGATCTCTGGTTCCTCTGCCTTTTCTAAAACACAAGCAGAAATCAAGATTTCCGGGAGAAATATTAATAACCTCAGATATGCAGATGACACCACCCTTATGGCAGAAAGTGAAGAGGAACTCAAAAGCCTCTTGATGAAAGTGAAAGTGGAGAGTGAAAAAATTGGCTTAAAGCTCAACATTCAGAAAACGAAGATCATGGCATCCGGTCCCATCACTTCATGGGAAATAGATGGGGAAACAGTGGAAACAGTGTCAGACTTTATTTTTTTGGGCTCCAAAATCACTGCAGATGGTGACTGCAGCCATGAAATTAAAAGACGCTTACTCCTCGGAAGGAAAGTTATGACCAACCTAGATAGCATATTCAAAAGCAGAGACATTTTACCTTGCCAACAAAGGTCCGTCTAGTCAAGGCTATGGTTTTTCCTGTGGTCATGTATGGATGTGAGAGTTGGACTGTGAAGAAAGCTGAGCACTGAAGAATTGATGCTTTTGAACTGTGGTGTTGGAGAAGACTCTTGAGAGTCCATCGGACTACAAGGAGATCCAACCAGTCCATTCTAAAGGAAATCAGTCCTGGGTATTCTTTGGAAGGACTGATGCTAAAGCTGAAACTCCAGTACTTTGGCCACCTCATGCGAAGAGTTGACTCATTGGAAAAGACTCTGATGCTGGGAGGGCCTGGGAGCAGGAGGAGAAGGGGATGACAGAGGATGAGATGGCTGGATGGCATCACTGACTCGATGGACATGAGTTTGAGTGAACTCTGGGAGTTGGTGATGGACAGGGAGGCCTGGCGTGCTGCGATTCATGGGGTCACAGAGAGTCGGACACAACTGAGCGACTGAACTGAACTGAATATTCAGTTATATGGATGTATTTCTTTTCCTGGAGAAAGGAAAGGCTACCTATTCCAGTATTCTGACCTGGAGAATTCCATGGACTGTATAGTCCATAGGGGTTGCAAAGGGTCAGACATGACTGAGCAACTTTCACTTTCACTTTATTCATTGAAAGGACTGATGCTAAAGCTCGAATACTTTGGCCACCTGATGCGAACAGCCAACTCATTGGAAAAGACCCTGATCCTGGGAGAAGAGGGTGGCAGAGGATGTGATGGTTAGATAGCATCACTAACTCAGTACATGAATTTGAGCTAACCTTGGGATATAGTGGAGGACAGAGGATCCTGATGTGCTACAGTCCATGGAGTCAGAAAGAGTTGGACATGACTTAGCAAGTGAATGGCAACAGAGTTTTATTTGTCCCTAAAGTTCAGCATCTGGCTGTCCGTGGACTATTTTAAGGGCTCAGTAATATGAGATTATCTACCATTATTAAGTCTTTACCTGCCAGGCAGATATTATAAACATATATAAAGAAAATGAGGCCCCAGTGAGATGAGTGTAGGAAAATCAGAGTTTTAAAATTAAATTTAATTTCTTTAATTATTTTAATTGATAAACTATTGTGACAAAGTTCTGATTTGTTTTATTCCACGATAATTACTTTGATTGTGTGTGTATGTTTGCCGTAAATTCTGGGTCATTCTGCCTACTGGGTAATGCAGCATTGATAAAGAATAAATCAAATGAGTGAATGCGGCTGTTGGGTTTTTGTCTCAGTTTGCTGTATCCTTTTGTTTTCCTGTGAGTATTGCCCTCTGTTAGACTCTGTGTCCTGACAACCTCTCCGAGGCACCCCCTTCCCCTCCCACCCCTCTTCTGACTAGTGCTTTGCTTTTTTCTTGGTGTGTAGTAAGCACTGTCGGAGAAGGCAATGGCACCCCACTCCAGTACTCTTGCCTGGAAAATCCCATGGGCGGAGGAGCCTGGTGGACTGCAGTCCATGGGGTCGCGAAGAGTTGGACACGACTGAGCGACTTCACTTTCACTTTTCACTTTCATGCATTGGAGAAGGAAATGGCAACCCACTCCAGTGTTCTTGCCTGGAGAATCCCAGGGACGGTGGGCTGCCGTCCATGGGGTCCCACAGAGTCGGACACGACTGAAGTGACTTAGCAGTAGCGGTATGGATGTATTACGTGTTATGTATCCACTCATCTGGTAATGGATACTTGGTGTGCTTCCATGTTTTGGCTCTTGTGACTAATGGGAGTACAGATGTCTCTTTGAGACCCTGCTTCAGTTCTTTTGGGTATACATCTGGAAGTGAAATGCTGGATCATGTGGCAATGCTATTTTTAATTTTTTAAGGAACCACCATACTATTTTCCATAGCAGCCATTCCATTTTCCATTCCCAGCCGCAATGCACAAGGGTTCCAATTTCTCCACGTCTTTGCCAACGTTTATTTTCTGTTTTGTTTTGTTTTGATAGTAGCCATCCTGATGGATTTGAGGTGGTATCTCATTGAGGTTTTGATTCTGTTTCCTGATGATTATTGATATTGAGATCTTTTCATGTGCTTATTGCTCATTTGTACACCTTCTTTGCAGAAATTCAAGTCCTATGTCCATTTTTAATCAGTTTTTTTGTTGTTATTAACTTCTAGGAGTTCTTTATATTTTCTGGGTATAATCCTTTACCAGATAATATGATTTGCAAATATTTTCTTTTATTCCATAGACTGCCTTCTTAACTCTGCTTGCGACCTTTGATGTAAGACAATGTTTTTGGCATAGTTTTAGGTCCACCCAGTTATCATATTCTCATGATAAGGATGAATTGAAAAGCTTTAAAAATTTTAAAGTTAAGCTAGGGTAGGGTAGATTTTCCTCCATTTGTCCTTCAGAGACTTTCCCTAGTGACTTAATCTGACCAGTATTTGTCTCCAGTCCTCAATGCCTTTCCTTCATCTAGCAGGGTGTAAAAGCTGATGAGCAGAAGCAAGCCGTATCCCAGAGTTGGCTCACACAGAGCCTTACACTTGCAAGTGCTTCTCTCTTACACTCTGGAAATTACCTGTATTATTGTAATAATACGAAAATGAAAGAACAGCATTTACCTTTCTGTAGTGTTCTCATTCCCTGCTTAGCCTGATAAATATATATCAATGATTGCTTTGAAAATAAGAGCATGTTTGCTCATGAAATTTGCAAATTACAAAAGCTTCGGGAGATATGTTAGGAATAGCAGAGCAGAGAAAATCCAGTGGTGGCTCCGTGGTAAAAAACCCGCCTGCAGTGCAGGAGATGTGGGTTCGATCCCTGGGTCAGAAAGAACCCCTGCAGGAGGAAATGGCAGCCCACCCCAGTCTTCTCGCCTGGGAAATCCCACGGAAGAGGAGCCTGGCAGGCTACAGTCCACGGGGTCACAAAGCCCATGAGACGGCGCTGCGCCGTGCCTGCCGGCAGACCCGGACATGCTTGTGGATGGTGTAGGTAGTCAGACAACATGCACAGCCCTGGCGGTCCCTGTCTGCGTCAGGACGGGAGGGGCAACTGTGGACACAGGCCGTGCTGATCCTGGAGAGGAGAAGGGCAGAACAGGCTTCAGCTGTCAGAGAGGCTGCTCGAGGAAAGAGGAGTTAAATGGAGCACGTAGGGCACAGCCAAGGGTGGGTGACGATGAGCCTACAGAGATGCTGCTGGAAGTTACTGGGCTTGGTAAGGGCTAGCTCGGAGGCACCGTCTGTCTCCAGGCAAAGTGACTCCCGTGGGAGGTGCTGACTTGCCGACACGAAGACTCTCAAGCAGAGGCTGGAAAAGCAGCAGGCAGGGATGTCCAGGAAACCCACACGTTGGGTAGGTGGCAGGAGTGAAATTCCCACGAAAGCCCTTGAAACTCTGAGCGTCTCTGCTCCTGTATCTTCTTTGCGGTGGGATCCACCGGTCGGCTTGGAGACCTAGAGACGTTAATAGGAGTCCAGCAGAGGGACAGGCGTTTCCCATGAGGATCTCTGCAGCCCAGCAGTATCCAGCGACCTTGTCCTCCTGTCCTCTCAGTAACAAAGTATATGCATCCGTGAGGGGTGAATGGATAAAGAAGGCATGCTGTGTACACACACACACACACACACAACACACAGAGTGACCTTGTCCTTTCCTCTCAGCAACAAAGATATACGTGTCCATCAGTGGGTGAATGGATAAAGAAAGTGTGGTGTGTACACACACACACACACACCCACCCCCTGGAATATTTACCCAGCTTTATAAAAAGAAGGAAGTGCTGTCATTTGCAGCAGACTTGGAGGGTGTTACATCAAGTGAAGTAAGTCAGACAGAGAAAGACAAATAGTGCATGTTCTCACTTATATGTGAAATCTTAAAAACATAGCTCATAGATACAGAGAACAGACTGCTAGAGGTGGGGGTGGGGGCGGGTGGCAAAATGGGTGAAGGGGATCGAAGGGTATAAAACAATTCCTGGGATTCAGTGTGCAGTGCAGTGACCGTAGTTCATACTCCTGTATTGCGTATTTGAAAGTTACTAAAGGAGTAGGTCTTCAAAGTTCTCATCAGGCGTCCAGGACTGGTGGCCACACGGAGACTGAGGGAGAGTGCAGAGTGGCTGGCCGGCTTGGAGACAGTGCGGAGCTCCGCATCCTTTCGCTGTGTCTTGCCCCATGCATCTCTTCCATCTGACTGGTCTTCAGTGGGTGAACGGATAAAGAATGTGTACACACACGCAGAGTGACCTTGTCCTGTCCTCTCAGTAACAAATACATGCGCATCATCAGTGTGTGAATGGATAAGGCAAGCATGGTGTGTACACACACACACACACACACAGAGCAACCTTGTCCTCCTGTCCTCTCAATAACAAAGATGCATGCGTCCATCAGTGGGTGAGGGGATAAAGAAAATGTGCTGTGTACACACACAGAGTGACCTTGTCCTGTCCTCTCAATAACAAAGATACATGTGTCCATCAGTGGGTGAGGGGATAAAGAAAATGTGCTGTGTACACACGCAGAGTGACCTTGTCCTGTCCTCTCAGTAACAAAGATACATGCATCCATCAGTGGGTGAGGAGATAAAGAAAACGTGCTGTGTACACACACGCAGAGTGACCTTGTCCTCCTGTCTTCTCAGTAACAAAGAGTTATATCCTCTTACAATATGTTCTCTTATAATAAACTGTAATCTAGCTAGAGAAAAAAACAACACAAACGACCTCATCACAAGAAAAAAGTTTTGTGACTTTGTAAACAGTGAAGAATGTTAACTAGACTTACTGTGAGCATCATTTTGCAATACATACACGTCCTGAATCATTATGTTGTACACCTGAAACTAATCTTTTATGTCAATTTTACTCAATAAATATGACAAGGACATAATTCCCTACGGTAGGTTCTTGTGCTAGTGAAATAAGCTATTTGTAAAATGAGTTTTTCTGTATAATCTAAATGATTGATTTTGCTCATGAACAAAGAATATTTTTATATTTTTGAAGTATTTCCAGAAAATACTTTATAAATACTTAAGGAGAACCAGAGCGAAAAATAATCTTAATAATTATTTTTAATCAATTTTAATCAAGTTAAACGTCAGATGACAAGACCTAAATAGTGAGTTGGTCGGGTGACATCTTTGAAACATTTGCAAAATAAAATATTCAGAGTGATTTATATTTTTCACATATTACTAGCAGTTCTTACAGAACTTTAGTATGAACTATTTAAGCTTCCTTGTGAGGGATATTTTCCCCTTTCTGAGAGAGAGCAGCACATCGGCAGTTTGATTGGCTTTGCCTGCAGTCACATTGTGAACCATTAGATGGCAGTGTTAGGCAGAACCTGATGCATCTACTCTGCTGCTGCCAAGTCGCATCAGTCGTGTCGGACTCTGTGCGACCCCATAGACGGCAGCCCACCAGGCTCCCCCATCCCTGGGATTCTCCAGGCAAGAACACTGGAGTGGGTTGCCATTTCCTTCTCCAATGCATGAAAGTGAAAAGTGAAAGTGAAGTCGCTCCGTCGTGTCCAACTCTTCGTGACCCCATGGACTGCAGCCTACCGGGCTCCTCCATCCATGGGATTTCTAGGCAAGAGTACTGGAGTGGGGTGCCATCGCCTTCTCCAAAGGTGTGATATGGGGCTCAGATTGTGAAATCATTTTGTAATCAAAAAATACGAGAGAGATTTTATAGTTTATACAAACGACTTGAGCAGTTTGGATAACCTCTGACTATCTTCAGAGCCTATATACCGTAGTCAGAATTTTAAAATGGTATTATGTATATGTGTTTTATTTATTACTAAATTACATGGCACGTAATTTCAGACACTATTGGTATAACAATTGTGAAAGTCCTATGATAAAAACATAAGAATAATTTTAGGTTCTGATTATGAGTGGGCTCAAAATTGCACAATTCCAAGTTTATAACTATTCAAGGTGAAGTAATACCCTTCTTGGCCCCAATACTTATCTTAAGGAAAAAAACATACTGTCATCTGGGATAAACAAAGTGAATTATAAGGAGAGATTTTTGTCAAAAGGATGTAGTCATACTATTTTATGTTTTGTATCTCTGAAGTCTTTTATGAGCCACAAACTATATTTTTATCAGAACGCACATGTGTGTAAATACTAATAAGAAGACACTTGGAATTTAGCAGAGGTGATAATATGATGCCACGTAATAGTCATTGGCTTCCTAGGTGGCTCAGTGGTAAAGAATCCACCTGCCAATGCAGGAGACGCCGGAGATGTGATTTCAGTCTCTGGGTTGGAAAGCTCCCCTGGAGGAGGAAGTGATAACCCACTCCAGTATTCTTGCCTGGAGAATCCCATGGACGAGGAACCTGGCGGGCTACAGTCCATAGGGTTGCGAAGAGTCAGACCCGACTGAGCACGCGTGCAATTGTTACAATAATCAGCTTTTGTCTTCCTAAAGAGTGGATCTTAGCTGATTCTTGGGCACAGAATGGAGTGATGGATGCTAGCATTTCTGTATTAATATCCAAGGGTATAGGTATCAACAACAAGTATAATATTCTCAAAGCTCATGAACTGAAGAAGTAGGAGGTAAGAGTTTGTACTTAAGAAAAACTATATAGTTTCTATATATGTAGAAATTGATGGTGTGGACATACATATGACTTCTCAGGAAAGATAAAAATAAGGAACAGGAAGCTGAACTATGAAGGGTGCTTTTTACTATACTGTGTACTTTTAATACCTTAGAAAGTGTACTGATGTTTTATGTAAGTTATTCTTTGAAAAGTCAGTTGTAGTCATTTTTTAGGATGTGAAGGAGGAATTTGCACAGTAAGGAAAAGAATACCTTGACACTCCCTTGTATAAGGTTAACGACCAAGTCGTGTTTGAGGGTGCATTTGCGCATGCATGAGTGAATGAGAATTCTGCTTCATGTCTTACAAGAACGGTCCACTTCCTCTGATTTCCCCATCTCTTCGTTCAACACATATTTATTGAGAACCTGCTTTGTGGTAGATACTATGTGTTTTGGGCTCTGACGATCCTGCACTGATCAAAACAGATACAAGTCTTTCTCATTGACTTTATGTTATAATCTGGGATAGAAGGCAGTAAGCAAGATAATAGAATACATCATATGTCAGATGCTGATATATGCTGTGTAAAAACAAATCAGCCAGCTGGCCGGTGGGAAAATGAACACCAGGGTATAAGCAGGGTTGCAGTTTTCAGCAGTATGGTCAGTAAAGGCCTCAGTGGATGGGTGGCAGTTGAACGGGGGTCCAGGGAAGAGCCACGTGATGCGGGGTGGGTGGGAGGGCTTGTATCCAGGTGCAGGGAACTGCCAGCACGAGGGTCCTCAGGTGGACACCTGACTTGGGCATTTGTGTAGCCGGAGCAGAGGGAGCCGAGGGCAGGGAATTGTAGGAGGTGAAGTCGGGGAGGTAAGAGAGGTCACCAGGCTTTACAGGTCTTTGTACCGACTTCAGCTTTTACTTAGA
>NW_011495078.1:11299781-11322630 GCF_000754665.1 Bison bison bison | reverse complement strand
GTTTGTTTGTTTGTTTTTTGTAAAAAATGGTTCCTGTTCCTTTAAAAGCACGTGTAATAGTTTTGCGTGTTTGCACATTGTTCTGTTGCTTCTAGTTCTCATCTTATCAAATTCTCCCTTCGGGCGGTCTGTTGCTGTGTTTTGCAGTTTGTGATTTTCATTGTGAACTCGTTTTCCGTGGGTTTTGTTTGCTGCTGGAGCCCCCTCGTGCCCTAGCTCATGAAAGCATTTCTGCAGGAGGACTTGGTGCTTCCTTTTGTGGATCCCCAGGGGTTTTTGTTGTCTTGGAATAGCTTTTATGTTATTTTCTTACGTTGGAGTTCCCAAGCCGTTTAAGCAGGGTAAATCTAGACCACAAATTCAGGTATGATATTGGCCTTGCATTGTGATTAGTTGTTGGGATTGTTTATTGTTTTTTTTCCCAAGGCCTTTCGTGTAAGCTAAATGTCATAACCGCTTTCTCAGACTGAATGGAATATTTTTAGTCTTCTCTGTAAAAAGTACAGGTCTTTTAGCATCTGTGCTCAGTCCCAGGTCTTCTTGCCTGAGCAGCTTGGGGCCATGTCGTCTGTCTTAGGCCTGAAAATTCAGCCCCCAACACCAGGGGCGTGTGTCTAGTACCTACCTTGGGGATCACTGAAGCAGCACATGCTGTTATTTCTGTTTTTATTCAGATATTTGGGATTATTATACGGAAAGTTTTAAGCACATAAAAAAGTGTAGAAAGCACTATAAGGAACTCAGTTTCAACATCACCCAGCTCCAGCAATGGTCAACTCATGGTCATCTTACTTTATCTGTATCTTCACTCACACTTACGTGATTCCAGTGGACCTCTCTTTGGCGTGTTAATCCAGGAGCAGAAATATGTGTGTGTGTGTTCTTCTGTGTGCTCTATTGTATGCCATTGGTCTCTTTATATGTCCGTGTGCCCCATACTCTAATATCTTTAAGTTATTTTGCTTTTTAGTGGAACAAGCAACTTTTTGTTCAGCTATTGCAAAATTACCCTAACTACACATGTACTTTTATTCTTCCATATAAATTTTAGAGTAAGTTAATCAGTTATCTTAAATTCAGCTGGAATTTGATACAGTATTGCTTTTATAGTTTGATTTGGGAGAGAACTGATACCTTTATCCAGTTTTCCAATCCAAGAGCATAAAGGATCTCTCCATTTATTTGTAACATCCGTGTTGTTTAATTGATTTAAAATTTTTTCTCTTCTAGATCGTTTGTAGTCCTAGGTTTTTGTTATGGTGAATGATGTTGTGTTTATGTATTATGTTTCCCAAATGTAGCTATTTTATTGCTGGAGTAGAGAACTGTCAGTGATTTTTATAAGTTGATCTTGGATTTGGCAACTATATTGAACTCTCTTATTTATTGATTGTTTATTTTTCTAGGTGGCATGGTAAGTATATGTTTTACTTTTTAAGGAACGCCAAACTGTTTTGTTAAGTATCTGTAACATTTTGTGCTCTGATTAGCAATGTATGAAAATTCTAATTAATACCCATCCTCGGGTCATTTAGTGTATTAATTTTTAAAGCAAGTTTTTAGTCATTCCAGTGGATGAAATCTGTTACAATTACTGTCATTTTAGTTTGCATTTCCCTGTGTTGAATTATTTTTTCATGTGCTTGTGTATTATTAATCCATCTTCTTTCAAATCTTGCCCCCTTCCTTTTTAAATTGGATTGTTTTCTTATTACTGAGTTATGAGAGGCCTTTGGGTTTCAGATGCAGGTTCTTTATCAGATGTGTATTTTGCAATATTTTCTCCTAGTCTTGCTTGTTTTTTCATTTTCTGAATAGTGAACTTTGAGGAACATAGTTATAAATTTTGATGATATCTAGACTGTCAGTTTTTTTTTTAACAACTCATATTTATTGTATCCTTTCTAAGAAATCTTTCTCTCATCCATGAGTATAGAGATGTTTTTCTTCCTTTTGTAGAAATTTTATAGTTTAAGTTTTCCCATTTAGGAAATCTCTTTTAGTTTATCAATTGCCTAGAATTTTTTTTTTAATCATAAATAGACTGAATTTTGTCATAGTTTTTTTCTATCTATTGATGTGGTTTATGGTTTTCTTATTTAGACTGCTTTATGGTGAATTACATTTATTTTTGAATGTTGAATCAACCTTACATTCCTGTGATGAACTCCATTTGATGTACTATCCCTTTTATATATTTCTAGATTTGATTTGCTAATGTTTTGTTGAGAATTTTTTGTGTATATTCATGTGTGACATTGGTCTATAATTTTCACTCCTTATAATGTCTTTGGTTTTTGGTATGAAGGTAATGCTGGTCTGGGACATGTCTTCTGCCCATTTGCTTGAAATGTTTGTGTAGAATTAGTATGTTTTTTTCCCCTAAATATTTGATAAATTTTGCCAGTGAAGCCATCTGGGCCTGGAAGTTTCTGTATTGATAGGATTTTAAAAAATCCCTCTATGAACTCATTTTCTTTTACCTATTAACAACTCTAAAGATGGCAGAAAGCGAAGAAGAACTAAAGAGCCTCTTGATGAAAGTGAAAGAGAAAAGTGAAAAAGCTGGCTTAAAACTCAACATTCAGAAAACTACTAAGATCGTGGCATCTGGTCCTATCACTTCATGGCAAATAGATGGGAAAACAGTGGAAACAGTGAGAGACTTTATATTTGGGGGCTCCAAAATCAGTGCAGATGGTGACTGCAGTCATGGAATTAAAAGACACTTGCTCCTTGGAAGGAAAGTTATGACCAACCTAAACAGCGTATTAAAAAGCAGAGACATTACTTTGCCAACAAAGGTCTGTGTAGTCAAGGCTATGGTTTTTCCAGTGGTCGTGTATGGATGTGAGAGTTGGACTGTAAAGAAAGCTGAGCACCTAAGAACTGATGCTTTTGAATGTGGTGTTGGAGAAGACTCTTGAGAGTCCCTTGGACTGCAAGGACATCCAACCAGTCCATCCTAAAGGAAATCAGTCCTGAATATTCATTGGAAGGACTGATGCTGAAGCTGAAACTCCAATACTTTGGTCACCTGATGCGAAGAACTGACTCATTGGAAAAGACCCTGATGCTGGGAAGGATTGAGGGCAGGAGGAGAAGAGGACGATAGAGGATGAGATGCTTGGATGGCATCACCGGAGTTCGAGTAAACTCCAGGAGTTGGTGATGGACAGGGAGACCTGGTGTGCTGCAGTCCATGGGGTTGCAGAGTCGGACACCACTGAGGGACTGGACTGAACTGAGAAAGAATGAAGTCTTTACAAGAAAAGAAAAGTTTCAGTGATTTTTCTCTACTTTCTCTTTTCGGTGTCATAGATTTTTACTCCTATCGTTGTTACTGCCTTCCTTCTGCTTACCCTGGAGTTAATTTGATACTCATTATCTAGTTTCTTAAAATAGAAACCTGGATCATTGAGTGAGACCTTGCTTTTCTAATATTTAGTATTATATGTGTTCAGTGCTATACATTTCTCTTTATGCATGGCTTTAGCTGCATCCCACAAGTTTTATGTTGTTTTTATTTTCGTTCAATTCCCAACATTCCCTGGGACTTCTTTGATTCATGGATTATTCAAAAAAAGTTTTTAATTTACAGGATTTTTCCAAATATTTTTCTGGTATTGAATGCTAATTTAATTCTGTGTAGTCAGAGAAACTACTTTGTACGATTCCAGTTCCTTTAAGTTTGTTGAAGCTTGTTTCTTGGCCCCCCTTGCTGAATACTCCAAATGCACTTTAAAAATGGGTGTATTCTGATGTTATAGTGGGTGGTATCTTCTGTGAATGTCAATTTGGTCATTGGTTGATGTGCGTTTTTATGTCTTCTGTATCCCAAGTGGTTCTCTGTTCTCTTGCTTTATCAGCTACAGAACGAGGAATGTTGAGTACTCTTGTTGTGAATTTGTCTCTCCTTTCTGATCGCCCTTAACTTCAGCGTTCTGTAGTTCCCCCTTAGTTCTTAGTGGAGTAATCTTTTCATAAGCATTTTCACAGTGTGTGTGGCAGAGCTTTGAGTCCTTATGTACATAAAGATTTTTTGATTTGCTCACTTTTTAATAATTTGGATGTTTAAAAATTCCAGGTTGAAGTTTTTTTCTTCAATATTTAAAAATTTTTTAAATTATTTTTCCCCCCCTGGCATTACATGTGGGATCTTAGTTCCCTGACCAGGAACTGAGCCCAAGCCCCCTGCAGTGGAAGTGTGGAGTCTTAACCAGGGGACCACCAGGGAAGTCCCTTCTTCAATATTTTACTAGAATTACTATACTATCTCATTGAATCCCTTGTATCTTTTGCAAATTTGAGGTTGATCTTATCCATTTGTCATTTGTTTATTCTTTGCCTTTGGAAGTTTCTAGAATTTCCCCTTGTCTTTCTTAAATACCACCATGGTGTGTCTGCATATAGGTTATCTCTATCTAAACTGTATGGCAAAGAGACCTTTAGTTGAAATATGTGTGCATTCTTTAAATGACTTACTGTTTCTTTAAACATGTTATCTCTATGTCTTTTTCGTGTTCAGCCTTTTATGCTGACCTCTGGGAGAATGCCTAAGTTTATTTTTCAAGCTTGGTTAATTTGTTCTTCAAGAGTATTTATCCCATCTGTTACGTTTTTCATATTTAATGTTCCACATAATCTGACTTCATATTTTTAATATTTTATCTTATGTTAGTATAGAGACTAGTACATATTATAACTTGAGGTTTGCCTGTTCTAAAAATTCCACTTTCATTAGTGATGTTGTTTGTTGTTTCTCTTTCATTGTGATTGTACTCCAAGGATGTCTAGTTCTTTGGGCCTCTGAACCCACGTTCCCCTGAGCCGTGTTCAACGTTTTGGCGATGTCAGAGCAGATCAGTGGGGGCAGTGAGCCCCCTAGGATAGAAAACCCACGGTCACCACAGAGACCATCTGTTACCCACTCCTGTTTGCTGACATCCCATCAGGCATGCAACCTAGTTGGGGATTCACCTTCAAACTCTTTGAAATAAACAGCATTGAGAAGAAGCATTTTTTTTTTTTAATATGGCAATTTGTCTGAGGTGGAGGAGGGAGGATGAGAGGAAGAAGCAGGTGAGGGGATGCTGTCTCTTGTGACCAGTACCAGCCGTGCGCTGTTGCTGTTGACAGATCATGTGAAGATCTGCTGATGAATACCTTGAGACAGCTTAGATGAGGTGCTTCGTAGCCATGCAGCTTTCATCTCTTTTGGTTGTACAAATAGTAGACCCTTGATATCAGTCAGACAACTCAAGACATTGCTCTTCTTGAATTTTTCTTGAATTACTTTGATTATTTCTCTTCAATATTCTTGGTTCTCTGTTTCTGAAAAAATCCTACTCTCTGGGTATTCAGCCTCCTGGACAGGTCCAGTTTTCATCTCTTTTCCGCCCTTCTCTTTTCTTCTTTTTTGTGTTCTTGCTCTCCTTGTGGGGAGATGTCTGGAGCTCTGTCTTCCGATTCTAATTACCATTTTAAAATAAACTTCTACTGAAGTGCAGCATGTACATGAAAAAGTGTATGTGTCCTAAGTGTGGAGCTCACTGAATTTTTATAAAGTGACTCCCATTTGGACACACAGATGGAGAAATAGAGCATCACCTGTACCCTGAAAGACCCGCTTGTGCTGCCTCCCAGTTACCACTTCCCTCCTCAAGTCTGTCCTGCCTTTTAACCCTGGTCGGATTTTGTTTGGGTTTGACCTCTATGTAATATGCTCTTCTATATCTAGTGTCTTTATCTCAATATCACACTGTTGTTGCTGCATGTCACAGTAGTTCATGCTTGTTTATCACTGTGCAGTATTCTCTTGTATGAATTACTGCTGTTTCTTCATTCTGTTGTTGATGGACATTGAGCTTGTTTCTGATTTGAGTGATATTGTGTCTTTTGTTGTGTATATGTATACATTTCTGTTGTCTGTGTACCTTGGAGTTAAAAGCTGGGTTCTAAGGAGTAGCTCTGTTTAGCTCTGGTAGACACTGCCAGTTTTCCTGTGGGTCAGGAATTTGGGAGCTGCTTAGCCAGGTGACCCCAGCCCTGAGTCCCTCATGTGGTTGCAGTCGGAATGCCAGCAGACACCATGGTTGTCTGGAGGCCTGATTCAACTGGAAGACCCTCTTCCAAAATAACTCACTCACATGGCCGTGGACAGGAAGCCTCAGTTCCTCACCATGAAGCTGCTTGAGCATCTACATGATCTGACAGCTGACTTCCCCCAGAGCGTGTGCACCAAGACTTGGCAGTCCTTTTCATTTCAGTCATTCTGGTGGATTTGTAGTGATATGTTATTGTGGTTTTAGTTCGTATTTCCTTGATGACTAATGATATTAAGTACCTTTTCACCTATTGAATACCTTTACAATATTTTTGCTATCCTAGTTTCTAATTTCCAGTAGTTCTTTTTTACTTTTCGAATATTCAATTTTGCTGGCATCCTGCTTTTTTGTTTCATGGATATAGTCTTTTTTTTCCCTTGTGTCTTTCATGATATTAAGGATAATCCTCTACCTCAAGATTTTAATTTCTATGCACAGTTTCTGTTTCGTCTGAGTTCCTTTTTTTTCTCCTTGTTTTCTGTTTTTGATATTAGAGGCTTTTTTTACTGTTTTTGATATTAGAGGCTTTTTTAAAATATCTCTGAGCCTTTGGCTATCTCTTTATATGTAAGCGCCAGTTTCTAAAAAAGCCTGATTGAAGAAATAGATTGTGTGCGAGGGGCTGAATGACTTCATGGTGGGGTCCCCTCCTTGTGGCATTCCACTGTGAACGCCCAGTGTCCGAGTGCAAGGAGCAGGGACAGGCCTGCACAGTCTCAGGATCTGTCCACAGAAATTTATTGTTCTCATTTCTGCAAGTCCCCAGTTTCTAGCAGGATATATTCCTGTTAGTGTTATAGAGGGACCTTCCGTGCTGTTCTTGGTGATCAAATTATATGTATGACATAGATCTAATTCTCCCTCTTAACTCTGCAAAGGATCAAACCTTTTAGGACTGGACACAGCTGATTCAGGAGGCTAGGAAACAAATATTACAGTGCTACCATAATTATTTATTGGAATGACTTGGTTATTTAGACCTGTTTAATAGAAACAGTCATAGATATTTAATGTAATTCTTTCTTAATTTTGTTGCTCTTAATGGACTTTTATTTGAGCTCCCTTGTTACTGTAGTAACAGTTGGTACTAAGAGGCAGTGTTAACTTTTAATCTCAAAAGTGCTAGGGGTAGGTTTCTGTCAAGCTGACGGCCAATTAGAAAGTAGCAGCACACCTATAATCTTCTGTGGTCATCTTGAATATCAACCGTTGGGATATTTTAAGGGAAGTGGGTATTGTGGGCAAAGTTAACAATAAATGACAGTTAGCTTTCTAAATTACTTGTCCCTCTGGCTTGAACTTGGGCTAAGTATCCAGATCACAAATTAATTGTCACAGCTGGAATAATGTTCAGTGCCTTTACTTTAGAAGTAAAGTGTTATTTCTCAAACATAGAGCTGCCAGGGCCTCCGGATTTGAAGCGATAATGTTATTGTGTGTAGATTAATAGATTAGATGGGTTGAGCTAATAGTTATTTCAAATAGCTTATCACCTTTGATTCCTATTTTAAATAGCACTTTTTTGAAATCGTTATATCTATTTCAGTTCAATTCAGTTCAATTGCTCAGTCGTGTCTGACTCTTTGTGATCCCCTGGACTGCAGCATGCCAGGCTTCCCTATCCATCACCAACTCCTGGAGTTTACTCAAAATCATGGCCATCAAGTCATTCTTCGGCCCTCAGCTTTCTTTATTGTCCAACTCTCACATCCATACATGACTACTGAAAAAACCAAAGCTTTGACTAGACGGACCTTTGTTGGCAAAGTAACGTCTCTGCTTTTTAATATGCTGTCTAGGTTGGTCATAACTTTTCTTCTAAGGAGCAAGTGTCTTTTGATTTCATGGCTGCAGTTATTATCTGCAGTGATTTTAGAGTCCAAGTAAATAGAGTCTGTCACCATTTCCATTGTTTCCCCATCTATTTGCCATGAACTAATGGGACCGGATACCATGATCTTAGCTTTCTGAATGTTGAGTTTTAAGCCAGCTTTTTCACTCTTCTCTTTTACTTTCATTAAGAGGCTCCTTAGTTCTTCTTCACTTTCCGCCGTAAGGGTGGTGTCATCTGCATATCTGAGGTTATTGCTATTTCTCCCAGCAATCTTCATTGCAGCTTGTGCTTCATCCAGCCCAGCATTTTGCAGTATGTACTCTGCTTATAAGTTAAATTAGCAGGGTGACAATATACAGCCTTGACGTATTCCCTTCCCGATTTGGAACCAGTCTGTTGTTCCATGCACAGTTCTAACTGTTGCTTCCTGACCTGCATACAGATTTCTCAGGAGGCAGGTCAGGTGGTCTGGTATTCCCATCTCTTTCAGAATTTTCCACAGTTTGTTGTGATCCACACAATCAAAGTCTTTGGCATAGTCAGTAAAGCAGAAGTAGATGTTGTTCTGGAACTCTCTTGCTTTTTTGATGATCCTACGGATGTTAGCAATTTGATCTCTGGTTCCTCTGCCTTTTCTAAATCCAGCTTGAACCAGTTCACGGTTCATGTACTGTTGAAGCCTGGTTTGGAGAATTTTGAGCATTACTCTGCTAGCGTGTGAGATGAGTACAGTTGTGCAATAGTTTGAACATTCTTTGGCATTGCCTTTCTTTGGATTTGGAATGAAAACTGACCTTTTCCAGTCCTGTGGCCACTGCTGAGTTTTCCAAATTTGCTGACATATTGAGTGCAACACTTTCACAGCATCATCTTTTAGGATTTGAAATAGTTCAACTGGAATTCCATCACCTCCACTAGCTTTGTTCATAGTGATGCTTCTTAAGGCCCACTTGACTTCACATTCCAGGATGTCTGGCTCTAGGTGAGGGATTACACCATCTTGGTTATCTGCATGATGAAGATCTTTTTTGTACAGTTCTTCTGTGTGTTCTTGCCACCTCTTCTTAATATCCCCTGCTTCTGTTAGGACCATACTGTTTCTGTCCTTTATTGAGCCCATCTTTGCATGAAATGTTCCCTTGGGATCTCATTTTCTTAGAGAGATCTCTAGTCTTTGTTGTTTTCTCTTTTGTTGTTTTCCTCTATTTCTTTGCACTGATGGCTGAGGAAGGCTTTCTTATCTCTCCTTGGTATTCTTTGGAACTCTGCATTCAAATGGGTATATCTTTCCTTTTCTCCTTTGCCTTTAGCCTCTCTTCTCTTCTCAGCTATTTGTAAGGCCTCCTCAGATAACGATTTTGCCTTTCTTTTTCTTGGGGATGGTCTTGATCACTGCCTCTTGTACTGTCACTAGTCTCCATCCATAGTTCTTCAGGCACTCTATCAGATCTAATACCTTGAATCTATTTGTCATTTCTACTGTATAATCATAAAGGATTTGATTTAGGTCATACCTGAATGGTATAGTGGTTTTCCTTACTTTCTTCAATTTAAGTCTGAATTTGGCAATAAGGAGTTCATGATCTGAGCCACAGTCAGCTCCCGGTCTTGTTTTTGCTGCCTGTATAGAGAGCTTCTCCATCTTTGGCTGCAAAGAATATAATCAACCTGATTTCGGTATTGACCATCCGGTGATGTCCATGTGTAGAGTCTTCTCTTGTGTTTTTAGAAGAGGGTGTTTGCTATGACCAGTGCATTCTTTTGGCAAATCTCTGTTAGCCTTTGCCCTGCTTCAGTTTTGTACTCCAAGGCCAAATTTGCCTGTTACTGCAGCTATCTCTTGGTATCTATTTCACTGATGGGAAAAGATCTATCTGATCTCAAAAAAAAGAAAAGATCTATCTAATCTCAAAAAGAATCTATCTGGTTCTCAAAAAGATAGAGATCTGTCCAGGGACATGTAAGTCAATTGGAGTTTTGGCCTAGATTGCTCCACTCTAAAATCAGAATGCCTCCCAGGCAAGATAAAGCAGTGGAAGTTGGCAGGCTGCTGGGTCATCATGTTTATCAGTCTGCAAAGGATTATGTTTCTGAGTATCAGTCACAAGAACAGTTTAGGCTTTCTCTCCTTAGTGAGTCTGCTATTGTGAAGCTAAACCTTTGGATCCCTAGCCCTGTTGCCCCGTCTCTTTTCCTTACAGACTCCACCGTCTCCTCCCTCCCCTTCTCTCACCCTTTAGCTTCTGCCCACCCCACTCCACTCCGTTTATCCTCAGTCTTCCTTTCCCCTCCCCGCCATGCCTACTGGTTTCGTTAGACCTACCAGTGGTTTTAGGAAGTCAGTACTTAAATGTGGCTGCACAAAAGCAAAGTAGACTAGTGAAACAGAAGGTTCTCACATTTTTATTTAGAATGAGAGGTGTGAGAAAATACATACCCCCAATTCCAAGGCGTCAGGAAGAGCCAAAAGGTCACTCCTCGAAGCTTTCTTAGACCATGCCCACCCTGAGATTAGGGCAGGGTGATACGCTCTCTTAGGCCATTCATAACTCTTGTCACCATAAAAATTAATTGTGTAATAGATGGTTTAATATCCATGTCCTCCATAGCATATAAGCTCTCGCAAGCAAAGGCCATACTTATCTTACCCATCAGTCAGGCCTCGGTTAGCATGGTGGCTCCCACACAGGGGGCACTGTGTTTGGTGGGTGGTTGGATGGATGGGTGAATGGATGGTGGGCGGGTGGAGCAAATACGTGAATGAAAAGCCATGTTGTTTTGATTCCATTTCATCTCCTTTTGTGTGGACTACTGCAGTAGCCTCTCGACTGTTCATCCGGTCACCAGCTCCACGCTGTCATCTGTGCTGTTCCCCCTCCTCCATAACTTTATCTCCAGAAAAGATCTTACCTCGTTCCTTTACACCTTCTTAAACCTGTGACTTCCTACTGCTGCGCCGTAAAGTCTAACTTGTTAGTGAGGCACCTCAGAGTTGAGTTCCCACCCACCTTTCCAGCCTCGTCTACTCAGTCCCCCCTTGTGCTCTACGCACTGGCCTAATTGCATTATTGACCACCCTCTGAATTAATTTATTCATAAATCAGACAATTCTGATTGCAATATCCTCTCTCCTCTTTACCTGGCAAAATTTTTCTTGACCTTCAAGGCTCACCTTGGACATCTCTACTCTGTGAACCTCTACCCCAGCCAGAAGTGATCACATCTTCCTTTGTGCTCACAGATGACTCTGTGCTTCAAGTTACATGTAACATTTACCACTTGATTTTATACTTGTTTACCTAATTGACGCTTCTCTCAACTTAGTGCTTTTTGGAACAAAATCTTCCTCTCTTGTTGAAAGCTCCCTCAGCGTGGAGCATCAGGAAGATGGCATGAAGCCGTGAAGTGTTCTTGAACACCAGAGAGACCTGCCGCGATGGAAATTTTGATCTACCACCTGCTAGTTACTTCGATTTTTCTTTTGTACTAATGCCCTTTTCTTTCTTTTCTCTCTTTTTTTTTTTTTTTTTGATGACTTACCTCAAATCTGTTACTTATAAGAAAAACGTAAAAACTGAATTTCAAATATGAGTTCAGTGATATGTTTAAAAGATTAAAATGTTGTTGATTTATAAAATCATTCCAGTATCATATCTAGAGAAAAAACATAAAATCCATTCATTCTTATATTCTCAGAAGAGGTTTTTTTTTCTTTTTAAAATATATTTATTCATTTATGGCTGTGCTAGGGTCTTCGTTGCTCTTTGCTCAGGCTTTCTCTAGTTGCGGGTGAGCAGGGGCTGCTCTCCATTGCGTTGCACAGGCTGCTCACTGCCGTGGCTTCTCTTGTTGCAGAGCACAGTCTCTAGACTTGTGCGTTTTAGTAGTTGGGGCACACAGACTCGATAGTTTCAGCTCATGGGCCCAATAGTTGTGGCTTCTGGGGGTAATTGCTCTGCAGCATGTGGAATCTTCCCAGACCAGGGATCGAACCCATGTCCCTTGCCTTGGCAGGCAGATTCTTATCCACTGTACCACCACGCAAGTCCCCAGAATAGCTTTTTATAAAACAAAAGTCTTGAGTTATTTATTTGGCCACACTGCGCCTTAGTTGCGTCACGTTGCGGCCAGTAGACACTCCAGTTGTGGCATGCGGGCTCTGGAGCTGCGGTGTGCCGGCTGCGGGATGTGGATCCTAAGGTTCCTTGAGCAGGGATCGAACCTGCATCCTCTGCAGTGCAAAGCGGATTCTTAAGCACTGGACCACCAGGGGCATCCCAGAATAGCTCTTATCTTAACCCCGAAGTTCTCAGTTTAGTGTCCAGGTGTCTAATGCTGTGTGTCTGACGTCACCCATCAGGAGTCAGCACACACCATGCTCGTCCCAGGCAGTCTGCACACACACTGGTGTCACTTTAATCCTCTGTACAGTGGGAACTGTCATCTCCTCTGAGGAAGCCAGCTCAGAAGCCTTGAGCAGCATTTTCTGTAAAGTGGAAAAAGAAAAGTCATGATGATGTTAAAAGATACATAAGGAGAGGAAGTGGCTTCTGTTACTTCACTTGTGTGTTTGACGCTGTTTTAAGGGATGACTAGAAAATGAGATTGCTACTCAGTGTAATCAAGGTGTTAGTAATGTTTGAAGCCCAGTGTCTTTCGAATCAAAAAAGCGACATCAATAGTGAGTCTCTTACCCCCACAGACGGCTGGTTAATTGTGAAAGGAGACTCAGGTTTTTCACACGGGAGATTTCATTGGCAGTTTCAGTGGCCTGAGCATCTTCCCAAGGAGTAGATTTAGTGTATCCTGTTTGAAAGACTCTGTAAGCTATCATCAGAGGTTATATGAAGCCACCCCATCGGTGATTTTACACTTGAATGTGAAGGGCAGTGATACTGTCAACCCAAACCAGAGTGTTCTCAGCCTCGGCTGGCACTTTTGGTCACATAGGTCTTTGCTGTTGGGGGGCTGTCCTGTGCATCACAGACTGTTGAGTAACACTCCTGGCCTCTGCCCTCAGATGTCTGCAGCACCTCCCACCTCCCAGGTCCTGACAACTAGAAACGTCTCCAGATAGTGCCAGATGACATTGAGGGGCACAAAATTACCCCTGATGGCAGACCACTGACCCACTGAAGCTTTTACAGAGCCTCTCACCTATTTTGACATGCACGGTGTTGGGTGGTAAATAGAACCCTGAAAAGAGTTAGCCCACACCCTGGAGGAGGCAGTGACCTATGAAGCTTGTTGAGATCTTTTGACTAGGTAGAATATTTCTAGTCATTGACTGAAATAGCTTTGGTTGAGGCTATCAGTAAAAATTTGTTTCAAAGAAGTTTAACATCTGTTTTCATTTCTGCTTTTGTCAGTTACTTCGCTACTCAATTCCTTTATTTTAGCTTGTCTTCCTCTTAGGACTTAAAATATTTAAGTACATGTCAAAATTTCCAGTTTGATAGAAAATATGTTTTATTGAAACAAATGAAGATGTTAAGAACTTTAGGCTAGGATGGTGAAAAGTTTAATGTTGTTAACCAGGCTAGATGACAGCAGAGTAAATAGTTCTGAAGGGAACTCAGTCTGGTTCTGTTCAAGATTCACTTCCTGTTCTTGTTTATCATTGGAAGTTGTACTTTACAAAGATTTTAGATTCAGATCATTGTATTATTCTAAGAAAAAAATTTCAAAATGCTCACCACGTCTTGGTAACCATGGCAAGATATGTAACACACAAAAATAATCTCATATTTATCTCAGGGTTGAGTTTTTTTTTTTTTTTGGTATATGGTATACCTTGAGTTCGGAAATATCTAATTTGCTTCTGTTATCTGAGGTCAAAGGAAAAAATGGCTTTCTGAATTACAAGACACAGGCATGCCTGTTACTTGAAGTAATAGAACCAACACTGGTTTATTTAGTAGAAAGAGGGTTTATTGAAGTAGTTCAGAGACCACTTGGGTGAGGGCAAAAATCCAGCCTTGGATGCAGTGAAACCATAGTTAATACTTAAATGTATCCCTTCCCATTGAGGGAAGATTGTCTGCCTACTTAATGTTTGATATTGACTTGTGGAACATGAGATTTGTGAGGGTAACTTGGTCTGTATTATTTTCAGTCCTTGCATCCTGGCGCCACAAACAGGAGGAAGCCCTTAATAGATGCTTTTTGTATAAATATGAGATAAAGCATGTGTTCATTAGTATCAGCAACAACATGGAGAGAAAGTACAATAGTGTTGAAATGTTAATATTATACATTCGATTGGGGGATTTTTTTGGCAGCAAAATAAGCTCTTTTTCTTTAGTAATTTTGACCAATAAATATTAAATGACTATTTTGTACCATAGAGCCCTGTTTTACATATGTTCCTTTTAAATGAACACCCGTGGCAGTCTTGCAAGAGTAGTAGATATTGATACGGTTGTATCCTTCATGAGAAAGCGGAGGGTCTGAGAATTGATTTAATCATCAGGCTCACAGCTATTTAAGTGCCAGAGCCTAGATTGAAATTCATGCCTGTCTGACTCAACACAAACATGTCCCTCTGTGCAACAGAGCCTTAATGCCACTTTCCTTTTTTTTTTTTTTAGGTTTAAAAAATCCAATTAATGGTCACCTGTTCGCTCTTTTAGAAAGTAATTTGAGTGTATAAATTCATCAAACTGAAACTTCCTATTTGGATTTTCAGCTACAGTGTTACAAATGTTTATAAAAGTAAATGTTAGTCTCTAAAGGCAATTTTTATGATTACATTCAAGTTTTGCTGCTAAATGAGAATTACAAAAATAATCCACCATGGAATGCTGTGTGAAAAAGCACCACCTGTGCAGTACTCCAGTTATGTAGCTTCTAGGTTTCAAGTTGTCGTCGTCGTCGTTCAGTTGCTAAGTCATCTCCGACTCTTTGCGACCACATGGATCGCAGCACGCCAGGCTTCTCTGTCCTCCACCGTCTCTTGAAGTTTGCTCCTACTCATGTCCATTGAGTCAGTGGACCATCCAACCATCTCATTCTCTGTCATCTCCTTCTTTTCCTGCCCTCAATCTTTCCCAGCATCAGGGTCTTTTCCAGTGAATTGGCTCTTCATGTTAGGTGGCTGAAGTATTGGAGCTTCAGCTTCAGCCTCATTCCTTCCAATGAATATTCATGGCTGATTTCCTTTAGGATTGACTGGTTTGATCTCTTTGCTGTCCAAGGGACTCTCAAGAGTCTTCTCTAGCACCATACTTTGAAAGCATCAGTTCTTTGGCATTCAGCCTTCTTTATAGTCCAACTCTCACGTCCATCTGTGACTACTAGGAAAAACCGTAGCTTTGACTATATGGACCTTCGTCAGCAAAATGATGTCTCTGCTTTTTAATGCGTTATCTAGGTTTGTCATAGCTTTCCTTCCAAGGAGCAGGCATCTTTTAATTTCATGGCTACAGTCACCATCTACAGTGATTTTGAAGCCAAGAAAATAAAATCTGTCACTGCTTCCACTTTTTCCCCTTCTATTTGCCATGAAGTGATAGGACCAGATGCCATGATCTTAGTTTTTTGGATGTTGAGTTTTAAGCCATCTTTTTCACTCTCCTCTTTCATCCTTAAGAAGCTCTTTAGTTCCTCTTCACTTTCTGTCATTAGAGTGGTATCATCTGCATATCTGAGGTTGTTAATATTTCTCCCAGCAATCTTGATTCCAGCTTGTGATTCATCATTTTAATTTAATAGACAGGGAAAAAAAAAAAACTATGCTGTTTCTCTTCAGAGCTCCCTAATGCTGCCACTGTGTTTTATACTTTTTTAAAAAAAATCTGAAATAATTCAGGCCTTATAGGAAGGTTACGACAATAGGACCCTAAACCCAGATGCCCTAATTGTTAATGTTTTTTGTTTGTTTTGTCATTTTCCCTCTTTCTCTCTATATATACGGTTTTGTTTTTTTTTTCTGAATCATCTGAGAGCAAGTTGTCGATGTAATGCCCCTTTATCCCTGAATACCTCAGTATATATGACCATAAAATTAGCAATTGGACAGTTTTATAGTAAAAAAGAAAAAAAAAAGGATGGCCATTTGACATCTTGGAATTACATCTTGTGTTTAATTGTTATGTCCCTTTACCTTTTTATCTGGGACAGTCTTCATTCTATCTTTATCTCTTGTGATCTTGACATTTTGAAGAGTATAAGCTAGTTACTTTATAGAAGATGGTACTGATTTTAATAATATAGTAAAATTAAAGTTTTTGAAGGAAGCATTAGATGAAAATAATTTGTGCTTCCGTGTTTCTCTTGGTATAATCTGTTAGAGCTTTTTATTTTGAAAAATTTCAATCACAGAAGCAAAGAGAATAATAAAATGAGCCCTGTGCTTAGTTGCTCCGTCATGTCTGACTCTTTTTGCTCCCTTGGACTGTCATCCGCCAGGCTCCTCTGTCCATGGGGATTCTCTAGGCAAGAATACTGGAGTGGGTTGCCATGCCCTCCTTCAGGGACTCTTCCCAACCCAGGGGTTGAACCCAGGTCTCCCGCATTGCAGGCGGATTCTTTACCATCTGAGCCACCAGGGAAGCCCTCTCCTCCCGGGGATCTTCCCAACCCAGGGATATTTCCCACATTGCAGGCAAATTCTTTACCATCTGAGCCACCAGGGAACCCAAAATGAGCCCTACTACTACTACTACTACTACTACTACTACTACTACTAAGTCGCTTCAATCATGTCCAACTCTGTGTGACCCCATAGATGGCAGCCCACCAGGCTCCCCCATCCCTGGGATTCTCCAGGCAAAAACACTGGAGTGGGTTGCCATTTCCTTCTCCAGTGCATGAAAGTGAAAAGTGAAAGTGAAGTCACTCAGTCGTGTCCAACCCTCAGCCACCCCATGGAGTGCAGCCTTCCAGGCTCCTCCATCCATGGGATTTTCCAGGCAGGAGTACTGGAGTGGGTTGCCATTGCCTTCTCCAAAAATGAGCCCTAGAACCCAGAAATAATAATTAACATTTTTGCCTCCCTTCCCTATTCTTTTTCTAGTCCCCTAAAAACTAAATACTTTCAGGCATTTTGTAGCAGTTTTTGGACATCATAATCAAGTGGAAGTTGCTTAGTTGTGCTCTTTGACCCTATGGGCTGTAGCCTGCCAGGCTCTTCTGTCCATGGAATTTTCCAGTCAAGAATACTGGAGTGGGTTGCCATTCTGTTCTCCAGGGGATCTTCCTGACGCAGAGATTGAACCCAGGTCTCCTGCATTGCAGGCAGATTCTTAACCATCTGAGGCACAAGGGAATATTCCATATTTAAGGAAGGTCTAAAAAGTAGTGGCATTTGCTTATAGAAACGTATTACTTTAACCTAGCAAAATTATTTATAATTCCTTAATAATTCCTTATAATACCAAAACTATATTCAGACTTCTCCTATATTCATTTTTTCCTCTTTGAAAAAGCCCTTTACTTTTGGTTTTGCATTTGGTTATGGTATCTCTTAACTTTCTCTTTTTTTAATTAGACACTCCGTCCCATTTGGTGGAAAGCTTTAATATTTGTTGTGGTGTAGTGACTATGCCTGGATCGTCTTGCTCTTTACCTTTTCCAGGGTCCTCTTAGTGTGTATCCACAGAAAACAGAGGTTGGAAAGCTTAATGCTGTCTTTCTCACACTCCCTTGCGTCCAGAGTCCTACGATGATTTAGGGTCTTGTGCGGTGCTTGAATTCAGTGTGAGCTGAGGCAGTAGCATTTGAGATGCCCGTTTTGGTGGTCCATTTCCGCAGACCCCACAGCCCTGGAGGTTACAGTTCAGACTACTTCCTGCTTCCTAGACTCTGTTGAAATGATGTAATGACTTCCTGATTCCCAGCATCCTGACTCTGGCAGAGGAAACCGTGTTCATGGTAGACCAGTCCTTATGTGTTGCTTCAGAGTCTGTTCTTGGACACCAAGCCTGGATCTGCCCTTCTGGCCCTTTTAAAAATTTTACAAACACCTAGTTTTGTATACTGAATCTTCTCTTGCCCGAAACAGCTTGAGAAGTTTCTATTATCTGTAGGTGAACCTTGGCTGACAGTATTGGTAATCAAAAGAACGTAAGTTTTATCTTTGACTTCAGACGTATATGTCCAGAGCAACATACCCATATCTGAAGCATTCAGATTTGAACTGGAATGTGGTTTAAGGGAAAGGAAGCAGCTTTTTGCCCATGTGTGTGTGTGTGTGTGTGTATGAAAGCCCGACAGTCTTTTCATGCAGGTATCTGGTATAACCTGTAATTTGCTAGTGACTTTGTCACAAAAAGCCGTTTCTTACTAGGACTTCTTATAGGTCCTTTAGACTACCCTTCCCTGCACTCTTGAGATATGAACGTGGCCCCATATGTCTCATTCCTGTCTTCCCACGTGACTTGGGTTGTGCGGCTCAGTGGTGAGAGATGGAGACTAGTAGCCGTGTGACCACCACCTTCCCCTCCCACTCATCCCTGAATTTCTGCCTCCAGTGGCCCTGATGGCCCAGCAGTGTGGGGAATATATTGGAGACTATACTTAATGATTTTAAAAATTTATGATAGAAAATTTCAAAGATACGTGAATGCAGAGAGAACAGTATAATGAAAGACTACCGTGTACCCATCGCCTTATCAGCATTTTGTCAGACACCAAAGTTCAAATAGTTCAACAGTTGGGTCCCTTATGAGACACTTCTTCCTTTCTCTCTTCTGTTTTACTCTTGCTTCCTCAATTCTTCATGGCTAAGACCTACAGTATTTCTCAGCCCTGCTCCTGCCTTCAGTTGACCAGCCCCTCTGCAGGTCTCTCCCCTAGGGATCTCACGCTCCTCCCAGAGTCTCCCTTCCTTGGGTCTCTGGGGACCTGAGCATGTGGGTGCAGGCACCATCCATGCCGAGGCTCAGGGCGAGCGCTTTCCAGATTGTTGGAACTCACACCAGGGACTGTGTTGAATTATATATAATACATGATAGACCAGTAATGTAGTTTGCGTTGATTTTTTTAAAACCCTGATACAGGCAATGACCCCATATATTTTTACTATATATTTTAAAAAGCAGATATTTCACTCCAGGACTTAAGGGGAAAATTGTGGAACTCAAACAGTGAGAACACATCAAAATGTTACTTTTTTTAGAGTAGGATTAAAACCTTTTTCAGCCTCCTTGTAGTTTCATTTTGACACATTTTTTTTCTTCTCAAAATCTGCATGGGAAAAGTCATTCTTACAAGATATGGAAACCAGAAATAAATGTTCTCACACTCTGAAAAAACTGTTAAAAGCCAATCAAAAATTACTTGAGTTCTTGGTTCAGACCCATTATAGTAGGTACCATGCGAGACAGAAGGGTTCCTGCCCAGACGTGGCTGGCAGTTTACTCAGATAGACAAGACATCCAAATACCACTGTCAACAATGAGAAGCAACATAGTAAGTGTGCAAATAAAGAGAAAGCGAAAGTCTTTACCATTTGAGGGGCAGATAAGCTATTGAAAAATAAAATAATATCTGGATCTGCATTATCAGGGACAGATTAAATGAACATAATCATCTGTTGCCTCTTTGTGTATGGAAGAAGAGGGAAAGCTAGTGGCATGCCTCTTATACTCTCATCAGAAAACTTTTTGTTTATTTTTTGGAAAAGAAGTCTTGATTTATTTAAATGTCATTACAGTTTCCAATTTAAAATATTTTCCAGGATTAGTATTTCTATACCATAATGTATTAGTTATCTGTTGCTGCCTAACAAACTACCACACACAAGAATAAGACCTCTCCTCCATCATACTTGAATAGTACTAATCATAATAAGGGGATTCTGAGGAGGCTTTAGGGGTGAAGAGCCCACCTGCCAGTGCAGGAGGTGTAAGAGACACGGGTTCATTCCCTGGGTCGGGAAGATCCCCTGGAGGAGGGCATGGCCACCCACTCCAGTATTCTTGCCTGGAGAATCCCATGGACAGAGGAGCCTGGAGGGCTACAGTCTGTAGGGTCACACAGAGTAGCAGATGACTGAAGTAACTTAGCTCACATGCATACACAATCATAATACAGACAGAAAATGGTAAAGGCCTAACAGAAGCAGAAGAGATTAAGAAAAGGTGGTGAGAATACACAGAGGAACTGTACAGAAAAGGTCTTAATGACCCAGATAACCATGATTGTGTGATCACTTAAATGGAGCCAGGCATCCTGGAGTGTGAAGTCAAATGGGCCTTAGGAAACATTACTACAAATAAAGCTAGTGGAGGTGATGGAAGTCCAGATGAACTATTTGAAATCCTAAAAGATGATGCTGTTAAAGTGCTGCACTCAATGTGTCAGCGAATTTGGAAGATTCAGCAGTGGCCACAGGACTGGAAAAGATCAGTTTTCATTCCAGTCCCAAATAAGGGCAGTGCCAAAGATTGTTCAAACTGCTGGACAGTTGTGCTCATCTCACATGCTAGTAGGGTTATGCTCAAAATCCTTCAAGCTAGGCTTCAGCAGTACATAAACTGAGAACTTACAGATGTACAGTTCAGTTCAGTCACTCAGTCATGTCCAACTCTTTGTGACCCCATGAACCGCAGCACGCCAGGCCTCCCTGTCCATCACCAACTCCCGGAGTCCACCCAAACTCACGTCCGTTGAGTCGGTGATGCCATCCAACCGTCTTATCCTCTGTCGTCCATCCAACCATCTTATCCTCTGTCGTCCCTTCTCCTCCTGCCCTCAATCTTTCCCAGCATCAGGGTCTTTTCAAATGAGTCAGCTCTTCGCATCAGGTGGCCAAAGTATTGAAGTTTCAGCTTCAACATCAGTCCTTCCAATGAACAAGCTGGATTTAAAAAAAAGGCAGAGGAACCAGAAATCAAATTGCCAACATCCATTGGACCATAGAGAAAACAAAGGAATTCCAGAAAAACATCTACTTCTGCTTCAATGACTATGCAAAAGCCTGTGCATAGTCTGTGCAGATCACAAAAAACTGAAAAATTCTTAGAGAGCTGGGCATACCAGGCCACCTTATGTGTCTCCTAAGAAACCTGTATGCAGGTCAAGAAGCCACAGTTAGAGACTTATATGAAACAACTGACTGGTTCAGTACTGGGAAAGGAGTGCGTCAGGCTGTATATTGCCACCCTGCTTATTTAACTCTATGTACATACATAGAGTACATCATGTGAAATGCCAGGCTGAATGAATCGCAAGCGGAATCAAGATTGCTGGGAGAAATATCAACAACCTCAGAAATGCAGATGATACCACTCTAATGGCAGAAAGTGAAGAGGAACTAAAGAGTCTCTTGATGAGGGTGAGAGAGGAGAGTGAAGAAGCTGGTTTAAAACTCAGCATTCAAAAAACTAAGATCATGGCATCTGGTCCCATCACTTCATGGCAAATGAAGGAGAAAAAGTGGAAGCAGTGACAGGTTTTATTTTCTTGGGCTCCAGAATCACTGCAGATGGTGACTGTAGCCATGAAATTAAAAGATGCTTGCTCCTTGGAAGGAAAGCTGTCACAAACTTAGTGTATTAAAAAGCAGAGATATCACTTTGCCGACAAAGGCCTGTACAGTCAAAGCTATGATTTTTCCAGTAGTTGTGTATGGATGTGAGAGTTGGATCATAAAGAGGGCTAAGCATAGAAGAATGACGCTTTCAAATTGTGGTGCTGGAGAAGACTCTTGAGAGTCCCATGGACAGCATAGAGGTCAAACCAGTCCATCCTAAAGGAAATCAACCCTGAATATTCATTGGAAGGACTGATGCTGAAGCTGAAGCTCCAGTACTTTGGCCACCTGATGTAAAGAGCTGATCATTGGAAAAGACTCTGATGCTGGTAAAGATTGAAGGCAAAAGGAGAAAGAGGTGGCAGAGGATGAGATGGTTAGATAGCATCACTGATTCAGTGGACATGGATTTGAGCAAACTCTGGGAGATAGTGGCGGACAGGGAAGCCTGGCGTGCTACAGTCCATGGGGTCGCAAAGAGTCGGCATGACTTAGTGACTGAATAACAGCAACAATCATATAATGTCCTCAGCTACTATTTGATGACCTGTAGTCAACATGTGTGTGTGTATGTGTGTGTGTATTTAATTTTTAAAATTTATTTAGTCATTTATCGCTGCACTGGGTCTTCACTGCTGCGTGAGGGCTTCCTCCCATTGTGGCAAGTGGGACTACTCTCTGGTTGCAGTGCGTGGGCTTCTGGTAGCGGTGGCTTCTGTTATTGTGGAGCACAGGCTCTAGGGCATGCAGGCTTCAATAATTGCAGTGTGCAGGCTCAGTAGTTGTGGTGCACAGGCATAGTTGCCCCTCAGCATGTGGGATCTTAGTTCCCAGACCAGGGATCAAACCCATGTCTCCTTCATTGGCAGGTCAATTCTAAACCACTGGACCACCAGGGAAATCCCAACGTATATTTCTTTGAGCATTATCTCCATGCAAGGTGCTGTGCTTGAAGCTACCCAGAATAGAAGGAAGATTCAAGATCTTTGCCCTAATGGGGCATATGTTTAAACTGAGGGATATAAGAGTGGTGCATGTGAAATAACAGACCACAGGCTGTGTGATGGTTGGCAGAGAGCGTACATGTCATGTAGTGCCGTTATTTCTTTGATAAGATAACGGAAATCTAGAAAGGCTAAAAGACTTGACAAGAGGTGATGTAGCTGATACACAGTCAAACCAGAACCAGGTTTCCAGGCCATTGTATTTTTTCTCTTCTTTTGTGGCAAGATAGTTTTTGTCTAAAGTTAAAACTGTGTGGCATAGGATATATGAAAGCCAAATAAGTTGAGGAAAGGGAAGATGGGTGGCTTTGAGTAGTCAAAGGAGAATGGAAGGAGGAGGTACAGTTAGAATGTGAGTGTAAAGAATGAATGGCAGAAGCAGGAGAATCCAACCAAGAAGACCAAGTATTTGTCATATTCATGGGGT
>NW_011495078.1:11293881-11299681 GCF_000754665.1 Bison bison bison | reverse complement strand
CATGGGGTAGACCGGCTGTCTTGAGAGGTACTTACTGAGCAATGAAGAACAGCGAGGTAGCAGACGCTTGAAAGTGTACGAGAGGAACTTTTGCTTCATGCGGTCCATGATGGGGAACTATTCTCAATCCTGGAGCGTGAAATGACATGATGAAACTGGGATTAGGGAAGATTACATCTGTTTGCCGGGAGAACCGCATAGAGGGTACATTCTTTTCTTACCCTTGGTGTATGGGTAGGTGTGTTAATTAGCCTCTGTTGCGGCCCCAAATTAACCCTGAGATCTCAGTGGCTGAATATAAATGCATCTCTTGTTTGTGCTACTTTGTCAACACAGATGGATGGGGTATGGGCTGGGGAGTTCCCCGTTTACTCATTCAAGGACCCAGACTGACAGAGGTCCCACCATCTAGAACCTCTCTGGTCCCCATGGCAGAAGAGCGGTGTGGGAGGTCCCTCACTGCCGTCCAGAGCTCCAGCCTGGAAGGGACCTACAGCTTTTTTCTGCCCAACCCATTGGCCGGAGGTAGTCAAATGTCCCACAACAGGAAGTTGAGAATATCCAGTGAGCAGTAAGTGTCTCTTTCAAGGCTGTCTGAGGACCTGGGCATATACTCTGCTTGTTTAAAAGAGACAATGCCATGATAACAAGTGACAGACCTTGGAGCCAAACTGTAGAGTCAAGAGCCTGTCTCCCCTGCTTGCTAACTGTGTGGCTTTGGGTAATTGACTGAATTTCTCTGGGGCATAATTTCCTCATCTATAAAACAGTGATAGTACTGGGACCAGGAGAAGGAAATGGCAACCCACTCCAGTATTCTTGCCTAGAGAACCCCGTGGACAGAGGAGGGGCTGCTGTCCATAGGGTCACACAGTGTCAGAAGTGACTTAGCATGCATGCATGCATTGGAGAAGGAAATGGCAACCCACTCCAGTGTTCTTGCCTGGAGAATCCCAGGGATGGGGGAGCCTGGCGGGCTGCCATCTATGGGGTCGCACAGAGTCAGACACGACTGAAGCGACCTAGCAGCAGCAGCAGCAGTGGGGCCAAACTTGAAGAATTATTGTCGGCTTTAATTATATATAAAGCCTTAGAGTCTCATACCATGTGACTGTTAGGAGTTGTTTAGCGTGGTTTTTGTTATTAATCTGCTGACTTCCAGTATAGTACCTGAAAGGAAGGCTAAAGTGTCTGGCTCCAGGTGAGGGGAGCAGTGGGCAAGACGTTGTGGTCATTTAGGTGTGTGTTGCCAGCGTCCAGCCTAGGATGCTGATTTGGGGCAAAGAAAAGATGGGCAAGAGTAAGTTCTGGAGGAGAAAATGAAAGCAGGGCTTACTGGCCAAATACCATGGATGAGACTGAGTGTGGGACTGAGGGTGTGGGACTGAGGGAATGGAGCTTGAGAAGCAGAGAAGTTAGGGTGCTCCCACAGGGAAAGAAGATGAGCTGAAGGTCCGACGTGGTGATGGGACGTGTCCAAGGCCCAGGAAGCTGCAGGAAGTGGAGGAATGGAGCCGTCTCTTAATGAACATAATTCTGTAGTGGTGAAAACCTCATGGTCCAAGTCGCACTACCCTGGGGCCAGAGGGTTTGGATCGAGCTCCCAGCTCCACGTCTCCATGGCCTGGCACTCGAGTCTCCTCATCAGCAAAATAAAGATATGTGTGTGTGCTCAGTCACTCAGTCATGTTCGACTCTTTGCAACCCTGTGGACTATAGCACGAAGGTTCCTCTGTCCATGGGATTTTCCAGGCAAGAACACTGGAGTGGGTAGCCATTTCCTCCTCCAAGGGATCTTCCTGACCCAGGAATTGAAACCCCCATCTCCTGCACTGGCAGGAGGATTCTTTACCACTGAGCCACGTGGGAAGCCCCAGATAAAGTTCTACCCGCCCCTTAAAGTAGTGAGGATTAAGGGAGGTAATGCCTGTCAGGTACTTGAAAGTGGCATGTAGTAAATAGTCAGCAGTTGTTCCTTCTCAGCTAATTGAGCTTGCAGTTGAATAGAAGTCTGAGGATCACTTTTTAAGTGACCAGTTCTTCAGGGTTTAGTGTAAAGCAAACTGCCGGTGACATCAGTTCTCCTGAGCAGATCTAGTCGCCCCCAGATTCCAAAACACGGGCTGTGTTGTCGCCAGATCAGCTCTTCATTTTTTCACTCTTATCTGAATAGTCCAATGAGCAGATGTTTTTAGCTTTGCAAAGAATAACAAATTGCAGTGGGCTAAGAGTGACCAAAATAGACCATTTTAAAAGTTTATTTAAGGGCCGTGCTTCCTCTTTTAAGATTGCCTGGTACTTTTTAGTGATCAGTAGGAGTCACTGCCCTTGCCTCTTGAAATCTAAAGTTGTTTTCGAGCAGAACATATTTCTGTAACTAAATATGAACTGGCTTCTTGGGACGTTAGTTCTGTTCTTTAATATATCTACTTTAAATTGCAGGGTCTTTGAGAGGCCCTGTCTTCAGTTACACAATTACATATTCTCTAGCATATGTAACTTCTTTTTCATTTCCTGAAAAAATTTACAACCTTGGAGATCTTTCAGTAGGGCTTTAGTATTTTGTCAGTACAAAAGAGGTGCTATGCAATTAGCTGGGTATTTGAGAGACTTCTTTGGGCCAGGCTGTGTACCAGATGCTGTGTGTATAACCTGCAACACCCTCATCCTCGGGGAACTCACAGCCGGAGCGTGTAGTCTTCCCACTCTTGGGTATTTGTCCTGTATAAGGGTTAGCTACCCTGCTGGCCTATAATTAAACCTGCCTTCTCATACTTTTTCTCTGAGTCTGTGTGATTCAGTCCTTTTAATGACTGAGACATGAAGTTAGGGTTACATTCCTGCTGCTCCCTGTCTCTTAATTTACCAGGTTCCTTTCCTGAATTTGGATTTCTTTATAAAGTGTGGGCAATACAGTCTGTTCATCCTGTTTCACAGATTGTGAAAAGGAAGACATTACATAATTCCTGGACCAATTGCACTCTTCATGTATACCTGATGTCATTTCTAAAATCTAACCTTCACTATTCTGTACTCTCCTCTACTGTCACTGAAGAGTCTACGTGTTTATACTGACTCAAGCTAAGTAGCTTTGAGAGTTTTTTTTTTAATTAACCAAATGATCCTTTTAGACATAAAAATAAAACTGTGGAAGAGGAAATATGGTTAGCTGCCTTGTAGCTATCAGCTTTCTTAGGTGTTTTCTTCCTACCTCCCTGTTATTATTTAAAATTGTTAATATCACCTGGTCAATGTAGAAGGACTTATAGATTGTGATTTTCAAATAATGTGTGATATATAAGGCCACCTCCTATTTTTCTGTAACAGAATATAAATATTATACATCATTGACCCTGTTTTCCAAGCTTACCTGCTCCCAAGGGAAACGCATGGGAAATAAACCTGAAGTCAACTAATAATACAAGACAGGGGGAGGGTGCTCCAAGGCCATGTAGGAACCGCGGCTTCATGAATGAAATGGGCAGTATGGTCCTTTCGAAGGACAACAAAGAACTGAGTTTGATTAGAGTACAGACCTTTTTAAAAAAGATTAATTGGGGGTAGGTTTAAAGTTTACCTGGAGAAGGCAATGACACCCCACTCCAGTACTCTTGCCTGGAAAATCCCATGGACAGAGGAGCCTTTTAGGCTGCAGTCCATGGGGTCGCCAAGAGTCAGACACGACTGAGCAACTTCACTGTCACTTTTCACTTTCCTGCATTGGAGAAGGAAATGGCAACCCACTCCAGTGTTCTTCCCTGGAGAATCCCAGGGACGGAGGAGCCTGGTGGGCTGCCGTCTACGGGGTCACACAGAGTCGGACACGACTGAAGCGACTTAGCAGTTAAAGTTTACCATTTTGGCAGTATGGCTCCTTATCATTGGATAAAATCGTTTATATAGACTTGTGGTATACTGGAAGGAGGAGGCAGAAGACTTCTGAAAAAAAGCACATTATTCCTTTGTCAGGTGACATAGATATTTATTGTCTTGTTTGAAGGATCTTAAGAACTGACCCTGTTAGCACAAAGAGGACTCTCATCTACTATGAAGCAGCATGTTGGCTCATACACACAGTAGTCTGTGCTGGAACACAGTCATACAACTTGTGTGCCGTAAAGATGCTCTGAAATTCAGGAAGCTTTTGTTTCTAGTTTTCATTTAGCGACTTTCACAATGGTTTCTCTTTGGGAATCAAACTCAAATGTCTACATAAGTGCCACCTTGCATAAAATATAGTATTTTGCCCTTTTTCTTCTTCACTTGGAAAAGTTTATAGATGAAGGAAAGGCCCTAAGTTCCTGACTTCTATCCATGCGGTCATCTATCTCCATGCTGCTGCTGCTAAGTTGCTTCAGTCGTGTCCAACTCTGTGCGACCCCATAGACGGCAGCCCACTAGGCTCCTCTGTCCCTAGGATTCACTAGGCAAAAGTACTGGAGTGGGTTGCCATTTCCTTCTCCAATGCATGAAAACGAAAAGTGAAAGTGAAGTCGCTCAGTCGTGTCCGACTCTTAGCAACCCCATGGACTGCAGCCCACCAGGCTCCTCCGTCCATGGGATTTTCCAGGCAAGAGTACTGGAGTGGGTTGCCATTGCCTTCTCCATCTATCTCCATAAGGTGTCACAAAGACCAATGGCTGTTTTTGACAATGGCTTTAAGCTATCTGTGAAATTAACATAATACAAATCTGAAAGTACACAGTAAATGGTATTGAATCGACCATTAAGATTAGTTTTCTTACAGGATAAAATCTGAAAGTGAGTAAGGTAAGGCTTTAAAAGAAAGTATTTCCAGGATATAAAGCTTAATAAAAATTTTAAGTATGACCCATCATATACCATTTCATTTCTTTAGTTGAGTTATCAAATGTGGAGTCATTGATAGGTACTGTCTTGAGGTAGTTGAGGGATCCAGTAAAGCAAATCTGAGCTGGCAGATGGGTTACTGTACTTGGGGAGGCCGTGCTACTTGTAAAGAAAGTGTTAAGTTCCTCAGTCGTGTCCGACTCTGTGCAGCCCCGTGGACAGAGAAGCCTGGTGGGCTATTGTCCATGGCATTCTCCAGGCAAAAATACTGGAGTGGGTTGCCGTTCTCTTCTCCAGGGAATCTTCCTGACCCAGGAATCGAACCCAGGTTATACAGAGGTATTTCTATTTGGTCACAAGAGTCAGACCATGACTTAGTGACTAAACAACGATAATGTTGTAAAGAATCCTGGTGACTGTGAAGTTCATGATTTTCCATTTTACTTTCCATCTTAACAAGGCCAGCCACAATTACACCCCCACTGCACATCCTCCGTACCCTTCCTGGTAACCAACCCACTGAAATACAGATACAGGGTACTGCCAACTTCTGTATAAATAAGATACCATCCCCTAGGGACCCAAAAAAAGCCAAGCCTATTTGCATACATGTATATATATATATTTTTAACTCTCAAGAAGCATTTAGCAAGTGGACCCTCTTTCCATATGAGATCCTTGTCATGTTCCTGGGCAGTGGCCCTTGAACCCTGTGCTGGCTGCTTGGGAAGAGCTTTCATTGCCTTCATCACCATCATCATCATAAGGCTTTGCTCCAAAATCTGCCTGCTGCTAGTTTCCTCTTCCCTGTAACTTTTGCTGAGAGTTCACAGTGAGCATTGAAGGACATACTCATAATTTTGTAGCATCTAGCTCTTTATTCAAAAACAAGTTTCTTGAGATGAAAATTTATGACTCAGAAAAAAAAAATGGTTATTATCGAGGAGGTAAAGCCTAAGATTGAAAGAAACATGAATTGAAATGTTATACA
>NW_011495078.1:11275119-11293781 GCF_000754665.1 Bison bison bison | reverse complement strand
AAAAAAAAGAGAAAGGGAATATTACAATATTAACATTTCTACACTGGCAATATACAATTTTGATAGTCTTTTTTTCTTTTTTTGAATTATTGGTGAGGAACATTAATGATTTCGTTTTTTGTTAACACAAAACTTTTCTTTTTACACTGAGATTTATTAAAATACCCTCCCTTTTAAAGGTATACTATTTCATTTACAAATGAGAATTTTGCTGAATGTTGTTCTTGAGTGTAAATATATATATATATATATCAATTTACTTCCAAGTTGGAGGTGAGAAATAGTGCCCAGTGAAAGGAATTCAAAAGAATCCTAATTGGAAGTCTAATACTTGTTATAAGAAAAGTCTTGCGAAGTTCAACATACAGTCTACTTTGGTATAAATCCAAGACTCCTTTCCTTTTTACTTTCCATTTAAAGACTTGGAATGTATCATCATTTGAGTTTCTGTCATTTCACGTGAGTTTTCTTCAGGGGCTGACCTCACAGCACTGGAAATTGATACACTGACTTGACGTTTCAACATCTTCATGACCTTTCTCTTGTACCCTTTACATGCAAAAAAATATATAAAAGGGTCCATGCAGCAGTTGAAGTTCATCAGACATACTGTAAAGTGCAGAGATATCTGGAATGAATGTCTTTGGCTACATTCCAGGAGACCGGGAAGACGAAGCTTCTTGATCATGTGTTGAATAATTGCAACATGATAAGGCGTGAAACATACAACAAACACAACAATTATAAAAATAATTGTGTTGAGAGCCTTTTTGTTGACCCCAGATTTCTCAGTTAGCGGGTTCTGTTTGGCAGTTTTAAAGAGCTTGCAACAGATTTGAGAATAGCAGATAAGAATAATGACAAGCGGAAGTACGTATCCTATGAAACAGGCACCAAGCAGAATCCAGGGGAGGGATTTGGTTTCCTCGAAGTTTGGATATTCCATGCACGTAGTCCTTTCAGCCTCCTGTTTTGACATAGGGCTTATGAGTAGTGGGAGTGTTTGACCAAATACCAGAATCCAGACAAATATGCAGATGCATTTTGCATGTTCAATTCTTTTTATCTTATTGTACCGCAGGGGGTGCACCACAGCAAAGAACCGGTCAATGCTCAGGCAGGTCATGAAGTTCACACCTGCGTATGTGTTGATGTAAAACACAAGAGCGGTTATCCTACACAGGGCATCGCCGATTCTCCAGTCAAAGCCCAGCGCATAGTAGGCTATCCGTGTAGGCAGAGCCGTGGTAAAAAGTATATCTGAAATCACCAAGTTGGTTGAATAGAGAGTGGTAGAGTTGATTTTTTTCCTGTTTTGAATAATGACGATCAAGGCCAGTAAGTTTCCCACAAGCCCAATTATGAAGACGATGCTGTAATGCAGTGGCATGAGGATCCTGGCTGTATGGTGGTGGGCATAGAGATCACAGTCGCTTTCCAGAGAAGCTGCAGAGGGTGTCGTAAAATTGTCCATTTTTATATCCATCAGTGGTGTTCAGGGTCTCTAAGAAAACCAAGAAGGACGTGTTTTATTAAAAGCATTCTCTTAAATCTCCTGCATTGGCAGCAGGTTCTTCACTAGTGCCACCAATTTGTGGGATACAACTAAAAGTTCTGATGATAGGGAGATTTATAGCTTTAAAAACAAACCTTAAAATAAAGATTGACAATCAAAAAAAAAATTGCAGCATTTTTAGGGACTTCCCTGGCAGTCCAGTGGTTAAGACCTGGGGCTTCAATGCAGGGACCACAGGTTCCATTCCTGGTTGGGGGACTAAGATCCCACATGCTGAGCAGTGAAGCCAAAAAAAAAATTTTTTTTTTTTATTTTAAAAGTTTTAAAATATAAATAAAAAAGCATATTTAACTAAAAATGATATAAACTAACTCCTTGAGATCTAACTTAAAATGTCAAAATTTATATAATTTTCAAAAATCTGTATGTAATGTGGTTACATACTATATTATAACAGGAGGAGCAGAGACTGAAATTTATATTTTTACTCTTAAAATTTGGTCGCTTTGGCAAAGCTCTGGCAAAGGAAATAGAACCATTTAAATAGGGCAAATGTATTTTTGTGACAAGGGAATGCACTAACTTTTTAAGCAGAAATTTCCCCTTTGTTTTTTTGGATCATTATCTGGTAAAGAGTAAAATCACGTAAAGCACCCCACACTTCAGAAAGCGTAAAACTTTGCTTTTAAATTGAATATCAGTTGGACTTTTTTTTTTTTTCGTCAAATGCATATCACTGCCAGGAAATGAAATCAGTCACACATTTATGTAGTGAAATACGAACTTACCACAGTGGTCTGATTTGTGTTAACCCAAAAATTATGAGAAACAAGCTAAGGCCTTTGTTAGGAACTGAAAGTTAGGTTTTCTTTAAGAAAAGAAGAAGACCATGACAACCATGACAAAAACAACAAAAAAAAGAAGAAAAAGAAACAAAAAGAGAAAGAAAAAAGTGTTTTGAGGGGAGAATTTTAAATTAGTGTTAAAGTGTATCATTCTGCAGGTGCCCCACTGACGTGTGCAGTGTTCATTCTTACATGTGCAAACAGCAGGAAAAATTACACACGTGGTATTCTGTGTTCTGTTTGTTCATTTACTATGTTCATGTATCAGGGTAGTCTGTGTCTTTGTCATATGTGTAGATCTTATGTAGACATTTAATACGTATTCTGAAGTGTTCCAGCGGTAATGCATAAGTTGCTTCCTTACGCCCTTGATGAATACCTGGATTGTTTCTACCTCTTTTCTTATTATAAATAATGTCTAAGATGGAGAGTGAAAAACTCCTACAATAAAAATCCATATATGAGGATGAACTTCGATAAAACTAAGAAACAGCAGAGCAATAAATTCTGTGAAGTTTTTTCTTTTTTTATGGTCATACTACATGGCATGTGGGATCTTAGTTCCCCGACCAGGGATTGAACTCGAGCCCCCCTACATTGGAAGTGCGGAAACTTAACCACTGGACTGCCAGGAAAGTCCCCTGTAAAGTTATTTTTAGAAGGAAAATAATTTTGTGGTAGGTCTCTATGCATAAAATCTCATCTGAAAGTCACTGTAACTGAGGGAGAAGTCAATATATCTAGTAATGATGGTACTGTATGTTAAAGGGAAGAACTCTGTTTCTAGCCTTATCAAAGCACTGACTAGACATCTGCATCTCCAACTGCCGTATTAAATGAAGTAGAGGCTCTGTAACAATCTCTGTAACGATCTTAAAACAGCGATACCGACAGAACAAGGGGGTTCTGAGAGGACTGTACTAATGTCATAGGTGTGTATTACCTACAGTGTTGATAGGTTAATCATGAAAATATAGGACTACAACCTAAAGCAAATGGGAGCAAAAAAGGAAATAGAACTTTTTATTAGTCAAGGGAAGACAGAAAAGGAGACTCTGGGAAAAAGCAAAGGGTGAAAATGGTAGGTAGAAAAAACAAAATAAGAAGATAGGAAATGTGACACGACAAATTTAAATACATTGATGTGAAAAAGTGTTAGTCGTGTCCGACTCTTTGAGACCCCGTGAACTGTAGCCCGCCAGGCTTTTCTGTCCATGGGATTCTCCAGGCAAGAATACTAGAGTAGAATTTGGTGTATGACTCAGGGAACTCAAACCAGGGCTCTGTGACAACTAGAGGGGTGGGATAGGGAGGGAGGTGGGAGGGAGGTTCTGGAGGGAAGGAATACACACACACGCACACACACCTATGGCTGATTCATGTTGATGTATGGCAGAAACCAACACAACATTGTAAAGCGATTATCCTTCAATTAAAAATAAATTTAAAAAAAATACTGGAGTGGTAGCCATTCCCTTGTCCAGCAGATCTTCCCCACCCAGGAGATCGAACGAGGTCTCCTGTGTTATAGGCAAATTGTTTACCATCTTCCCCACCAGAGAAGCCCAAAAAAGTTGAAAGTGAAAGTGTTAGTCGCTCAGTCGTGTCTGACTCTTTGTGACCCTGTGGATTATAGCCCACCAGGCTCCTCTGTCCATGGAATTCTTCAGGCAAAAATACTGGAGTAAGTAGCCATTCCCTTCTCCAGGGGATCTTCCTGACCCAGGGATTGAACTTGAGTCTCTTGCATTGCAGGCACATTCATTACCATCTGAGCCACCATTGAACTCACCTCTTAAAAGACAGAGACTATCAGTTTGGATTTTTAAAAATCCAGCCATATACTGGTAGCTCAGTAAAGAATCCACCAATGGAAAGCTAGACTAGCAATATTAACATCAGAAAAAAATAGAATTCAAAACACAATCAATAATAATAGAAACAAAAGAATTCACTACACAAGTTCAAAGGAATAGTTCAGGGACATAAAAATAATAATAAATTTTACATGTAACAGCAAGATTTGACAGAATTTAAAGGAGAAATTGTCAAATCCACAACTGTAATGGGAGAGTTTAACACATTTTTATTACAATATGATAGGTAAAAAGAAGATTAACCCAACAGGACTTAAATGCTAACAGAATTTGTGCTTAAAGCACATTCGAATTCTTTGCAAGTTTGACCTTTTACTCAGTTATGAGACGTGTCTCCAAAGTCTCAGAAAATCATTAGCAAGCAGCTCACATCCCTTGTGAGTAAGGACTCCCTGGTGGCTCAGGTGGTGAAGAATCCGCCTGCAGTGCAGGAGGCCTGGGTTCAGTCCCTGGGTCAGGGAGATCCCCTGGGGAAGAAAATGGCAACCCACTCCAGTATTCTTGCCTGGAGAATCCCATGGACAGAGGAGCCTGGCGGGCTACAGTCCATGGGATTGCAAAGAGTCAGACACGACTAAGCAACTAACACAGCGTAACACAACAGCAGCTCACATTCCTTGTGAGTAGTACAGTACGACTAAATTAGAAATTAAAAATAAGTTAAAGTATCAATTTGGACTCTAGAAATATATTTTTCTAAAAAAAAAAAGAAATATATTTTTCTAAGAAACTTATGGGTTAAGAGATCACAATGCAGATTTTGAAGTTCTTACAACTAAAGGACAAAAATATTATAAAACAGTGGAGTGGAGCACAGCTAAAGAGTTAACCCAAAATTGATGCAAAGCCTTGAAGGCATTTATTTCTTAAAAAATTGAAAGTAGCCAAGTTAAATATGGGGTCACATAGAGTCGGACACGACTGAAGTGACTTAGCAGCAGCAGCAGCAAGTTAAATATGTAGCTCAAGAAGCTAGAAAAGAACTGAGTTTGCCCCCACCCCCAAAATAGAAGAAAATAATAAAAAATAAATGGAGTTATTGATGAATTAGAACTCCAAACAAAACCTACCCAGTAAGTATGGGCTTTATATTTTGTGTGTTTTGGTGGGGAGAGGGGAATGGAGTGATTCTCGAAGGGGAAATTGTGGAATTGCAATTATGAAATAAAAATAGAAGAAATTTTATTCATTAGTATGAAAAGCAATTTTGCAGAAACTGAGTCTGGACATAGGTAGAAATTCCAGGCACGGGTTGCAGGAACAGGCATCAAGAGCTACCTTTAGTTTATGAATTTTTGTGAAAAATTTTTTTTCTGAAAATCTCAACATTTAAATTTTATTTGGAGGAATCTTCCAAAGTAGGTTCCTGGGAACTGCCTTTGAAATACACGGTAGGGAAAAAAACCAACACTGTGAAGTCTGCTAATCTTCCATATGAATAATAATGGTTGTAGAGGTTAGGAAAGTTACACTGACTCTGAGAATGTGTCACTGCCCACCAGTTGTAAAAGCACGGCCAACCGCTTCACTGAGTGAAGTACAGCATCCAGTAGCATCCATCAAAAATAAATGTTTTTTAATGGATGAAACACACAAGGCAGTGTTTTCAGAACATTTTATCCTAAGGAAAAGATGTTTAAAACAGTGTCAAATTTTAAGTGTGAAAGTTTGCAACCAAATCAGATGTCCATCATTAGGGAATTGGTTAGTTTATGGCCCTATAGTGGAATATGCCAGGACACGGCCACTGAAAATGGCTACATAGATGCCTGTTTCCAGACGGGGCATAACGTTAAGTAGGGAAAGCGGGTTCCACGTCAGGCCACTTTTTGGAAAGAAGAAAAGCAGCTATTTACACACACATCCGTGCGTGGACACAGAGGCCAGCACATCATTTTGTACAAGTAAATTTTGAGTTTCATTCATACCTTTTCAATTTTAACACCGAATGTGAATTAACTTACGAAATGAATAAATAGGTAAATACTTCCCTTTTAATGTGAGTAAAAATTTACAATTCAGCTCTTCTTGCCAAAGCTTGTCCTCTGACCTGCGTTTCAGAGCTCACCCTGAGTGTTCTTTATTCAGATTCAGGCCTGAGTTGTTGCTGGGTGCCTACCTTAAGTCCGATCTGGAAGACCCCTCCCAGCCATCCTGGAAGCCAGGTATGGCCAGCACCTGCCTACTCTGCCCTCGAGGTGACCCCTCTCAGAGAAGGTAGAGGACACACCAGATTCTTCTCCCTCCCCACCTGGCTTCCAGCCTCCTACCCTGTCCAGCGCTCGGCAGGGGTAGTTGCTCCACGCTGCCTCTCAAGAACCGAGAGTCTGTGGTTTCAGGGTGGTCGAGGTGTCAGGGCCGTCCTCACCTGTGCACAGACAGCCGGCGCACACGTGGCCTAGCCGCTTTGGAGCGGGCGGCCAGTTCTTCCAGCAGAAGCCGTTCCAGGAGAGGCGCCTTTCCAGGTCGAGGCCAGGCCGGTGGATGCTGTGTCATAGAGCCCTGAGGGGAGACTGCAGAGAGGCCCCGTCCTGAGTCAGAGAAAGGCCCTTGCACAAGGTGGACGTGCACGTGGGCTGACCCAGAGGCTCTCGGGTAAAGGGGAATGTGGGCTGTTTCGGAATGTGTGCGTTTGGCTCTTTAGCAACCTCTGGAAGGTCGATTCCATCGGTCAGCAGCTCTAGTATTATACTACCTTTGGTGGTGTTTACCTAGTGTTATTATTAATGCTATAGTTTTAGTCCATTTTATCTTTTTCAAATTGAGAGAAAAATCCTTTCACATATTTGACTGTTATCCTGTTCCTGTATCAGGCAATCCCAATTTGTTATCATATTCCCTCAGAAACCCTATTTTGTCCCTTCCTTTAATCCTTTTAGGATTCAGGATTACTTTCCTGAACCTTGACTTACTCCATGCTTTTATTCAGGAAAAATGGCTTTCTAGTGCCCCCTCCGTCCGCCAGATCCTGAAAATTCAGACATGATACCTTTTAATGTCCAAGGACCTAAACCTGATGACGAATGGATGTTGGGAATGTGCTCTTGTCCGAATGAGGTGTTATATCATTGACACACCCAGGTTCTGCTTGCTCTTTGCATTACAGTGTTCCTTTATCAACCTTTGCATTGCAAATTCCCCTTTTAACTGTTTCTAATCCTTCCTCTTTTAGTCATAACCAAATCGTTCTTTTCTTTACCTCTTTGTTTATTCTAGACTGAATTTTAAACATTTTTCATAATTGTTAAGACAGCAGCATCTGACATGTTATTGAGGTTGGATATACTGAGTTGTACTTGAAAGTCCTATGGCTCGTCCTTTTATTGCCTTGAGAAAAGCACAAAGAAGTGCTTACTCTAAATCTTTTTTCCTTAGAGTACTTGAACTCTCTAATAGTCAGAATTTCATTGTGAAGCTTTCTGATGAAAAGACGCACCATGTCACTAAGCTATCCCCTGTGCCTTATGCCGGAAAGGATGAGGGGTGCAAGCCTTGCCCTGAGGGCGCAGATGTACCTGGGCTGCTGGAAGTGTGGGTCCTTATTCAGGTTCCACCCAAGGAACCACAAGCAGCCATCTGTGCCAGTCCTCTGAAAGTTTTTATTAATAAGCAAAGGAGGCTGTCTCAGTTTTATCTCTGTCACACAATATCGATCCTTTTAACTTTACTGTTATCCTAACATATAACAGCAAGTTCTTCCACGGCAAAATATGAATATCCTCCAAAGTATTTTCACTTACATCTTTGGGAGTGGGCCTGTGTGTATGGTTTTCTGTAGATTGATTTTCTTACTAATTAGAGTGGTGAGCGTTTCTTAAGACACTATCATCTCATTTTTGCATAACCGGACATGTTGACATGAACTGTCGAGTTCTTTCTAGCCACAGAAAGGAAAAAATAAAAAGCCCCCTCACAACTCATTTATTAGTATTTCAGAAAACTGTCCAAGAGCTAATGTGGTTTGTACTCTAGAAATATTTACCCTGGATACCAACTTGGAGGCAGTTGTGGTTTTTTTCACAGGATTCTGATACATACTTTCTGCAATCTCAGCTTACTTGCTTGGATAATTATTGTCTTAGCTTTTATTTGTGGCAGAAGCAGAATAAGATCTTCATTATATTCAAAGATCTAGTAAATGCTAGAATACTGGCTTTTTTTTTTAAGAATACTGGCTTTTAGAGTTTAGCTCCAAGATTCCTGAAATGTCACCTTTACCCCTAATACGTATTCACTTAATAATCATCAACACTTAAAATGAGAAGGACTTAATCTTGTAGTAATTTTGTTTAATTTCAGGCCTTAGCAATGAACCGAATGGGTCAAAGCATGCTGACAGGATCATTGCTAAGAGGTGACTTCTCTGTGAGGTGAAGTCTGCTCAGGACCGTGTTTACACATCAAGATGATCTGAGTCAAAGTGCCCACAGTGGCCTGCACCAGAGAGGAAGTTCCTGGAGCACGCTCTGAAAACAACCTGGGGAGCCCCAGAGTGGACGTGCAGATGCAAATGATATTTGTCTATTGTTAAATGATGTGTGCTGTCTGATCCGGTTCTTTGATTTCTGTTGATACACTGTCCTTTGGTTATTTTTTTGAAGAGGGCTAAGATTGAGGAAAGATTTCTAAGTGGGAGAAAAGAAAGTCCCTGGGAAAGGAGTGGGCAGAGAAAGGATCCGGACTCAAAGGGACAAGGATTCTGTCTCCTGGGGAAACAGACATTTCAGGACAGCAGGCTGAGGCTGTTTGGCGCCCTGAGGACAAACGCTCGGCCTTCCCAGGTGGCGCTCGTGGTAGAGAACCCGCCTGCCATGCAGGGGACACAAGAGACGCGGGCTCAGTCCCTAGGTCGGTAAGACCCCCGGAGGAGGGCGTGGCCACCCACTCCAGTATTCTTGCCTGGAGAGTCCCATGGACAGAGGAGCCTGGCAGGCTGCAGTCCATTGGGCTGCAGGGTCAGACACGACTGAAGCGGCTTAGCACACGTGACAACAGACATACTCCATGGAAGAAAGAAATCACTGTTGCTTTCTCCAGTTACCCTATTTTTATACGTATTTGTCAGGGGCTTGGAAAAGCCTCCGTGTTCTGGAAGCTGAGTGAACAGGGACATCTGAACCTGGTCCAGTGTCACACACACCGGCGCCTGGCACTCAACCAGGGATGTTTTTCACTGGCTTCAAGGTGAGAAACCACTCGAGCAACTGTGTGTCCCCACTGCCCTGCAAAATTTAGTCATGAATCACATCTGACTCTTTTGCAACCTGTGGACTATAGCCCGCCAGGCTTCTCTGTCCATGAGATTTCTCAGGCAAGAACACTGGAGTGGGTTGCCATGCCCTCCTAAAGAGAATCTTCCCGACCCAGGGTTTGAACCTGCATCTCTTGCATTAGCAGGCAGATTCTTTACCACTGAACCACAAGGGAAGCCCACCTTGCAAAATAGGAGCAGGAGAGTCATTCCTGATTGTCATTCTGATTGTGGAAAGAACCCCAAGGCATGGACGGGCGGTGAACAGCACAGGCCCAACCTTGCTTCCCTCCGCTGGCATGGCCAGGCGCCTGTTCCAGGCCACTCTGAACCGCTGTGATAGTCAGTCCACACCCGATAACCTAGTCAAAGAAATCTTCCTATGCTCTCAGGGTTCGTTCCCCCCACCCCCCACCACCCCAACCGACTTTGAGTCCTGAGTTGGTAGCCGTGTCCAAGATTGATTCTAGGGGAGGATATACAGGGAATATCGTCCAGAAAGCAGGCTGATAGCTGCCTCCATGTCTCCGAGGGAACCCCCCCGCCCCCAGTGCGCCGGAGTGTGTATGTCAGGAGTCTTGTCATCTGCGGTCAGTGTATCTGAGGGCAGCTCTCCTCCCTGCCTCCCGGGGAGCTCGCTTGCTTTCTCCAGTCTGTGGAAGGGTTGACCCTGCGGCTGACCCGAGGACACGATCTGGTCCTGACCGCCTCCCGGTAGGTCTGCCCAGGGTCAGGAACAGGCCAGTGCGTGGGGTGCATCTTCAGAAACAAAAAACACCCCATTGTTGGCTGGTCTGTCCTTTCCTCTTTGTGCCTCCGTGGTGTCCTGAACCCCATGGAGACGCTGCGCCTTCTGTAAACACCTACGTCAGAACTGATGGGAAAGTGAAAGGTGCCTGACCTGTGTTACCTGCTTAAACACCCACTTGCACATTTGGGGTTTTATATAGTCTGGCTATTTTTCTTTCACATTTCACTGATTATTTATTCCTCCTGTGGCTTTTTGGCAACTTGAATACTGACTCAAATGATATGAAGGTCTTCAGAGATGAAGACAGAAGGAGGTAATAGCACTGAGGACTTGAAATATGTGGCATATTGTTTAGCAACTGGAAGAAAAAAAAAATTCCCACCCTGATACACTTTTCAGTGTAAGGAAGACAAAGACCATTTCCATGTGGCATGATGGGACCTATGTGCAAGATAATCAACTGCATAAATATATGTATATAAATATATAAAGACTCCTTATAAAGAAGGGCTGAGTCAGTATTAACCTTTATCCCCTGAATCCAAAATGTTCCCAGAAATAATAGGTACCTTTTCTCCTTAAAGTCTGAGGGAGTTTGAAATTTTGCATTTCATCTCTATTATCTCATAGAAATTAGTCAGAAACATTACATATCCTTATTTTATGGATAAAGGGAGTTCCAGAGAGATTAGATCTCTTGCTCGGGGTCCTCTTTGGCCACCTCATGCGAAGAGTTGACTCATTGGAAAAGACTCTGATGCTGGGAGGGATTGGGGGCAGGAGGAGAAGGGGACGACAGAGGATGAGATGGCTGGATGGCATCACTGACTCGATGGACGTGAGTCTGGGTGAACTCCGGGAGTTGGTGATGGACAGGGAGGCCTGGCGTGCTGCGATTCATGGGCGTTGCAAAGAGTCGGACACGACTGAGTGACTGATCTGATCTGATCTGATCAGGGGTCCTCCCCCCAGGACAGGTGCCGAGCCAGGGGCCACGCAGGTGCCCAGGCCTCCGCGTCCTCCAACACCCCCTGCCTCCTGCCAGGCAGCGGTTCCTGGGCTTTCAGCCTGCTGTGCCCCTCCTCCCTGCCCCCTGCACTCGCCCATCTGTCTGCCTGGGTGCGAGTCGCTGCCTCTGCTCTGCCGGCCTCGAGCCACCCTCACTTCTCTCTGCAGCTGCAGCTGCAGCCCGCGCTGGCTCACATGGTGCCCTCTGGCCCCGGGCAGACTGCACGCTGTCTGTGGTGACACACAGTTTCCTTCGTGATCGGGCTCCGCTTCCCTCTTTAGCTGGATCTCTGTCCGTCTTCCCTCCCGTGACCTCGAGCTCAGGCCCTGCTGGAATAGGCTGTTGATACCCTGTGTTCTCTCACAGCTCTCTTCCTTTCTGATCCTCTTCCTTCTCTCTGGTGCCTCCTTGGCCCCCGCCTGCATCCTGTGCTCCTGCTTTCTTTCCTTCAGGCCTTTGTTCAAAATCAGCTGCTCCTGGAGGCTTCCCTGATTCTGTCCTGTCCTCTCCTTCCTTGACAGCCCCCGCCCGCCCTGCAGACAGGCAGCGTGGGGCGTCCTCGCCAGGCCCTGCGCCCTGGACTGGCATCTGTGCTGTTTTTTTGTTTTGTTTTGTTTTTCCTGTTTCCTGCTAGCCTATGAAGTCCTGAGAGTGGGGGCTGTGTTGTTAATTTGGCGTTATCTCCAGCCGGCCCATCATTGGTGCTCAGTAAATACCCATTAAGGAGTAGCAGAGTCCCAGCTTTCTTGATCCTCAGTCGGAGTTTCTTTATTAGACTACAGGGTGCGTTTGATGAATAAAAGTAGCCAGTAGTATGCAGCATAGATTGTGTCCCAGGCAGTGCCCTGGGCTCCCTAGGTATATTCACCCTGACTCTCACAGAGCTTTCCCAAATCCTTTGCCAGTGGTGAAACCAAGAACAGAGCGCTTACGAGTCTTGCCTCAAGACACAGCTGTCAAGTGTCAGGATTTACTCCTGGCAGATCGGCTCCAGGAATGACATTCAGCGTAGTATATTTTAGCCCCTGCTCCTATTTCCAGCCTGATCTGATATTATTGGTAGGAAACAAGTAAAATAGGAAGACATCTCAGAACTTTTAACACATAATAGTTCATATACCTGGCTGAACCAGAGGGAAGAGAAGGGCTGGGGAGATGGGACAAGAGAGGAAAAGAGAAGAATAAGTTGCTATCAATAAGGAGTTCATTAATTTATTTGTAGCATATTTTAGTGCAAGTAAAAGTTTCATAAATGAATTTAGACTTTACTGGCTTAAACAGGATGTCTATGAAAACAGTTTGGATTGAAATTTCCACCAAGAGAAGGTGAATACCTAGGACGGCTCTTACGCTTGTTAAGTATTTGCAGATATCTAACAGAATATTTTTATTCCTCTGTTCTGGCTTTCCAGATACCACAAGGATCTTTGTCACCTCTGTTGTTTTTCAGGGGATTTTCGCATGTTAGTTATTTCATCTGCCATTGAATCCCTGTGTTTTACAAGCGTCTTGGGAGGCTGGGAAGCTATATGGACTGGGAGATACTACACATCCTTAGCATATACACAACCAGGACCTTTTAGCAGCTGCAGGAGGCCCTGAACCGTAGCAGAGAGACTGCTGTCCCTGCCAAACTCCTTTACTGGGTGGGGTGCTCTTTTTTTAGTTATAAACTTTTAAAGGATACCAATTTTATCTCATTTTATCCCCTAGAATGTTTAAGATCTGGCCAGCTGCAGATAGCTAATCAATGCCTATGGAAAGCATAAATATATAAAAAGTGATAGAGTGACCTGAGTTGATATTTATTCCATTAAATGACTGGCCACGTTACTGAGAAGCTCTTAGAAGCCAGTTAAAAGTAATTTATCAAAGGCAATCCCACCACTCACATGATACGTGAGCCCAGTGAGTGGATGCTTTCTGGAGCCGTGTTCTCTTTGCAGCGTCATGTCCAAGAACTACGATTAACCCCCCAAGAGAAAACATGCACTGAAATCCTAGCAGATGCAAAGTCCAGGCAGGCAGCACAGTTAGGTGTATAGACATCCATAGACTCAGTCTCCATGTGAAATATTCTCTAAAGATCTCAAAATAAGTTCAAGAAGAAGAAAATGCCCACAGAAGTGGTAGGGCAGGGAAACTTTGCCTATTGGATTCATCCTTCAGTGGTTTAATGGGCAGAGGGAGGAGAGACCAAGGCTAGCAGGCAGTTTTCCAGTGCTTTCTATGACAACCAATATTATATAGCACTTATTATGACACCCAAGGACCGGGCAGTATAGTTACTCCCCATTTTACAAGTGAGGCAGATGAAGCCCGAGAAGCAACATGTCCAGGGTCACGCAACTGGTAAGTAAGAGAGCCCAAGCCTGACTCCAGAGCCCATGCTCTTAACCACCATCCTATATCGTACTTAGAGCAAGACCCTCCCCCTCAAAAAGCACACCCTCTTTTAGAGGAAGTCTCTGAACAGCTTACATGTTACCAAGAGTTTCTGTCACCTCTGTTCCCAACCTGGACATAAATATTGGCAGTTCACTGCACCTAGTTCATTGTTTTGTGATATTTTTTATGCATACAGAAGTTCTAGGAAGAAAATACCGAGCTGTGTTTAGCCTTTCTGATCTTCAGATAAACATAAAGCAAACAAGCGCTGTTCCTTTTTCACTTATTAGATTAACAGTTTATATTTAGAATTAAAATACTCATGTTGTCAGAGAAGCAGTGAAGCCCAGACTGTCTTCCACAGATGGGAGAGTAAATATTTCTGTAAACTGAAAAGTATCAATTTTAATTAAAGTTCTTTTTTTTTTTAATGTGCACCCTTTGCTCCACGAATTTGACTATTGAGATTCTATCCTGAGAAATAATAGAAAGTATAAAAGTAGAGAAGTAACAGAAATACAGGAAAGACTTTTATGTACATAGATCCGTGGTCAAATAGTAACATGTAGTAACTTTTCAATTGTGCTGAATAACTTCATCACAGTACATTTAGGTGTAGAAATACTCCATTCTACAATAACTTTGTTATTTTCCTTCATAAAGTATCCTGAAATACTGGCAGTATTTGCTGATTACTTGATACTGTTTTTGGTAATTGTGAGTTCACACAGAAATACGAAGTAAGCCTTATTTTTTTTTGGCAAAGGTATTTCTGGCCCGATTCACTGCCTTCACCTAGCTTAATATCAGCTTATTAGAACTGCCAGTCACCAGAGAGTCTCAACTGTATTAATGGTAAGATTTCTGATGTTAGAAATGTTTATAGCTTTTTGTTACAAAGATTCTTTACCTTTACTTTAAACTTTAACTAGACTTTCAAAGTTTTTCTTAACTTACAAGAATTTGTTGAAAAAAGCAAAATATCTGTTACTTACCTCTCAGTGTCTTGTTGGGGCCCCTGTGTGGCAGCAGTCAGTATTCGCCCAAACTGAAGTAGGTTAACCTTGGCATGTTGTTTTAAAGGAGATTACCAGACATCCTTTTATGGTGGTGGCTTTTTTTTTTTCTGTCACCCTGTGACTGAGCATAGTAGTGATCAGTTAGCCTCATGTGTGCGTGTGCACTTTTTTTAAATGGGAAGTGAAATTTTTCTGTTAGTGATTCTTTTTTTTTTTTTTTTAGAAAAGAGCTATCCAAAAACCCCTTGGAATTTATGAGTTGTTGATATCTATGGAACTTTATAAATTTTTCTATAAAGATTTAAGTTAAAAAAAATTCTTTAGAAGAGACTGAAGAAATAAACCGTAACCAGTGGGAAAAAAAAGGAATATAGCTACTGATGATGTTGTATCCATATTATGTGTGAAGTATGAGTGTTAACATGTTTTAAGGGAAAAATGTCAATTTTGCCAATTGTGTCTGGAAACTTGGTGCAGGGAGTAGTTTACTCATTCTGTATCTTATCAGCAGCTTAATGAGAAAGAAATAGAAGTTTCTGTGGTGAGTGGAGGAAAATGCTCTTTTGCATGTGTATAATAATTAGTTGGTGTTTTTAGGCAGGGGACCAACCGACTGGATCAGTGACTGCATGAACCCATGTTAACAAAGGAGAGGTTGAAGGGGGCATCTTACAGCTAGAATCACCTGTTACGCACACAGACCTGTGCTGTTCACCTTCGAGTTTTAATCGACTCAGTTTAAACCAACAATGTCACATGGATATCAAAATGCAAATTGATTTACAGACTAAATTAATGGAAATAGAGCTCTCAGAATACAAGAGATGATCTAGCCATTCTCAGTGAGTGCAAGAAACTGCATTTTGCCAAGGCATGGATGACCTAGAGCCTGCCCAGTAGGTACAGGCTCTGGATCCCAGGTCTTAGAAGAAAAGATTGAATGAACTGAGCATGTCCAGGCTTGGCAGGGATGTGATCATTATCTTCATGATCACGGTAAAGGGTTTAGGTTGCATGTGTCAATCTTCCTAACTCCAGAGGGTAAAAGGAAGGCATGTAAGAGGAGGTCACAGGAGACAGCTCTCAAATCAGAATAGGAAAGCAGTTCTCAAAAGTTGGGATCATTTTTTCTAAAAAAAGGGCATGTTGCCTTTTGTTTTTGTGTGCTCAGTCATATCCAACTCTTTTGTAACCCCATGAACTGTAGCCCGCCAAGCTCCTCTGTCCATGGGATTTCCCAGGTGAGGATACAGGGGTGGGTTGCCATTTCTTTCTCCTGGGGATCTTGCCGACCCAGAGATCGAATTGGAGTCTCCTGCACTGGCAGGAGGATTCTTTACCACTGAGCCACCTGGGAAATCCATCTCTTCTGTAGGTGCTTGCATAAACCAGGTGTCTGTTTGGAGGGACGTTGTAGAGAGAATTGAATCATTTGGTAGGGATTTGTGACTCTGTGCCCTCAGAGACCCTTCCATTCCAGGATTCTGTCAAAGTGCTGAGGACTTTTAGCCTCTCAGTGTATTATTCCATTGAGGTTATTATAAGCCCTACCGTGCTGAAGATGCGTAGATAAACGTTGTCAAACAGAAGAGTAACACTCACCTAAGTTCTTTGGGACTCCATGCCACTATGTAAAATAAAAGTACTGAACTAAATGATCACCAAGGTAACTCCTAGTATAAAAATTCTCTGAGGGGGAAATACAGGGATTTTATGATTTGATTGGTCAGTGTGGTAAACTTTTACAGGACTAGTTCCTTTAAAACTTGGTTTGAATACTCCTTTATACCATGACATTTTTGAACTTTGTTTAATGCCCCTGGATATGTTCCATTGTCTCCTGGTTTATAGTCTGTGGGAACTTGAATAGAATTTGTATCCTGTTGTTGTGTGAAATTTGTATAGATCTTAATTATGTTGAGTTGTTCATAGTGCTTTTCAGATCTGCTGTATCCTTCTACTTTTCTGTCTATTCATTCTATTAATTTTTGACAGTTTGATGTTTAAACTACAACCAAAAATCTTAATTTTTCTACTTACAAAATAATTGCAATATATAGTAAAACTATATGTAACTTTGTTCTGTATTTTCCAAATCTCCTGTAAATATGTTATCATGCTTCATAATTTAAAAAGTAAAAAAGAAGGGAAAAAAAGAAAAAAAATTGGATCGAAGAAGCCTTGAAGAAGACACTATTGAGAAGTTTTTCAATTTGTTGAAAAGCCATCCTGGTGGGGTTTTTGTCTTTTAATTTTCAAAATAATTTTTGTTAAGTAAAGCATTTTTATTTTATGAACTTATCTAGGTAAAATAAATGTTCTAGCAAACTGGATTTCCCCTCTTTTTGGTATTAGAGTAGTCATATGTATAAAGAAGAGGTGACAGGGTAATTGTCCTTTGAGATGCTGTTGATATTTACTATCAGATAGTTTCATGAGTTCACAAGCCTTATTTTTATTGTTGAAAGTTACCAGGATTTCTTTAGTTGTACTGTAAAAGTGGAGTCACTGTCCTTTTTCCATAGAAAATATAGGATGGACATTTGTGACCTGACCTGAGTGCTTCTATTTTATTTGTTCTGTCAAGCATAGTTGTGAGTATATAGGAGATACTCAACAAATGTTAGTGACATTAGTGAATGAATCCTTTATATTGTGTATTCCTTTCTGTACTTCAGCCCTGTATGCTTAAACCACATAGGGCTTCCAGAAGTTCGCTGTTCTCAATATGAAAAGGTCAAGCTGAGTTACTGTTGACAGTATAAAGAACAAATGTTGTTGTAAAATAAGGAAAAGAGAAAGACTGGTCAGTGACTAATAACACTCAGTGTGTATAGAAATAGCAGTGGAAATTTTCTACAGGGCAGCCTGTACCACACCATGGTCTGAAATACGTGCTTTTGTATATTGGGTAGGTGTAGTTTAGTATTTAGTCATCAGTTAAAACTACATAGTGATGAATAACTTCTAAGGAATTTTGAAACTTCTTCTGTTGGTATGTAAGATATGAACTGTGGTCATTAAAATTCCTATCAATATTTCTTAGTTTACATTGAAATGTACCCTCAAGTAAGAACTCTGCTTCAGATGTTTTGTTATACCTTCACTCTTTACATTTTATTGCTAAATGTAAACAGAAGACCTTCTATAAATTGAGTACCTAAAGACATGTTCCTTAGTCAGACACTTCAAGTGCAACCAAAATAGGGTTTTCTTATTATTACCAAGAGACCAATAGGCCATAGTTTGAATGTATCTATAAAACTGTATGCTTTAATCCCATTAAAAATAATAAAGCAAGAAAAGGGACTTTTTAAAACAAAAGACAAATCCTGCTGTATGGTTTTACCGTTTTAAAGAGAAATTCATTTATTCAGCAAGTACCAATAGAAGAAGTTTCAGAGTGCTGCCATCTACCTCATTTTCAACATGTGTTGGCTTTTTGTTTTGTTTAAGAGTAGAAAGGACAGTGGATGATTTTTTAATAACATATTCTCTATCAAAGATGGGAAAATGTTCTAGAGGGACCTGTTGTTTCCACAGAAATGGTAATGAGAACATTTCTTTGTGGAAGTGAAAAGTAGTTCTTGCATTTTTCTTATGATGCAATAATTTCTTTGTGTGATGCCACTCGTCCAAAATACGAGGAAGTAAAAGACTAATTAAATTAACAAGTGTTTAATGAAGAATGTGTGTTACGTGTATGTCCAAACCACAGGACTCGCTCATGTCTGCTGCCTTACCCTGGTAGGAATGTGTGTCTGCAATCTTGGAGCTAATTCCTTGAGGTTAGGGGCTGCTTCCTACTTAGAGGTGTTGATGGAGCTCCTGTACCTGGCCTGCTGCCTCTCGCACAGTGCCCAGGTGATTGATTCATTGATTCACTCAAACAGTGAAACTGGGGTAGCTTCAAGGGCAAAGGAGAGCAGCTCACCGCCAGGAGGGTTGGAGAAATCACTGGGGAGAGGAGCTGAGCTCTGTCGTGCACCATAAGCGTAAGTTTCCT